>NC_041390.1:202044751-202134454 GCF_002162155.2 Triticum dicoccoides | reverse complement strand
CTCAGCGCTAGCGCCTAGCGGCATGGGCGCGCCGCGCTCCCCGCGCTCTGGATCCAGCTGTGGATCGATGTGCAGAGGAGGGGATCGGGCTTCCCCCGACGGTCCGTCCGCTGCACCGCCGCCCCCTCCAGATCCGCCTTCCCCGCCGCGGCTGCTGCACCGCGGTGAATGCTCGAGGGCTGGGGAGGCATTTAGTGCGCCGGATCTGGGGGCGCCTCCTCCCCATAGGCTTCAGTCCATCATCGTAGGTCCTGCGCCCGGCTCAGCGGTCTCTCCCCCGCCCCCTCCACATCGCCTGCAGTCCATTATCGTCGCTCCGCACATCACGGATCCCATTTCCTCATCCGGCATGGACGTGGGTGGACGGAGGTCTCCTCCAAGAAGAACCGCGGGCGCCTTCCCGACCCGTCGGTCCGTAGCGGGTTCCCCCCGCCTCCTCGCCGGGATCGCCGGCCTGCGTTCAATGCGGCAGATGGCCGCGAGGCCTTCTTAAGCCGCTTCAGAGGCCGTTGCTTCAGGTGCCTTAGCAAGCTCCACCGCCGGAAGGACTGCCGCGATCCCCTCCACTGCATCATTTGCGAGCGTCCTGGCCATTTCGGCCGAGAGTGTCCCCAAAATCCAAAAAATGGCCCGGGCGGCCCTGCCGCTGCTAGGTTAGGTCCGTTTGCCTCGCGCATCCCCATCGCCTCTCGGCTGCTGTTCCCGTCTCTACCTGCTGCTTCCTCGGCGGCTCCCGCTGCCACCCCCATGGCGGAGCTCAGCCTCACTGATCCGGCGCGCCGTCCCCGCACCAGCCACAGGGTCGGCGTCTCCACGGTGGAGGTGGAGCGGGCAGCCTTCTTCCTCACGCAGCACGCGGTCACGCTGCGCGCCTTCGGCGGGGTGGCAGCCACGTCGCCCATGGCAGTTGGGCGTGCCCTGGAGGCCCAACTCTGCGTCCCGCCCCACCAGCTGAGGGTGACGGCGCACTACCCCGAAGATTTCCTCGTCGTCTTCACCCAGCCAGCCCACCACGCCAACGCCGTGCGCCGCGGCACGCTCCGCGTCGACAACGCCAACTTCACCATCCTGCCATGGCGTGAGGACGATCATGCCGGCTTCGCCACCTTCAACCTGCACGTCCGCTGTGTCATCGAGCACATGCCCATGCAGTACTGGTCCTTCGAGGGGGCTTAGGAGGTGTTCGGCGACAAGGTCTGCGTCGACCGCCTCGACAGCTGCACGCTGGAGCGCGGCCACACCAAGACCTTCGCGTGCTGGGTCTGGGTGTGGGACATGGCTTTCATCCCGACGAGGCACACCTACTGGAAGCTGCCACGGGGCGCGGGGCGCGTCGAGGAGATGGACGGCTTCTCGCCGCCGGACCGTAGGGTGGCTCCCCCTCCAGGCGCGACGCGGTATGACCTGCTCATCCACGTCGATCGCATTGAAGACTGGTCGCCGCGGTCGCCGCGCTCCTCGCACTCTGCGCAGAGCGGCATGCCGTCCTCCGGCTCCGACAACGACGACACGCTGCCGCTCACCTACATGGGCTCCTGGACCATGCATGTCGAGGATGGCCAGCGCGAGGAGCACCACAAGCGCCAGGCCCACCCCCCGATGGCGGACACGGGCTGCCGGGGCATGCCTCTTGGCGGCCTTAGGCGGGACCACGACAGCGACGGTGCGGGAAGGAGGTCCTGGAAGGACACACTGCTGGGGCGTGGCCGCGGCCACCAGGAGCGGGGCGAGGCTTCTTCAAAGCAACGCCGCAGCCGCTCCCCCCCGGCGCGCCACTGCTCCAGTGGCTCCAAGGGCAACAGGCGGCACGGCGCGCGCCACGGCCGCAAGATGGGGGCCGCAAACGCGCAAGGTGCGCCCCCCTGCACCGCCCGCCCCGCGCGACGACGTCATCGACGAGTTCTTCTCCAACGCAAAGAAGCCGATCACGCCCATGGGACGGGGCCGCGCCGAGGAGGCGGCCATCGACGCGAAAATCCAAGCCACGCTGGCTGAGCCGCTCGACTTCGCCGACAAGAGGAAGCCAGCTGAGAGCGCAATTAAGGATGCAGCCCCGGACGTCTTTGGCCCCACCCTCGCCGGGCCAAACCCAGTCAACTTCAACTGACGCACGCCCACTGTTGCATCCACGGTGGCGCTGTAGCTGGGGGAGGTGACGGAGATGGTCTGCCATCTGGAGTTAGAAAAATCTGCTGACGCCCCCCGCCGCCTCTTCGCGGCTCCAGCACCGGGCTCCTCCCCCCGCCCCCAGCCAAGCGAAACTCCGCTCCGCCCAAGACCCGTGCGACATCCGTGCCTCCACCCCGTCAGAGCGCACGCCAGGCCGCGCAGAACAATGCAACCCCGGTGGCCGAGCGCGCCACGCTGAGGTTGGTGAAGGGGCTGGGGCTGCTCGGGCACAAGGAGAAGATGACGGCCAAAGCGGCGGAGGCCCTCATCCGCAGATTCGACGAGCCCCTCACCGACGACGACATCAGCACCATCGCCAAGCTGACCAGGCTCAACAAGGACGCGCTCCGCGTCGCCGTGGGGATGGCGGGACCTGAAGCTGCTGCCGAGGAGGCCGTAGTGTAGTCATGTTAGGTCTTCACTGCTTTCTCTGTTCCGTCCGTAGTTTCCGGCAGCGGCTGCCATTAGGGTGGCTCAAGTTAGATTTAGTTCTTCCCTGTCCCAGTAGTGGTAGGAGGCATGGTCTGCGCCGTCGAGAGTTGGGGCCTATTGGTGGTCGACGGCGTACCACGGCGAGCCCGGATGTGTATCTGTTTCAGTTTAAGTATGGTAATGCAAGTGTTAGCTGTCGGAATGGAAGCGCTTGCTGCTGGCTCATGTGTTCGTTATTTTTGGAGAGAATGTGTGTGTCCAATGAATAGTACAACACCTGCGATCTTGAGTTGGAATGTACGAGGGTTGAATTCGCCGGCGAAAAGAACTGCAGTGCGTCAAGTTGCAGAAGCGCAACACGTATCCATCCTTTGTCTTCAGGAAACCAAGCTGGAAAGTTGGTAGCAGTCCACTGTCAGGGAGCTAGGAGGAAACGCATTAGAAGGATGCGCTGTTCTTCCAGCCATGGGCACTAGAGGAGGAGTCGCCATACTCTGGAACAAGAGAAGCGTCAGTTTTGCCTCTCAAGCAGTCGGGTGCTTCTCGATCACGGGCAAAGTCACGGTGCTGCATGACGGATCCTGGTTCTGGCTGACAACAGTCTACGGTCCCGTAGACGACACACGCAAAGATGCATTCCTTGCCGAACTTGTCCATGCAGCGCCACCATCTGGAGAGCCGTGGCTACTAAACGGGGATTTTAACATCATCTATGAAGCCCGTGATAAAAACAACCTCAATCTCAACCGAAGGATCATGGGCATGTTCAGAGCAGCGATAGATAGGGCAAGCCTTAGAGAGATTAAGTGCAAGAACAGAAGATTTACATGGTTAAATGAGAGGGAAGATCCAACTCTGGTCAGTATCGACAAGGTGTTCTGCAACCTGGAATGGGAGACCCTCTTCCCTTCATACATCCTGATGGCTGAATCGACGGCCTGCTCGGATCATTGTCCCCTCCTCCTGGCAAACACTGCTGCTCCGCGGAGAAAGCCGCCTTTCCGTTTTAAAAATTTCTGGCCCATTTTCCCGCATTTCAATGAAACTGTCGCCAGGGCTTGGCGGCCGGTCAATCACTCGTGCCCTTTCGTCCGTTTGATGAAGAAGATGAACAGGACGGCAGCGGATTTGAAAATTTGGGCGAAAACCCACTTTAGTGATGCAAAGTTGCAGTTCCATCTGGCTTGCCAAGTGATTCTTCGGCTGGATATTGCGCAGGAGAGCAGAAGGCTGACGTCGAGTGAGTTTCTCCTAAGGAAACAACTCAAAATGAGGATTCTGGGGCTCGCGGCTGTGGAAAGAGCAAGGAAACGTCAGGCTTCTAGGATTTCTTGGCTCAAAGCTGGGGATGCGCGCACGGCCTTTTTCCAAGCGAAGATCAACTCAAGGAGAAGAAAGAATTTCATTCATTCTCTGCACACGGATACGGTCACTGCCACGGCGCACGAAGACAAAGCATCGATCATTTACAATCATTTCAATAATCTTCTGGGCAACAAGGAAAACCGAGGAGGTACACTCAATTGGGAGGAGCTCGACATGCCAACACTGCAAAATGAAGGACTGCACATCCCTTTCTCCGAGCAGGAAGTCTGGGCTGCGATTCAGGCCTCCCCGACAGAAAAAGCGCCAGGCCCAGATGGTTTCTCGGGCACTTTTTATCGATCATGCTGGGCAACGATTAAAGATGATGTCATGGCAGTTTTTGACAGTTTTTATAGGCTGGCGGATGGAAATTTCGCATAACTTAACACGGCCATGATCGCCCTCCTCCCAAAGAAGGATGGGGCTACTAGAATCTCTGATTTTAGGCCAATCAGTCTCATACACTCTGTTGCAAAATTGATCACCAAAGTTTTATCCATGAGACTTGCCGCCGTCATCGACAGGATCATCTCCCCTGCGCAATCCGCCTTTCAGAGGAAGAAGTGTATACATGATAGCTATCTGTACGTCCAGAACACGGTCAGGGCGCTGCATCGATCTAGAACCCCCGCCCTTCTCCTCAAGCTCGACATCGCCAAGGCTTTTGATAGTGTATCATGGGAATATCTGATAGAGCTTCTTCAGAGATTAGGTTTCTCGCATCGGTGGATAGATTGGGTAGCGCTCCTGCTGTCTACCTCCTCATCGGCATGCTTATTGAACGGCGTCCCGGGCAGCTGCTTCTTGCACCTTCGAGGATTGCGGCAAGGCGATCCGCTGTCGCCGCTGCTCTTCATTCTCTGCATCGACTCCCTCCACCGGCTGCTGGAGGCCGCTACCAGATCCGGCGTGCTGAACTCCATCCCAGGCGCGGCGGTGCGGATGCGTACAAGCCTGTACGCAGACGACGCCATTATCTTCATAAACCCCGATCGCACAGATATAGACAACCTACTAGATCTTCTGCAACTTTTCGGCGACGCGACGGGGCTGCGCGTCAACCTGTCAAAATCTTCGGCAATCCCCATTAGATGCGACGACATAGACATTCAGGATGTTCTGCACAATTTCGCTGGCCCTACAGCGGCGTTCCCGCTTAAATACCTAGGGCTTCCTGTCACGATTGGCCGCATCAAGTTAGTCCATCTTCAGGCCATCCTCGACAGGATTAGAGCGAGGTTAGCTGGCTGGAAAGGTAAACTCTTGCCATTGGCAGGACGCCGTGTTCTAGTGCGCTTTGTGCTTTCTGCCATCCCTACCTTCGCGCTTACGGCGCTGCGAATCCCAAAAAGATTCCTTAAGGAGATCGATAAAGCAAGACGGCGTTTTCTCTGGGCGGGCGACGAGGAAATCTCGGGCGGCAACTGCAAGGTTGGATGGGCAGTTGTCACCAAGCCAGAGCAACTCGGCGGGCTAGGCATCCCCGACCTCACTCGCTTTGCCCGGGCCCTGCGACTGCGCTGGTTGTGGCTGTCCTGGAGACAGCCAAACCGGCCTTGGGTGGGCACTGGGACGCCATGCGACGCAGCCGACCAGGCTCTCTTTGCAGCCTCAACGACAGTGACCATCGGAAACGGGACTAATGCATCGTTCTGGTCGTGCTCATGGCTGGGAGGGCGGCAGCTCCGATTGGCATATCCGGAGCTGTTTGCCCGATCCATCCGCAAGAACAGAAATGTCAAGGAAGCTTTGACAGCAGACCGATGGATCCTCGACCTCTGCAACAACGGCGACTACAGCACCATCGTCCACCAAGTCGTACAGCTGGCGAGAGAGATCAGAGGGGCTCATATCAACCTGGAGCCCCAGAACCCGGACACAATCAAATGGAAGCTATGCAGCTCGGGAAACTACTCGGCAAGGTCGGCGTATCTCGCACAATTCGACAGCAATCAGCCATGCAGCTTCAAAAGCATCATTTGGAAGATCTGGGCCCCAGGGAAAGTGAAAATGTTCCTTTGGCTACTGCACCTAGACAGACTCTGGTGCAACGACTGTCTTCAGAGGAGAGGATGGCCGAATGGCTACTTCTGCTCCTTGTGCCTGCGGAGCCTGGAGACATCGCGGCATCTGGTCTGGGAGTGCCCCGTGGCACTACAGGTATGGAACACCGTGGCTTCATGGACGGGGTGCAGCTCTTTGCACCAGCGGGTGTGGAACAGTGATTCGACGACAACGGCCAGAGTGCAGAAGATTGTGGCTGTCGCTGCACCAGAGCACAGGAAGGGCACGAAAACCATGATTGCCATCGTCTCATGGCACATCTGGTTAGAAAGGAATGCCTGTGTTTTCAGGGGCAAACAGGCAGACGCGCGACACATCATCAAAGCATGCCAGAGCGACATGGAGCAATGGCGACTCGCCGGTGCAAGATGCATTCAGCAGCCCTTTGGGGAAGTGACGTGAGAGATCTTCATGTGGGTATGGTAGCGTAGGATCTCCTGGATGGTCTAAGTTTTGGAGACCCGATCTAAGATGTTAAGCCTCTGTTTCCTTGATCGCTTGATCAACCTTTGTAACCTCTCTTCCTGCTAAACGAAATGAAAACCATCCATGCTGGCTTTAAAAAAAAGCTCATTACAGTGGCACAACTGATGAAGGTGGCAAATGATTATGCGACGGACGAGGAGATAGCCCGCGCAGGCTGCTGCGAGATGTCGGCTTCAGAAATCCAGGAGTCCATGGAAGCGGAGGCCGGAACCCGTAAGGAACAAAAACCGCAAACTGGAACAAAAAGAGAAAGGATAATGACATGGAATCCGATCTCAGCAGCCACCAACAAGACTGGATCTTGCAGCAAAAAGGCGAGGTCACACTTACGAGGAGACTACGAGCGGCCTTTGCAAGTACCATAGCCACAACTACAAGGCCTCGCAGTTAACAAGAGATTGCGCCCTGAACGACAAGCTAGCAAAAGGAAAAAAAAGGGCAGGTCGAAAGACGATGATGACAGGAACCCTTTGCCACTGGACTCCATCGGCGTTGCGTGAGGTCTACGCCCTTGGACCCGCTTAACTGGCTCAACCAATGTGACCAGTTCTTCCGTGGACAGCGCACGCCCGCGTCCGAGCACACGTGGCTGGCTTTCTACCATCTCCGCGGGGCCGCCCAGACATGATACTACACCCTCGAGCAGGACGAGGGCGGCATGCCCCCGTGGGATCGCTCCGCGAGCTATGTCTTCTTCGATTCGGACCACCGGTACGCGGGAGCCGCTTGGCCGAGTTGGGCCGCCTACCGTTCACCTCCACGGTGCAGGATTTCGCCGACCGCTTCCAGGCTCTCGCGTGCCACGCGCCGAGTGTGACAGCCTTACAGCGGGCGGAGCTCTTCGTCAGTGGCCTTCCCGACCACATCCGCGTGGACGTCGAGATGAAGGGACCACAAGACCTTCAGACGACCATGTACTATGCGTGGGCGTTCGAGCAGCATGCCCAGGCTTTGACGTCGACGCGGCCATCCGCGCCACGTGGGGGCCGTCCGCCTCCCCGGCCGCCTCCGGCAGCGCCGGCGTCCTCTACCACCGCCCCGGCCGCTACCCCGGCCCCGACGCGGCCGTTTCGGTGCCTCACTCAGGCGGAGCAGCTGGAACGCAGGCGCTTGGGCCTGTGCTTGAAATGCGATGCACCCTATGCGCCGGGCCATGTTTGCCCGCGCCTCTTCTACCTGGAGACGACGGATGAGAACCGAGGATGACACCCCGGAGGCTGACCTCGGCGCCCCGACTCTTGCGGAGCCCACAGCGGCACCGGCCCCGGCTACCGCCCTCGTGGTGTCCCTTCACGCGCTGGCCGGCATCCGTGATGAACGGACAATGCTTTTACCGGTCATGATCCATGGCGAGTGCCTGGTGGCCCTCCTGGACACAGGTTCCACGCATAATTTCCTGCCGGAGGCCATCATGCGGCGTCTTGCGCTTCAGCCGGCCGGAGGGGAGCAATTGCGGGTCACTGTCGCTAATGGCGACCGTCTACACTGCCACGGGCTCGCCCGCGACGTGCCCATCACTATCGGCGACGAGCATTTCACCATCACCTGCACCGGCATCGATTTGGGCTGCTTCGACTTCATCCTCGTCGTCGACTTCTTGCGCACGTTGGGTCCTATTCTTTGGGACTTCGACGCGCTGACGATGACCTTCTGGCGTTTGGGTCGTCGCATTCGGTGGGAGGGCATTAGGGGGGCCGCACCCGCACCCCCTCTTCAGCTAGCCGCGACAACCACGGAGGCCGAGCATCCGCTCTTGGACGGGCTCCTGCAGCAGCACCGGGATCTCTTTGAGGAGCCACAGGGTCTGCCATCGGCCCGGATCTACGACCACCGTATTCACCTCCTTCCGGGATCGGCCCCTGTGGCCGTACGGCCTTACCGGTATCCACAGCTGCAGAAGGACGAGTTGGAGCGGCAGTGTGCACTCATGCTTGCCGCCGGCATCATCTGCATCTCCATGTCCCCGTTTACAGCACTGGTCCTCCTCGTTCGTAAGTCGGATGGCACGTGGCGTTTCTGCATCGACTACCACACCCTTAATGCTCTCACATTGAAGGACGAGTTTCCTATTCCGGTTGTCGATGAGCTTCTCGACGAGCTACACGGGGCGTGCTTCTTCACCAAGCTGGACCTCCGGTCGGGGTATCATCAGGTGCGCATGCATCCAGACGACATCGACAAGACGGCGTTTCGGACTCATCACGGCCACTTCGAGTTCTTGTTGATGCCCTTTGGCCTCTCCAACGCCCCGACGACATTTCAGGCCTTGATGAACGATGTCCTCCGGCCCTACTTACGTCGGTTTGTGCTCGTTTTCTTTGATGATATTCTTATCTACATCGCCTCTTGGGTAGAGCACCTCCAGCATGTGGCCATCGTCTTCAACGAGCTTCGGGCGCATCATCTTCATCTTAAGTGCTCGAAGTGCTCGTTCGGGACACCTTCGGTCGCTTACCTCGGCCACGTCATCTCGGCCGAGGGAGTGGCCATGGACGCTGACAAGGTGGCGGCCGTCGCCGCCTGGCCGATCCCGCAGTCTCCGCGGGCTCTTCGCGGGTTCCTTGGCCTCGCGGGGTACTACCAGAAGTTCATCCGGGAATTTGGCCTCATCGCGGCCCCGCTCACGCATCTCCTCCGTCGCGACGCCTTTTCTTGGGATGCGGAGGCCACTTCAGCATTCGAGGCCCTCAAGGGGGCCCTCACGACGGGACTCGTACTGCGGATGCCGGATTTCGACCTCCCCTTCACCGTCGACTGTGACGCTTCCGGTGCGGGGTTCGGTGCGGTCCTACACCAGGGCGAGGGACCCCTCGCTTTCTTCAGCCGCCCCTTTGCCGCACGCCATCTCAAGTTGGTGGCGTATGAGCGTGAGTTCATTGGGTTGGTGCAGGCAGTACGCCATTGGCGGCCTTATCTTTGGGGTCGCTCTTTCCGGATCCGCACGGACCATTACAACCTCAAGTTCATGCTGGATCAGAGGCTCTCGACGGTGCCCCAGCACCAATGGATCAGTAAACTCTTTGGCTTTGACTTCACCGTCGAGTACCGGCCGGGTTGCCTTAACACCGTCGCCGACGCCCTGTCTCGGCGTGACGCCGATGTGGACAACGTTGCGGTGGAGGGGCGGCCTTCTGCATCATCACCGGGCCCTCCTCGCCCTCTACGCCGACATCCGCCGGGCGACCGCTGCCGCGGCCGACTCCCTCCTCCTGCAGCAGTAGCTGGCGGCGGGAGAGCTGGAGGAGCCGTGGCGCCTCGCCGATGGCCTGCTTCTCCATGGGCGTTGGGTCTTTGTTCCGGCGCTGAAAGTGCAACTATCCCTAGGTGGTTTTGGTAATTCATAACAACATATAGCTCATTGAGCTAATGCTATTCCAAGATGATTATTTCAGGAAAGCTCAATGATTGGCATGGCATGGATGTGAAAGTGGAACCCTCAAGGATGCTAAGGACAAAGGATTGGCTCAAGCTCAAAAGCTCAAGACTCTTCATTTTATATTTTAGTGATCCAAGATCACATTGAGTCTTTAGGAAAAGCCAATACTATTAAGGAGGGATGAGGTGTTGCTTAATGAGCCTCTTGCTTCATGTGCTTAGTGATATGCTCCAAAACCCTCAACTACTTTCCCATATCCACATATGACCTAAACCCTAAGCCAAACTCGGTCCTACCGATTCTTCCTATCCGGCGCCACCGAGTTTCACTTGTCATTAGCCACTGCCAAACCTAGCAATTCGGTTCTACCGATAAGGATCTCGGTCTCACCGAGATGGGGTTGCAAACTCTCTGTTTCCCTTTCGTAACTTTTCGGTCTTACCAAAAGAGCGAATCGGTCCCACCGAGATTGCAATGTAAACTCAGTGTTTCCCCTTTGTAACTTTTCGGTCTCACCGAGTTCCACTCGGTCTTACCGAAAGAGCAAATCGGTCCCACCGAGTTTGCCTGACCAACTCTCTGGTTAGCTAATTACCAAATTCGGTCTCACCGAGTTTGTGTAATCGGTCTCACCGAGATTACGTTATGCCCAAACCCTAACCATATCGGTCCTACCGAGTTGCATGTCAGTCCCACCGAAAATCACTAACGGTCACTAGGTTTACATTTTCGGTCCGACCGAGCTTATTGATTCGGTCCCACCGAGATTGGAAAACTGTGTAACGGTTGGATTTTGTGTGGAGGCTATATATACCCCTCCACCTCCTTCTCATTCTGTGTGAGAGCCATCAGAACACACACACCATTCCAACTCATATGTTCTGAGAGAGAACCACCTACTCATGTGTTGAGACCAAGACATTCCATTCCTACCATATGAATCTTGATCTCTAGCCTTCCCAAGTTGCTTTCCACTCAAACCTTCTTTCCACCAAATCCAAATCCTATGAGAGAGAGTTGAGTGTTGGGGAGACTATCATTTGAAGCACAAGAGCAAGGAGTTCATTACCTACACACCATTTGTTACTTCTTGGAGAGTGGTGTCTTCTAGATTGGCTAGGTGTCACTTGGGAGCCTCCGACAAGATTGTGGAGTTGAACCAAGGAGTTTGTAAGGGCAAGGAGATCGCCTACTTCGTGAAGATCTACCGCTAATGAGGCAAGTCATGTGTGGGCGATGGCCATGGTGGGATAGATAAGGTTGCTTCTTCGTGGACCCTTTGTGGGTGGTTGATTCTTCGTGGACCCTTCGTGGGTGGAGCCCTGTGTGGACTCGCGCAACCGTTACCCTTGGGTGGAGCCCTGTGTGGACTCGCACAACCGTTACCCTTCATGGGTTGAAGTCTCCATCAACGTAGGATAGCACCACCTATCCGAACCACGGGAAAAACATCCGTGTCTTCAATTGCGTTTGAATTCTCCAAACCCTTCCCTTTACATTCTTGCAAATTGCATGCTTTACTTTCCGGTGCCTATATACTCTTTGCATGCTTGCTTAAATTATGTGATGATTGCTTGACTTGTCCTAAAATAGCTAAAATTGCCAAGAACTAAAATTGGGAAAAGGTTACGTTTTTATTTGGTCAAGTAGTCTAATCACCCCCCCTCTAGACATACTTTCGATCCTACAAGTGGTATCAGAGCTTTGGTCTCCATTTTCTTGATCTCCATAGCTTTTGGTGGTCATAGCCTTGGTTTCACAACCTAGGAGAGTATGGCGTCTAGCGAGGGAAATTATCACCGTAGAGGTCCTTACTTTGATGGTACTAATTTTGCTAGTTGGAAGCATAAAATGAAAATGCATATTCTTGGACATAACCCCGCCGTTTGGGCTATTGTGTGTGTTGGTTTGCAAGGTGACTTCTTTGATGGGAGAGAACCAAACCGTGAAGCTACCGCGGATGAGTTGAAGATATTGCAATACAATGCTCAAGCTTGTGATATTCTCTTCAACGGATTGTGCCCCGAAGAATTCAAAAAAATCAGCCGCCTTGAGAATCCAAAGGAAATTTGGGACACTTTGATTGATATGCACGAAGGTACCGACTCCGTTAAGGAATCCAAGTTGCATGTGCTTCAAAGCCAACTTGACAAGTTCAAGATGAAGGATGGTGAAGGTTTCGCTGAGATGTACTCTTGGCTTGCTCTCATCACAAATGAGATTGCCGGCTTAGGAAGTGAAGAGATGACCGATAGATTCATCATCAAGAAGATTCTAAGAGCCTTGGATGGAAAATATGATACTGTGTGCACATTGATCCAAATGATGCCCAATTACAAAGATCTCAAGCCAATGGAGGTGATTGGAAGAATTGTTGCTCATGAGATGTCACTTAAGGATAAAGAGGAACTTCACAACAAATCAAGTGGTGCCTATAAAGCCTCATGTGAAGCCCCTACATCATCAAGTGAGAAACAATACTTCAATGAAGAATTGAGCTTAATGGTGAAGCACTTCAACAAGTTCTACAAGAGTAGAAGCAAAGATAGAAGCTCCAAGTCAAGGTCCTACAATGACAAAAGATCTTCTAGTCGAGAGCGAAACTGTTACAATTGTGGAAGACCCGGACACTATTCCAATGAGTGTACGGCTCCCTACAAGAGAAGAGAAGATTCTCCAAAAAGAAGAAGCAAAGGATCACCACCAAGAGAGAGAAGGAGTAGAGATGATCGTTATGAACGAAGATACTCACGGAGAAGCAAGGATTCGGAAAGGAAGGAAAAATCATCAAGGAGCTACACAAGACGAAGACATCAAGCTCATGTTGGTGAATGGGTATCCGGCTCCGACTCCGACAGCCATTCCGAGAGAAGTTATCACTCCGACTCCGAAGATACTCAAGATGAAGGTGTTGCCGGTCTAGCACTTGTGTCAACCAACTCCTACGACATATTTGACTCACCAAATGAAGGAATTGGAAGATGCTTCATGGCCAAAGGTCCTAAGGTAACACACGCCGAGTATGTTGATTTCAATAGTGATGAAGATGACTTGTTAGGTGATGATTTGCTTGGTGACAACTCTAGTGATGAATACTATGATGAAATGTCAATTAAACATGCTAATCAAGATAAAACGAATGACAATGATAAGGAGAAGATTGAGGCTCTAACTAAAGAACTAAAAACTCTTAAGTTAGCTCATGACACTATCTTCGAAGATGATCGAGAACTTTTAAGAGCTCATGAGAAATTACGCTTTGAAAAGCTCAATCTTGAGCAAGAGCATGAGTTCTTAAAGGCAATCAATGATGATCTCCGCAAGAAAAGTTCTTCTTACATTGCCAAGCGTTTGCTCTTATCCACTTACATGCCTCAAGTCAAGTCTAGTAATGAGAAAGATTCTTCCTCTAGCAGTGACAATGATCATGTTAAAATCAATATTGTTGCTTCTAGTAGTTCTCTTGATTCCACTAATGATTCTCTTAGCCAAGTTACACTTGATCAAGAAAATAGTTTATTGAAGGGAATTATAGAGAAAGGAGTGTACAAAAGCCTTGCCGGGAGTAAGCAATTCGAGGAAATTGTGCGCAAGCAAGGAATGCACCGGAAGAATCAAGGTGTTGGTTTTGAGCGAAAGTTCAATGCCAATGGAGTTGACTGGGAAGAAGATCAATACCCCAAGACAAAGTTTGTCCCTCAACAAGAGAAGTATACTTCTTTCAAGGGGACACAAGCTCAAGATGATCTTCCACCACAAGACCACAAGCAAAAAGGCAAGGACAAGCTTCAAGAGGAAATTGATGCATTTGAAGAAGCTCCGAAGACCTTAGTCAAGTGGACTCCCAAGACTACTTCAAGCTCCACTTCATCAAGTACGACTACAACTCCAAGGATTCCCATCAAGATGATGTGGATCCAAAAGAAGAAGAACTAGAGAGTTCTTGAGGGTGACTCCGCCAACATACTTCACTCTTATCATTTTGGGAAGAACAAGTGCAATCAACTTCCACACCTTGCACTAGTTCAAGGAGTCACAAACCCTCTTGTTGGTAAGACAAGGGACAAGGTAACCTAAAAGTTTTCATGGACATCATCTTTTGTGTGCATCACTCTATGTCTATGGATATCCTTGTTTGTTCCTTGTGGGACTAACCCATATAGGTATTGAAAGTGAAATTCACTCAAATGGATAGCTCCAAGAGATCTACATCAACATTAAGCATCCACATCTTCAATATCTACATGAAGTCATCATCGACAAAACCCAAGGTTAGTTCATCCCTCTTAGGGGGGATATCACATCTAGGGGAAGCTTTACTCTAAGACTTGAGCTAAAGCAACTCTAAAGATGTGAACACAACAATGCTTTATGTAAAAGTGGTAACCCCACTTGAGCTTAAACGATGAGTATGACCTATGATCAAGTGATCTCACTTGACTCCTAAGTCAATATACTCATATATAGATGACCTAGCCATCGCAAATTGCTTGATAGATGCTAGAATTGGTTGTGCATGCCTTGTCACATATTTCATTTGCCATCTTATTGTGTGAGCATGCTGATTGCATATTCTACTCATTCGAGGACATCCACTTGTTGTTTTGATTGTTCGGCTTTATTTCCTTTTGCCAAGTGGATGGACAAGAATGCCTAAGAACCTCCTCTAGCTATCTATGCTTTTCTCGTCTCAAACTCTATTCATGCTGCATCACAAAATTTGATCAAGTCATATTCGAACCACTCTGTGTGAGGAGCGCTCGGAGTCCCCGATTCGTCATAGACTTAAACTTCCAAACCTCTTTATGATTCTCAGTCTGACCGATACTCCACTTTCGGTCCTACCGAGATCATTAAGTTGATCTAGGTTTTCGATCTCGGTGCAACCGATTTGAACCTTTCGGTCACACTGAGTTTCAGTAACTGCACGCAGTTATGAATCTCGGTGCCACCGAGTCGTTCCACTCGGTCACACCGACAGGGTCGGGCTATATATAGTCATGGGCAAAATTTGGAAATTTCTCCGAACCCCTTCGCCCGCGCGATAGCCTGCTCTGCCCTCGTGGTCTCCGGATCGTCTTCTCGCCGCCAGCCGCCTCTAGTCGCTGGTCTCCGTCGCCGTCAACGGGAATTCTGCCCCGTCGTTGCCGCCGTAGCAAGTCCCCGCCGAACTAGGGTATGGACTTGATCTTTGTGCTACTCCTCAATCTGATTCCTAGCACATTGTGATCATATTGATTCTAGCCACGATTGAAACACTCCTATCCAGTCGAAACGCTCATAGATTAGGTTTGATTCGAAAATTCTAGGTTTAGGTTTCCGCCGAAACTATCTTGGACCCACCGAGTTGAAAAACTCGGTCCCACCGATTTGGCTTATGCCATTGCACAAGTGAGACTCGGTCTGACCGAAAATTACTTATCGGTGTGACCGATTTTTGAACTCAGTGAAACCCTAGCAGTCTCGGTGCCACCGAACTGTGACTCGGTCCTACCGAGTTCACTAGTTTAGATTCCAAAACTGCTTCGGTATCACCGAGTTTGAAAATCGGTAGATCCGAGATGATTTCAGTGGGAAACTAAAACTAAGTTTTTGGATCATTCTTTTGCAAAAATCTCTGCATTTTGTGATGCTCGTCTTTTCTATCTCATCTATAATCTATTCACAGGGTCAGCAGTCAGTTTGCAGCATGTCTGATCAAAGTGATAGCCAAAACATGTCAGAGCAGCAAGTAGTGATGAGTGAGGGCACTAGTCCCTCCAGTTCATCTGATGAAGGCAGCAGGAGCACTCCTAGTAACTTGCCAAAGGCTGCCACGAGACAAAGGAAGAAGAGTACTTCAGATTCCGAAGATGAGGACTATGTGGCAGAAGAAGAGGCCACTTCCAAGAGAGTTGAGCCAGCTCAAGGCACTAAGCCAGGCCTGAAAATCAAAAGGCCAGCAGGCAGGCAGCCCATGTCAAAAGCAAGAGCCTCAACTGAGAATCCCACTCCTCAAGAGCCAGTTACTGCAGAAGGCAAGAAAAGAAAGGAAAGGGTGAAGAAGACTGTGGCTAGAGTGCTTGGCAAAGCTTCCATCATGGAAAAAGAAGAGGAAGAAGAGGTAGCTGCACCAGCACCCAAGGCACCCAAGCTAATGGAAGATGCCATAAAATCAGGGGGAGCTGCTTCCAAGGCCAAGTCAGCTCCAAAGCCAAAGCCTAAGAGAAATACAAGGAGCATTCCTGCAGCTGAAAAGAACAAGGCCCCAGTGCCTGAGACTGTTGCTGAAGAAGAGGAAGAAAATGTCCTAAGGAAGCTAAAGCCCAAGATCCCAGACCACAACGATGCTCATCGAGGACATGAAGCTCAGGAGAGATTCAGGGCTGAGAAAGTGGAGAGAAGCAGACCCATATGCTTCAAGGAGAAGGACTGCCGTGGACTACAGGTTTCACACCAAGGAGCAGCAGGATTTTTATGAGACAGTGCTGCTAGATAAGAAGCCCATTGTCTGTGATATGCGATGGGTTGATTGGACATACATCAAGGACAATGAGGAGCACTATCCTGGAGCGCAAGACAGCTTCATAGCTTGTGGAGTAGCTGACTTTGTTGGGCAGAAGCTCACAAAGTGGAACGAGGAACTCATCATGCAGTTCTACTCCACAAATCACTTTTATCCAGATGGGAGGATCACATGGATGTCTGAGGGTACAAGGTACCAATCCACAGTTGCTGAGTGGGCATAGATCATTAATGCCCCAGAGGAGCAATATGATGACTTGGATATCTATGCCAAGAAGAAGATGGACCACAACTCAATGTCAAATATGTACAAGGAGATCCCAAATGAAGCACTTTATACCTTCAAGTTTGGCTCAGTACATTACCTTCTGTCAGGGCTCCCGACGATCAATTGGATACTAAGGCACACCTTACTGCCCAAGTCTGGAGATCACAAGATGATCAGAGGCCATGCTATCAACTTGCTACACGTGTTTGATGTGCCTCAGAAGTTCAAGGTGATGAGCCTCATAGTGGAAACAATCAAGAGGACTGCAGCAGACCAAAAGAGGAGCTGCGGATATGCCCCTCAGATTCAGGAGCTCATCAACTCCAATATGGGCACGGGCATATATTTATTGGACAAGGAACATTTGCCCATCCGTCCAGATTTTGAGAACAATGAAGTTGTGATGACTGAGAACGAGCCATCGTCTGCACAAGCATATGCAAAGAAGGAGAAGGCGAGGAAGGAGAAAGCTGCCAAGATGCCTACTCAAGAGGAGGCATCTGAATACTTCTTGAAGACCAAACAAGAGCAACTTGGTTACTTGATTGCATCCACGCTGAGGATTGAGCAAAGTCTGGCCACCCTTACTCAGAATCAGCAGAGCCTAGAGAGAATCATGGAACAGAAGTTCTATGACTTGGATGTCAAAGTAACGGAAGTTCAGTCTGCAGTGGAGCAGCTCCAGGAGGACATGCAGGAGAGGAGAGGCAGGACTACTACTCATGCCTTTGCCAGAGTGCCAAGAGGTCCGAGGTCGTCTGCCGTGCCAGTTGCTGACACAAGAGCCACCACCTCAGCACCAGCCACAGCCTCAGTTCCACCAGCTCTAGCATCTACTTCAGCTCCAACTCCAGCGTCTACTTCAGCATCTACCGAAGCCTTCGTCCTTGGAGTGATCCGGACTCCACCACCACCTGAAGATCAAGCCTGAGCGTCGATCTAGTGCTATGCATTTTCTAGGAACTTTTTGGTAACTTGTTGCCAAAGGGGGAGAAGATGTATAGATCATAGGCTTCAAGAGAGAGAGTGTTGCTTTTCTCTCTTGCTTTATTTGGTGGTTTTTCGAACTTGTTTGCTTTTGAGTGCTTGAGATACTACGTCATTATTTGTGAGACATTGATGATCATGTGAGTGATCATAAGCTACACTTAATGCTTGCTTAATGCTATTATCTTATCTATCTTATGTGATCATTCATTATTCTTGGTGATGAGTGCATGTTTTTCATTCTTATCATTTTAAGCGCTCCACCAAGATGTATGTGACATGGAAGAATAACCCATGACTCTAACTCTTTGTGCATTTGCAGTCCAAAGCAAATTTTAAATATGCACAAATTTAGGGGGAGCTCTTACTTATCACATACTTCTCAAAGCGACGATATATTTCATGATTATTATCTTTTGTCGAAGCTTTGATCTATATGTTGTCATCAATTACCAAAAAGGGGGAGATTGAAAGTGCAACTATCCCTAGGTGGTTTTGGTAATTCATAACAACATATAGCTCATTGAGCTAATGCTATTCCAAGATGATTATTTCAGGAAAGCTCAATGATTGGCATGGCATGGATGTGAAAGTGGAACCCTCGAGATGCTAAGGACAAAGGATTGGCTCAAGCTCAAAAGCTCAAGACTCTTCATTTTATATTTTAGTGATCCAAGATCACATTGAGTCTTTAGGAAAAGCCAATACTATTAAGAAGGGATAAGGTGTTGCTTAATGAGCCTCTTGCTTCATGTGCTTAGTGATATGCTCCAAAACCCTCAACTACTTTCCCATATCCACATATGACCTAAACCCTAAGCCAAACTCGGTCCTACCGATTCTTCCTATCCGGCGCCACCGAGTTTCACTTGTCATTAGCCACTGCCAAACCCTAGCAATTCGGTTCTACCGATAAGGATCTCGGTCTCACCGAGATGGGGTTGCAAACTCTCTGTTTCCCTTTCGTAACTTTTCGGTCTTACCGAAAGAGCGAATCGGTCCCACCGAGATTGCAATGTAAACTCAGTGTTTCCCCTTTGTAACTTTCCGGTCTCACCGAGTTCCACTCGGTCTCACCGAAAGAGCAAATCGGTCCCACCGAGTTTGCCTGACCAACTCTCTGGTTAACTAATTACCAAATTCGGTTTCATCGAGTTTGTGTAATCGGTCTCACCGAGATTATGTTATGCCCAAACCCTAACCATATCGGTCCTACTGAGTTGCATGTCAGTCCCACCGAAAATCACTAACGGTCACTAGGTTTACATTTTCGGTTCGACCGAGCTTATTGATTCGGTCCCACCGAGATTGGAAAACTGTGTAACGGTTGGATTTTGTGTGGAGGCTATATATACCCCTCCACCTCCTTCTCATTCCGTGTGAGAGTCATCAGAACACACACACCATTCCAACTCATATGTTCTGAGAGAGAACCACCTACTCATGTGTTGAGACCAAGACATTCCATTCCTACCATATGAATCTTGATCTCTAGCCTTCCCAAGTTGCTTTCCACTCAAACCTTCTTTCCACCAAATCCAAATCCTATGAGAGAGAGTTGAGTGTTGGGGAGACTATCATTTGAAGCACAAGAGCAAGGAGTTCATTACCTACACACCATTTGTTACTTCTTGGAGAGTGGTGTCTCCTAGATTGGCTAGGTGTCACTTGGGAGCCTCCGACAAGATTGTGGAGTTGAACCAAGGAGTTTGTAAGGGCAAGGAGATCGCCTACTTCGTGAAGATCTACCGCTAATGAGGCAAGTCCTGTGTGGGCGATGGCCATGGTGGGATAGACAAGGTTGCTTCTTCGTGGACCCTTTGTGGGTGGTTGCTTCTTCGTGGACCCTTTGTGGGTGGAGCCCTGTGTGGACTCGCGCAACCGTTACCCTTGGGTGGAGCCCTGTGTGGACTCGTGCAACCGTTACCCTTCGTGGGTTGAAGTCTCCATCAACGTGGATGTAGGATAGCACCACCTATCCGAACCACGGGAAAAACATCCGTGTCTCCAATTGCGTTTGAATTCTCCAAACCCTTTCCTTTACATTCTTACAAGTTGCATGCTTTACTTTCCGCTGCCTATATACTCTTTGCATGCTTGCTTAAATTATGTGATGATTACTTGACATGTCCTAAAATAGCTAAAATCTGGCAAGAACTAAAATTGGGAAAATGTTAAGTTTTTATTTGGTCAAGTAGTCTAATCACCCCCTCTAGACATACTTTCGATCCTACAGGCGCACGACGATCTTCGCCAGCAGGTGCTGCGCCTCGCTCACTCGGCGGGCCATGGGGGAGTGCAGAAGACGCTCCATCGTCTCCGCGCCGACTTCTACATTCCCGGTGATCGTGCCCTGGTCCGTGACTGGGTACGGTCGTGTGTGACGTGCCAGCAACAAGACAGAGACTCTAATGCCGACTGGTATGCTTCAGCCCTTGGAGGTCCCTCTCAGGTTTGGGCGGACATCTCCATGGACTTCATCGAGGGACTCCCCAAGGTGGGTGGCAAGTCCGTCATTCTCACGGTGGTCGACCGCTTCTCCAAGTATGCTCATTTCATCGCGCTTGGCCAGCCATATTCAACGGCATCTATCGCACGGGCCTTCTTCGATGGCATTGTCCGTCTCCACGGGTTCCCTTTTTCGATCGTCAGTGATCGGGACCCCGTGTTCACGGGACACGTGTGGCGTGACCTTTTTCGGCTGGCGGGCGTGAAGCTACGCCTGAGCACCGCCTTCCACCCTCAAACGGACAACCAGTCTGAGATCGTTAACAAGGTGATTGCCATGTATTTGCGTTGTGTTACAGATCGCCCTCGCGCATGGGTGGACTGGCTTTCGTGGGCGGAGTACTGCTATGCTACAACACCTCTTATCACTCCGCCCTCCGTGCTACGCCCTTTGAGGTGGTGTATGGCCGGCCACCCCCGCCGATCCTTCCGGTTGATCCGGCCTCGGCACGGACCAAGGTAGCCGGGGCTCTTCTGAGGAGCCATGATGAGATGCTCGCGGAGGTCCAGCAACGACTCCTGCAGGCCCAGCAGTTGGCCAAACGTTACTATGATGGCCACCATCGCGAGGCGGAGTACGCGGTGGGTGATTGGGTCTGGCTGCGTCTACTTCACCGCTCTACGCAGTCCTTGGACCCACGCGCGAGGAAGAAGCTCGGTCCTCGCTATGCCGGTCCCTTTGCGATCCTGGAACGCATTGGGAAAGTGGCTTACCGTCTGCAACTTCCGACAGGCGCGTGGATCCATGATGTCTTCCATGTCGGGCTGCTCAAGCCATTCCGCGGCGAGCCACCCGCGGCACCGCCGGCCCTTCCACCGATCACGGACGGGCGTCTCCTTCCTGAGCCAGAGAAGGCGTTGAAGGCTCAGCTGCGCCGAGGCTCCTGATACGTGTTGATCTGGTGGACTGGACTACCAGAGGAGGACGCTACTTGGGAGCAGCGCGAGGAGTTCCACCAGCACTACCCCAACTTTCAGCTCGAGGACGAGCTATTTACGCAGTCGGGGAGAGATGTTATGACCAGCCAGGTCTATGGCCGCAGGAGGCCCAATAGGCAGGCTTAGGCCCGCAAGTTATCTTAGTTTTATTTTCAGATTATGGTTATATATACGAGCTGTAAGACTATTTTGAGAATTAAGCAATAAGACTATTTCTATTGCCCGGCTCCCAGAGGAGCCGGAAACCCTAAACCCTAGCCGCCTCCTCTCGCCGCCGCTGCACCGCGCCAGGACGGCGCCTCGCCGTCGGCCGCCGCGCTCAAGCCCCCGCCTTTCCCCCTCCTTTCCCTACTGTCTCCGGCCAAGACCGGGCAGAACCCAAGCCGCTAACAGTTTACGACACCCATCCCTAACGCACTTTCATGACATTGTGCCAACAAAAAAGGCGGAGCTCCTCGTTGAAATTCACCAACAGAAGTCATCTTTGGCCCTAACAGTAACTTCTGGTCCGAAACCTTGTGCTTCAAGGTGGCCCCCTTCAATGGGGGTTACCATGCTCTCCTTGGTCGCCCCACGTTCTTCAAGTTCATGCGTGCATACTAAGTTTCATCCATATCCCCGAGAACTAAGGATTTTACTCATACATACGACGACAAACATCATACGAACGACAATGGTAAACATGGTTTGATCAATCCATGAAAGGTTTGATATTACCCCCTCCATCTCTAAATATAAGTCTTTTTAGAGTTTTCAATACGAATTACATATGAAAGTATATAGACCTATTTTAGAATATAGATTCACACATTTTACTCAGTATGTAGTCCATATTAAAATCTCTAAAAAGACTTATATTTAGGAACGGAAGGAGTACAACAAGATAGATGGTCGATGATGTTGCCTCCTTGCACGAGGTGGTGAAGATAGCAATCTCCTCCTTGCCGATTCCACTTTCAGATGCCTTTCGGAGGCTAGGGTTCTGTGTTCTGGACGAGTTTTTGGCGTCTATGCGCCTCTGTACTCTGGTCCAATTCGTCGGGGGTGAAAATAGTCGATGAAGAGGAGGCTGCGGTGGTTGGTAGGAGCGTTGTTACAAGCGCGTGCGCTCGTAGATGTCGTCTTGCTCTGGACATCCTGCGCAACTTCCGGCTTTCTCCTATTTTCCTCATTCTTGTATAAAAATTGTTAATCACATTACTTAACGTGATTTTTTCATCTCTTCATGGAGTTCTTTCCATAGTGCTCCGATTGCTTCCAAAAACGCATCCCGAGGGAATCAACAAAAAGCACTGTGCGAACATGGTAAAATTACATAAAGCTTACCGTGTAGGCATAAAGCTTATCGGAGGTAAACGGGATGAAACGAACCGCTCCGCTCCGCCTAGCCTAGCCTCCGCTCCGCTCTCCCGCCGGAGGCCACTCCGACCCCGGCGGCCACCAAGCCCTCCATGCCGGTGGTCACTCCGACCCCGGTGGCCACTTCCTGCCGATGATCGCTCCGATTCCGTCGGCCACTTATCAGAATGGCCCTTTCTGATCTCAACTTCTCCCTTCAGAAAGCTTTTGAAGAATATATCAAGAAGCAATGCAATGCAGTCGTCAATGCCCAAGACGCGCCTAGATCTCCAAAGTTCTTCCTCGTGGTGGAATTCACGCATTCAATGATCAAGCTAAATCCAGAATCGGTGGGCCTCATCATTCAAGCGTGCTTTGGCGGCTCTGCCAAGTTTTTTAAGGTATCTCATCTGCGCAATTGGTCATACAAGTTCTGGGTTTCTTCTCCGGAAGTGGGTTTCGAAATCATTATAGGTGGCAACTTGTCTTCCGATATTTTTTCCATGAATTTTCTTCTATGGGGAGAGGGGGTGATGAACTCAAGGATCTTTACCTGCGTTATCATGATGCGGCTAGCAAAAATTGGACCATTGTGTCCAACGCTAAATCTCGTCGATCATATGCTCAAGCTGTTCAGAAGCCTCAATTCTTTTCTTCGCAAACATCACTCAATTCCCATGATCGAGCCATGCAGCAGTTAAGGAGCCCATTTAATTCCGTTTTAACTTCACCCAATAATACTGCGTTGGGTGGGGTGGGATCTACGCGTTTTGAATCTATGGGCCCTTCGGCCCATAATGCATCTGGCCTTTTCTGTGTTCGTTGCCTCATGTCAGGTCACTTGAGGCCCAAATGCCAGAACAAAATTCGTTGTAAGGCCTGCAAGTGATGGGGGCATATTGCAGTCAACTGTAGATTCCAGGCCGAGATTGCTGTTCCACATTCCTCATCTGACATGGCAAATCCCCCCAATCTAGTGAATAATCGGGAATCTGGTAACAGTGGTCGGAGGGACCCGTTGGTCAGTGGCTCTATCGGTCCGTCTTCCCGTAATGCTGGCCCTGCAGAAAATTTACTGCCCTTTGCTCGGGACTCTGCCAATGCTCATTTCCCAACTCTTTCTCTCCGCCCTCTCCAGTCTCATCAATCAAATCCTCCAAGCAAGGTTTCTTCCTTGCTCCATCCCTCCAGCTCCGCTCCGGCGAGATCGTCAACCATGGTAAATTTTCCCTTTGATCCTACGCCATTCCTTCTCCCTGGCACTCAAGCTATCGAGGTGGAAGGGAGGCCAGCACGCGCTCGGGTCATCCATGGAGACATGCAGCTGTCCAATGAAAATCTCGCCATCGCCACTCTGGTACCAATGCCCCAAGGTGAAGTCGCCTTTGTCAATGTCCGAGAGGTTCTCAGTGATTTCTTGGTTTCGCAAAGGGTAGTGTTTTTGTCTATCTCCAAATGCCCTTTTGGTCAAGCATTTGTCAGATGCAACAGTAAAGCAGACAGAGATTCCTTGGTCAATAGGAGCCCACATCCTTTTGATGATATTCACATCGTTTTCCAAAAGCATGATCAGGGCCTGAACTGGAGGAAGTTCAATCTGGCCAGAGATTGTTGGCTGTTGTTGGTTGGTTTCCCAGCAGATCTTCGTTGCATGTCTGAGCTCAACAATGTTGTCTCTAGTTTTGGAAAGTTGCTTTCTTGGGACCGAGTGAAAACCACTAATACCGCTGTAGCAGTTAAAGTGAGAATCGATGCTCTTTCAGATGTTTCAGTTAGTTTGGCAGTCACAGGGGGCATGCACTTCGAAGGAGAATCAGGATGAGTTGTTGGGAGCCCCCCCAGATGAGGATCCCATTCCTTGGGATGGCAACCCGCACCCAAGACCACCAGAGCAGCAGCATCATCCTAATCAACACAATCTTTTCTTTGGACCCATCCCACAACATGAAAACAATGAACAGACTGACAATGTTCAAGATGGTCAGAATGAAGAGGCAGAAAATGCAGATGATCTAGGCTGGGACCACTGGGCAATGCCCCCAATCAATGATAATATGCTGGTACAGGATCACCACATTGTTGCACCGCAAGCTATTAAGATGGATCACAATGGCCTGACGCTCTCTCTTGGTATTGACTCCAACAGTGTTGAAACTGCAAATTCAGTTCAGGGTGCTGCCGATCTTCAGTTGTTTGGGAATTTGATTGCTCTTCATGACCCACCAGTCTTGTTTCATGAGATGCAACTTCCAAATCTTAACATGCCCCTTGAGGATGGGATGCAGCAACCTGAGCTCCCTCTAGCTCTGCAGCCTGTTGACCTACCAGCTGTGGTTGTGCAGCAAGAACCAATTCACCTTCCAGATGCTGTAGTTTTCATGCAACAGGCTCTGCAGGCTGATGCTGCAAGTGTTTTGCAGATGCCACTGGATCAGCCACCTCAAGAGTTGCCAGACTTGCAGAACCCAGTTGATCAACTGCCTGATAACACCCTGCTTGAGGATCAAGTGTTGCTGGCTCCTTTGGTTGCTCAAGTTGACAACATTCTTCAACAACAGGCAGTTGGTGCTGCTGCTGAACTTCAGGGAGTGGCTCTGGATAATCTTCAGGGAGCTGATATTTCTGCTGCAGTCAGTCATGCTGAAAATAATATAACTTCAGACCTGCCTAGTCCAGATTCAGGTAGTTCTAACCCTCCACCTGGATTTCCTATCCCCATTTATAAAGACACTATTCATGTGGGAGCTTGTCAATTATTGCCTGATGCTGCAGATCCAGTTATGCAGAAGATGTTTCTGTCTCAAACCCATGAAGAGCTGCACAATGCCTGCACTGGTTCTGAGGAAGCAGAGCTCTGGAAGAAGCACTTTGCTCCAGTAGGGCAACCTAGAGAAGTGATTCAGGTACCTAATGAGTGGGCTAATTTTATTGCACTTGCTCTGCTTTCACCAGATAAATTTGAGTGGGCCAAACAGTTGCTTTCTTCTCAGTTATGGAAGATCATTTCTGAACAATCTGATAGCTCAAATCTAAAACCTTTTGTGTTACCTGAAAAATGTGAATCTGTCTTGCAGCCCCTCTGCCAGCATCAGAATGTCAAGGAGGTGCCTTCCCCAGCTGTTGTTTCCACCCCACCTTCCAAGACTTCATCAGTTGGGATGTCCTCTAGCACTTCTGCCATCCAATTGTATAAAACGAGGAAGGATAAAGCTCCACTCATTGAATCTCAGGTGAGAAGAAGCTATAGAATTCAACAATTGAATCATGGTTACAGAAAGAAAACCTGCATGGACAGAAACTGTTTGCCTTGCAATATTAATCCTCCATCTTTACCCAGCAAAGTGGTTAAAAATCTGTCAATTGCATTTTGCAAGGTTCCTGAGAAGGACTGCCCAGATGATGCTCTCCACCAAGCTAAGAAGAAAAAAGGAGGCAAGGACAAAGAGGAGAAGGAGAAGAGCAAGAAGGGTCCAAAGAAGGGGGGAGCGTCCAGCCCTGCATGAAGATTTATTAGGGGCCCTCTCTAGTTTCCTTTTGAGCTATGATTGTAATGGTTATGTCCTACCAAGTGACTTTATGTAAGCCCATGTTCTGGGGAGATGTTGATCTGGCACTTTTAGTTCTGTTGCAGACCGAGATCTTTAAGTTATGCAAGATTGTTCAGATCTATCATTCTAAGTTATCAGTGCATTTCTCTCATGAATAAGCAGTAGAAAATTTTGAACTGGAATATTAGAGGCATCAATGATAAAGATACGTGGTTAGCTATCGGAAATAAAATTGATGAGACAGACTGTGACTTGCTTTGCATCCAAGAAACAAAGAGGGAAACGTTTGATAGCAGATATCTTAAGCAGTTTTGCCCAAAATGTCTGAATAAGTTTGATTACCAACCATCTGTAGGTGCTTCAGGAGGGCTGCTAGTGGTCTGGAATGATTCCCTTTTCTCAGGAGAAACTATATCCAAAAATTCCTTCTTCATTTCCGTTAGATTCACTTCTAAACTATCCTCAGATACCTGGACCTTATCAAACATCTATGGCCCTTGTTTTTCTACTGACAGGGTTATTTTCATGGACTGGTTTTCTAATATTCAGATACTTGATGACTGTAACTGGTTGATGCTTGGGCACTTCAATTATATTCGATATCCTTCAAACAGAAATAGAAAAGGGGGTAATATCAATGATATGCTCTTATTTAATGAATCAATCAGCAATTTGGGCCTTCTAGAAATTCCCTTGAAGGGTAGAGCTTTTACTTGGAGCAACATGCAGGCAGCCCCTTTACTTGAAAAACTTGATTGGGTTTTCTCTTCAGAAGCTTGGACTTCCAATTTCCCAAACACTATGGTGTTGCCTTTATCAAAGCCTATTTCTGACCATGTCCCATGCATCATTAAGATTGGCACCATGATTCCAAAATCAAAAAAATTCAGGTTTGAAAACTACTGGATGCAGATTGATAGTTTCAAGGATACTGTGAAAAACATTTGGCAACAAGAAGTCAAAGAAACTGATAGTGCAAAGAGAATCACTGCAAAGCTAAAAAGATTGAGGAAGGGATTGAAGATTTGGGCCAAAGAACTGTCTCAACTGTCAAAACTTATTCAAGCCTATAATTAGCTCATTCTGCTTTACGATACTATTGAAGATTTTAGATCTTTATCCACTATTGGATGGAATGTCACAGAAATTATTAAGCAACATCTTCTAAACTTGTTGGAAATGCAAAGAGCTTACAGGAAACAAAGAGCAACAATTAGATGGATTTTGCAAGGGGAAGAAGTAAATACAAAATATCTGAAAGTAAAGGCTACCATCAACTACAGGAGAAACTATATTGCTAGTTTACAAGATGAAGCTGGCAACATGCAAGATGATCATCAGGTTAAAGCTACAATTCTATCGAGAGCTTTGAAATAGAGACTCAATACCTCTGTGCCTACTTTTAACCTTCTCAGCTTGGACTCTCTTATTATAAAGGCGGCTGAGCTAATTGAGCTTGACAAGCCTTTTACCAAAGAGGAAATTGATGCAGTAGTCAAGGATCTCCCTTCTGACAAGGCACCAGGGCCAGATGGCTTCAACACTGATTTCATTAAGCATTGTTGGGATATCATTGCTCCAGATTTCTACAAGCTGATTGAAGATTTTTATAATGGCAAATTAAACTTGCAAAGTATCAACTCCTCTTTTATTATTCTGTTGCCAAAAAAGGAAGCTCATGTGCATGCTAATGATTTCAGACCAATCTCTTTGCTCAACTGCTTCATCAAAATCATCACAAAACTTCTGGCTAACAGATTGCAGGCTGTCATCCTAAAGTTGGTTCATCAGAATCAATATGGGTTTCTTAAGAAGAGATCAATTCAGGATTGTTTGGCCTGGTCATATGAATTCATTCACCAATGCCATCAGTCAGGACAGGAATTAATTATTCTCAAATTGGGCTGTGAGAAAGCTTTTGATATGATGAGCATGAAGCCATCAGGAACCTTCTCATTGCTAGAGGTTTTGGACCTAGGTGGATTATGTGGATGGATATAATTCTCTCTTCTGGATTATCTTCAGTGCTGCTAAATGGTGTACCTGGTAAACAGTTTCTCTGTAAAAGAGGGGTCAGGCAAGGTGATCCCCTTTCACCTTTATTGTTTGTCATAGTTGATGATCTGCTCCAATCAATTCTAAATGAAGCAATGAAGAATGGGCTGATCTATGCTCCCCTGCATGCTAATATTGATCAGGATTTCCCTATAATTCAGTATGTAGATGATACAGTCCTTGTCATGCAAGCTAATGCTGCTCAATTGCACCAGCTCAAAAACTTGCTCATGTACTTCAGTACCTTCACTGGCCTGAGGGTCAATTATGAAAAATCAGTGATTGTTCCCATAAACACCGCAAATGATAAAATGCTGGAATTGGCTAACATTATGGGATGCAAAGTTGGATCTTTACCCTTCACATATATGGGTTTACCTCTCTGTCTCTCCAAGCCTAAGATTGAGGATTTTATGCCCATTATGCAAAGAATTGAAAGAAGGCTTGATGGTTGTTACAGCCTGCCGATTTTCTTCATGTGTACACTAGCACTACCTTCTGGTGTCATGGAGCAGATTAAAAAATATCTCAAGCATTTCTTTTGGAGGAAATATGGAATGGAAGATAGAGGTACTGCCTTGATTGCTTGGGACAAAGTTTGCCACCCTAAAGAAAAAGGAGGTCTTGGAGTTTTGGATATTGCCAGTCACAACAAATGTTTACTTATGAAGCATGTCCACAAATTCTTAAATCAACAGGACATTCTTTGGGTCAAATTGATTTGGGAAGCTTATTATCCAGACATAATGCTTACCACAAATCCACAAGGATCTTTTTGGTGGAAAAGTATTCTAAAGTTAGTGCCTGAGTTTAGACAGGCAGTTGTCCCCAAACTAGGCTCTGGTAACACTGTTAGATTTTGGATTGACAACTGGAATCAGGGCATATTGAAAGACAGATTTCCACAACTGTTCTCTTTCAGCAGGCAAGAACAAATTTCAGTCCAGAAAATCAAAGACTTGGAGGATGTATCTAAACATTTCTTTACTCCACTATTCATTCAAGCACACCAGCAATTCCAAGAACTCTCTGCTCTCATGTAAGCTACCCACCTGAATAATTCACTAGACAAATGGTGTTTCCCATGGAACAAACATAATGATGGATTTTCTGCTAGCCAAATGTATGGCCATCTGCAAGGAAAAGAGGTAGCCTCTCCACTGTTTAAGAGTATTTGGAAAAGTGCTGCTATGTTAAGATATAAGATTTTTCTGTGGCTGCTACTGCATGACAGAGTAAATGTCAGAAATCTTCTCTCTAGAAAACACTTTCATTTTCCCAAGTACAATTGTGAGCTTTGTAACTGTTCTTGTGAGGAAACCAGCCTTCATCTTCTCTGAGACTGCCCATTTACTCTGCAATGCTGGGATTCAATTGTTCCTTTCAAAGTCAGAGGCATCAATGCTTTTGATGAGATAAATTTGTTGCTAATCCATTTACCCAAACAGTTTGCAATGAGCATCATCACCATGGGTTGCTGGCACATTTGGATGCAGAGAAACTCCAAAATTTTGAAAGCTCAAAACCCATCAGTTCAAGCATGGAGAAATTTTCTCAGAGATGACCTAAAATTGATTCTTTTGAGAATCAAAGAGAAGCACAGAGAGGCTTTCAGAGGATGGATTACAGATAATCTAACTTAATCTTTCATGGATTTTCCTAGAGCTGGTATTGGTTAGAGGGCATGACTCTGTATTTTCTTTTCTTTGTTGTACATAACGTTGTTTAAATTTTGAATGAAAATTACCGTAGAACGATTGTTCTACGGTCTTTGGTTCAAAAAAGGGCACAAAATAGAGATAAAAAACTTAACATAATTTGGACTCATCAGATGACCGGTATCCTCATATCTGGGGAGGATATGGGGTCGCCCGAATGCGTTCGCCACATCAAACCGGGCCACGCTGCTCCCACATATACCCCACTTCGGACGAATCCTAGACCCTGGTAAAAGGATGCCCGAATCGGAGGTGCGAACCGCACGCTGCGAGAGATGAGTTCCTTCCGCAGGCCGTGCGTGCCCACGCTCGCATCGATAATTCCGCGAGGCGCCTTCGCCGCAAAACACGAAGGTGCCCGGGCTCGGCATTGAGGAGTCTAAGCGTGTGTCGGCGGAGAGGGTGGCGGATGACACGAAAGCGGCCAGGCTTGCGAAGGATGAGACCCATGCCGCTCGTTGTCTCGTGGGCTTCATCTCGACCTTCTCTGACAGCGGCCTAGCGAGCACCAACGACGAGATGCCTGGCCAGCCGCCAACACCTATGTGGAGGATTACTATCGCCGATCCAGTGACTGCAAGGGGAAGGAACCAGCGAGAAAATGGTGAAGTCCGGCGCATCCCCCATCCGCATAGTTAATGTTTATATAGTTTCGTTTGTTCGAAGTCCGGTTGATAAACATTTTGTGTCCGGTGTTTTGATGTGTCCGGGTGTAGAAGATGCAAAGAATGGTGGACAGTGGCAGTCGAAATGGTGAATAGTGAGGATTGGAGGAGAGCGGCGTTTCGGTGCCCGGGTGCATCTGCACCCGGTTAAAAAAAATTCATAAATTTTTTAGAAAAATTCAAAAAATTCCAAAAAAAATTAGGGTGGTAGACAATTTGATGCGTGAGGTACGCTCCAATTTTCAAAACATTTGGACTTCTATGCAGCTCTCAGCAAAAAAGACAAATCAGACCAGAACAGTATATGAACAGTACACATTTTTACAGACCTTCGATTTGTCTTTTTTGCTGAGAGCTACACAGAAGTCCAAATGTTTTGAAAATTGGAGCGTATCTCACGCATCAAATTGTCTACCACCCTATTTTTTTGAATTTTTTAAAAATTTTATAATATTTATTTGGATTTTTTTCGTGAGCGCAGGTGCAGATGAGCTCGGGCTCAGATTCGAATTTTTGGGATTGGAGTCGGAACTCCCTGCGGCCTCCCTTGTGTTATTATACTGTAGATAGAAGATGAAAATAGGCTGTCTCATTTTTGTGAGTATGCACGGAAATGGGAGGGGTGCGCGGAGCCGACTAACCGGCGGACAAGGACGCGACCAAGCTGGGGACCCATCCATCCATCCATCACCTTCCCCTTCATCCGCCAGCGCTGCCACTGCCACTGCCATGCATGTCAGCGTAACGAACCTCATCACTCATCATGGCACTGCACTGCACTGCGCGCCGCTCCTGCCATCACATCGCATCGCATCACATCGCCTCGCGTCGCGTCGCGTCGTGTCGTGTCGCGTCGCGTCGCGTCGCATTGTATTGTGTGCCAGCCATTGGTGGCTGACTCTCTCTGCCTCTGCCGCTGCCTCTGCGTATGTATGCATGTATGGGCTTCCGTCGCTCTGCTGCTGCTGCTGCTGATGGTGATGTCGTTCCTGGTGGAGCTCTGCCTGATGAAACATAAAGCGATGGAGATGGAGATAAATGAGCTGCTGCTGCTGCCGCCGCTGGTGGCTGCGCCTACGTACGTACGTACAGTACGTACCCTGCCTACGCCCACATGAATCTTCTGCTCGTCTCCACCGCTACTGCGCCGCAGGGGCATATCACACATGCTTTGCAGTTTGCGCAGGCCTAGCTTTTTTTTTTCTCATCATCTGCCCCAATGTGATCGCATGCAGTGGACGCGAATGGCCTTCGCTTCACCCTCTATGTATGTATGAGTGTATCTGTCCTTGTGCCATGGCGATGGAGAAAAGCTGGCTGGCTGGCTGGCTGGCTGCGCCACCATGTATGCATGCACCTACGTACTACGTACCTTGCTCTGGCCTGGCCGTCCATCGCATTCATGGCCACTCTTGATGCATGTGGTTGCTGCACTAGTGCATCGTGGGTATTAGCAACATTCGACTTTCATCCACTGCATCTGCATGCAATGGGCATAGCAGGATGCAAGAGAGGCCCTCATGCATGCCACCTTGATTCGTAACTCACAGATGGCCTGTTTGAAATGCGGCAGCTTCCTTCCCAAGAGGAGAGGCCACCACAAACTCGGATGCTTCTTCCTTCTCATCATCATCATCATCATCTTCTTCTTTCTCATGTGTGTATCCTTAGGCCTTAGCACAAGACGGGGAATACTTGTGGTGACGGATATGATTGTCGTGTAGAGGATCTCAATCTGCTGCGGCATACGGTTATGCATGCCACAGACGTTGCATCCCGGCCGGCCGGTGCTGGTGCAGCGTCTCATGTGCTGGGCATGTGATAGATGATGCCTGCCTCGTACATTCATCATAGCCTGTGCCCTCTGGCCTGCTACTGCTAGCTAGCCATCCTACTATCGAGGCCGCTAAGCTTGTCATCCTACCATGAGGCTAGCTGCTAAGGGCGATCATTCCATTAACGATTTGCCTCACTTCAATTCATTATTCACTATTCCCTTCCTAAAGAAATATAAAAGCATTTAGATCTTTTATATTATCTTGTCATCCTACCATGAGGCTAGCTGCTAAGGGTGAAAAGTTTAGTACCACCTTGTTAGATTATGTATAACTTCTGTACCTATGTACGTATTGTAACACGACCATTATATATAATGAGATAAGCCACCCCTAGAGGGTTGTGCTGGTTCCCAAAACTTATTGTCTTACATGGTATCACGCTAGGTTACGATCGCTTCCGCTTCTAAACCCTAATACCCGCACCGCCGCCGCAGCCGCCGCCGCCTTCACCGCCGCCGCCGCGCCACCGATCGCGCCGCCGCCATGTCGAGCGCCGCCACCACCGGTTCCACTGCTGCGGGCTTCCTCCCGGCCTCTCTTGCGGCTCTGCTCAACCTCCCGCTCGATGCCGTCTCCGTTCCGGCTCCGATCGGGACAAGGAGCATCGGCTCCGTCTTCTCCACGCCGCCGGCGCCCTCGCTCGGGCGTGACCTCGTGGTCCACACCGCGGCGCCGCCGTCCGCTGCGGATTCCGCAGGCGTCGTCCCGCCGCTCCTGCCGCGAGCGGATCACACCGCCCCGCTGGCGGGGTTGGCGGCGTCCGCCCCGGCCGCGGGCCTTGCGGCGTCCGCACCGGCCGCGAGCTTTGCGGCGCCCGCCCTGGCTGCGGTCCCGCCTCCTCCTGCATCGGCTTCGGTGCCTCCGGTTGCCTCCATGGTGTTTGCACCCCAGGCAGCCTCCTCGATGGGATTGTCTTCGCCGTCGCCGTTTCACCTCGGTCATCTCATCACCATCAAGCTCTCCGCAGACAACTACATCTTCTGGCGTGCGCAGGTTCTCCCGCTCTTGGGGAGTCACTACCTGCTAGGCTACGTCGACGGATCGCTTCCCTGCCCACCCGCGCTGGTAGACAGCGTGCACGGTCCGGTCTACAATCCGGCCCATCGCGTCTGGACGGGGCAGGACCAGGCGAACCTCTCCTCCATCCAGGGGTCGCTCTCGCCGGCAGTTGCCGGCCTTGTTGTCTTCGCGAAGACGTCTCATGAGGCCTGGACCATCCTTGAGTGCACCTTTGCAGCGCAGTCCCAGGCTCGTGTCTCTGCACTCCGTCGTCAGCTTGGAGAGTGTCAGAAGCTTGACTCCACGGCCACTGAGTTCTACAACAAGGTCAAGGGCCTTGCTGACACATTGGCCTCCACTGGACAGCCCCTCACCGACTCCGAGTTCAACTCGTTTATTGTCAATGGTCTTGATGAGGAGTATGATGCCTTAGTCGAGATCATCAACGAGCGGGGTAACTCGACACCCATGTTGGCACACGAGGTTTTCTCTCGGCTTCTTCTCACTGAGCAACGGGTCGAGACTCGCCGCACCAGGGGCACTGGCTCTCTCTCGGCCAACGTCGCCACCAAGGGTGGCCGCTCTTCTTCATCACCCCGGTCTCCCTTGGGGCTGCCACCGTCGCCCGCCTCGGCCCCCCCACCTACTGCGACCTTACCGGGGGCTGGCGGTCCACGTGTGTGTCAGCTTTGTGGCCGCGATGGGCACTGGGCCTCCAAGTGTCATAAGCGCTTCCAGCGAAGCTTCCTTGGTCTTGGCAATGACGGCAAAGATACACGCAACAATGCCCGTCAGGTCGCCATGGCTGATCGTCCCGCGCCGCAGAAGCACCAGGGACACACTGAGTCCTACTCCATCGATCCACACTGGTACATGGACTCTGGGGCGACAGAGCATCTGACCAGCGAGATGGGGAAGCTTCACACTCGTGAACCCTATCATGGCTCCGACAAGATCCACACCGCCAATGGAGCAGGTATGCACATCTCTCATATTGGTCAAGCATCTCTTCTCACTAGACATGCCAATAGGAGTCTTCAGCTTCGCAATGTTCTTCGCGTTCCATCTGTGACCCGCAATCTTCTTTCAGTTCCTAAACTCACACGTGATAATAATGTGCTTTGTGAATTTCACCCTTTTGATCTTTTTATTAAGGATCGGGGCACGAGGGACATTCTTCTTAGTGGGCGGTTGTGCCAGGGCCTCTACCGTCTGGAGCATCCTGGCGTCGCTCGCGTTTTCAGTGGAGTTCGGGTCTCTCTGTCACAGTGGCATGCTCGTCTTGGTCACCCGGCCACACCTATTGTCCGTCATATTTTGCGTCGTCATGAGCTTCCTAGTTTGTCTAGTAATAAAGATGTAGCAGTGTGTGATGCTTGTCAGCAGGGGAAGAGTCATCAACTTCCTTTTTCGGAGTCCAGTCGTGAGGTGAAACATCCGTTAGAACTTGTGTTTTCAGATGTATGGGGTCCTGCTCAGACTTCTGTCAGTGGTCATAATTACTATATCAGTTTCGTTGATGCTTATAGTCGCTTTACCTGGCTTTACCTTATTAAACGCAAATCTGATGTGTTTGATATTTTTGTTCAGTTTCAAAAACATGTTGAACGTCTTCTCAAGCACAAAATTGTTCATGTCCAGTCGGACTGGGGGGGCGAGTATCGCAACCTCAACTCCTTCTTTCAGTCGCTTGGGATAGCTCATCGTTTAGCATGTCCACATACACATCAGCAGAATGGTTCAGTCGAACGTAAGCATCGTCATATTGTTGAAGCTGGTCTTACTCTTTTGGCCCATGCATCTGTTCCGTTTCAGTTTTGGAGTGATGCTTTCACCACTGCATGCTTTCTCATCAATCGTACTCCTACTCGTGTTTTAAACATGAAGACTCCCATTGAGGTTCTCCTTAATGAACAACCTGATTATACCTTTCTCAAGGTATTTGGGTGTGCTTGCTGGCCGCATCTTCGTCCATATAACAAGCGCAAGCTTGAGTTTCGTTCTAAGAAGTGTGTTTTCCTTGGCTATAGCTCTCTTCATAAAGGTTACAAATGTCTTCATGTTCCCACTAATCGTGTCTATATATCTCGGGACGTCGTGTTTGATGAGCATGTTTTTCCCTTTGCCAACCTTCCTGTGTCCACTGTCGAACCACCATCCCTGCATTCATCCTCTGTTGCTTCTGACCAATTTGATGATGTTGCATACTCTCCTTTGCTGTTACCTAACCATGGTGCAGGAACCGGACGTGGAGCTCGTTTGGAGCTGTTGGAGGATTCACCATCATCATCGTCGTCTTCTGGTGGGCACGTCGATCGCCCTATTTTACGTGGCATCGATTCGCGTGCCCATGCATGGTCACCCGACGAGCCCGTCGCGCCGAGCATCTCCACTGCTCGGTCTGCTACGCCAGTGATCGCCGAGTCTCCAGCGGCTCGGCCTTTTTCACCAGCGGCCGCTGAGTCGCCCGTGGCTCGGCCCGTCACGCCGTCTTCGCCCGCGGCTCGGGTCCTCACGTCGCCTTCATCAGCGGATCGGCCCGCGACACCGGCCTCGCCACGGCCCACTATGCCGAGCTCGCCATCGGCCCGGTCTGGGATGCCGGAGTCGCCAGCTGCTTCGTCTGCTCTGCCGGTTTCGCCGGTGGGCCGGCCTTCTTCGCCGACTGAGTCCGAGGCTACCGTGCCTGGCTCCTCGTCACCGGCTGACTCATCAACGTCGCCGTCCTCTAGCCCGTTGCAGGCTGCTCCGTCGACCTCGGTGGTTCCTGTGTCTCGACCACATACACGCAGTCGCAGTGGCATTTTCAAACCTAAGGAACGTACGGATGGTACGGTTGCTTGGTTGGCTGCTTGTTTGGCTGCTGCTGTTGCGGATCCATCTTCTGAGCCTCGCTCATATCAGGCTGCCCTGCGCATTCCACATTGGCGAGAGGCTATGGAGCAGGAGTTTCATGCTCTTCTTCGTAACAAGACATGGACTCTCGTTCCTCCACCACCACGGGTAAATGTTATTGACTCAAAATGGGTATTCAAAGTGAAGAAGCATTCGGATGGATCTATTGAGCGTTACAAAGCGCGACTTGTTGCTCGCGGTTTTCGGCAGCGTCATGGTCTTGACTATGAGGACACCTTCAGTCCTGTCGTCAAGCCTACCACTATTCGGCTTCTTCTCTCCATTGCTGTTTCTCGTGGTTGGTCACTTCGTCAACTTGATGTGCAGAATGCCTTTCTACATGGATTTTTGGAGGAAGAGGTTTATATGAAACAGCCGCCTGGTTTCTCTGATCCTGATCGTCCTGACTATATCTGTCGTCTTTCCAAAGCACTATATGGTTTGAAGCAAGCTCCTCGTGCCTGGCATGCCCGCCTTGCCTCTGCCCTTCATGCTCATGGGTTTGTGCCGTCCACTGCTGACACTTCATTATTTCTTCTACAGAAGCCAGAAGTCACTATGTATCTTTTGGTATATGTCGATGATATTATCCTTGTCAGCTCTTCTCAGTATGCTGCTGATGCTCTTGTCTGCTCTCTTGGTGCTGATTTTGCGGTCAAAGATCTTGGGAAGCTTCACTACTTTCTTGGAGTTGAGGTCACTTCTCGTGCTACTGGTCTTGTCCTTACGCAGAAGAAGTACTCCTTGGAGTTGTTACAAAAAGCCGGCATGCTGAAGTGCAAACCGACCACCACACCCATGTCGTCTACCGACAAGATAACATCTGTTGATGGTGAGTTTTTGTCTCCTGCGGATGCCACAGAGTACAGAAGCATTGTTGGTGGACTTCAGTACTTGACGATCACGAGACCAGATATCTCTTATGCTGTTAACAGGGTTTGTCAGTATCTTCAGGCTCCCAGAGATACTCATTGGGCTGCTGTTAAATGCATTCTTCGTTATGTTCAGTTCACTCTGACTTTTGGTATGCATATTCGGCCGACTTCCTCTCGGGTCCTTTCGGCCTTCTCTGATGCAGATTGGGCTGGTAGCCCAGATGACAGGCAATCCACGGGGGGTTATGCAGTATTCTTTGGCTCTAATTTGATCGCCTGGAGTGCTCGGAAACAGGCTACTGTGTCACGTAGCAGTACTGAAGCTGAGTACAAGGCTGTGGCTAATGCTACTGCAGAGATTATTTGGGTGCAGTCTTTGCTTCAGGAGTTGGGTTTGTCTCAACCACAGCCTCCTATTCTTTGGTGTGATAACATCGGTGCTACATACCTTTCTGCAAATCCAGTATTTCATGCCCGAACGAAACACATTGAAGTTGACTATCACTTTGTACGGGAACGTGTATCACAGAAGCAACTCCAGATCAAGTTTATCTCGTCTAAGGATCAACTTGCAGACATCTTCACTAAGCCTTTACCACTGCCACAGTTTGAGGCTTGTAGGCGCAATCTTACCCTTCTCAGTTCTTTAGAAAGTGGCTAAGATTGAGGGAGGGTGTTAGACTATGTATAACTTCTGTACCTATGTACGTATTGTAACACAACCATTATATATAATGAGATAAGCCACCCCTAGAGGGTTGTGCTGGTTCCCAAAACTTATTGTCTTACACACCTTGCTAGTTGAGAAGTGTTAAGACCCCTTTATAAGGGTTGCTCTACCATTTGCCATTGGGAGCTTGGGAAGAGGAGTGATACATGCACGCTCCTCCTCCCCCTCCTCTGCCTAGCCATGACGCACGCGCGTGTGCCGCTGCTTGCGGGAATGAGCCAAAGCTTATTTTTACCGGTCAGGAACGAATTAATTAATTTGGGAGAACTGCAATAAGGTTTTTGAAGAGCGTCTTGACGCGACTGCTCCCAATCCGTCCCCATCTCCGTCTGCCTCTGCTTTCATTACTCCCCTGCATCGACACCATGGTCGACGCCGCCGCCGCCAAGAAGAAGGCCACGGACGACGCCGAGGCTGCCGCCGCCGCCGCCGCGTTGGCCTGGCCAACCGAAGGGTATGATCTGTTCATCTCTCGTTTACTCGTACTTGTGCTAGTCGTATATGTGCTGCTCATAGATGGTTTGCTTCTATGTTCCATGCGTACTAGTATGCTTAGGTATCGCTATGAGATGCTATGCTTACCGTTTATTCGTGGATTAGTTTAATCAGAAAAGTGCTAATATTTCCAACAGTGAGTAATGGCAGTAGCAGGGCTTATAGCAGCTTAACCACCAGTATGAAGCACCAGCTTAGTCATGTGTAGTGTAGTGTAGTAGTGTAAAGCAGCGGTGTGGCTGCTGCTCAAGATGAAGAGGGAGGCAGGCAAACACACTGGCCTACCTGCCTCTCCTTTATTGTTCTTGGGATCTTACTCTCTGCCACCTTGCCACCACCATACACAGGCTTGGTGTTTCGGCAGCTGCAACCTTGCCTTTTTCGTAGTGCCCACCAGATTTCCACCAGATGTGCTGTCCTTTCTCCTTTCCCCTCACTCACTCTCTCTCTCTCTCTCTCTCTGACTGGTGTGCAGCCAGTACGTACAACACTCACTCACTCTCGTAGCTAGCTGATGAACCTGCATGCAGCCAGTGCTGCTGCTAGGTGCTTCAGGTAAGATTCTCATGTCATCACTGAGCCAATATGGATTCAAGGGCAGCTAGCTTGCTACTCATCAGCGAGTGTGCATAAGCTACAAGTAATTAAGAGTCACCAACTATAGTAGGGGTGCACCACCACCGGTGTTACAGCACTGACCTCTAATTAGTTCTTTAAATGATTAACCCAGTGTAGGTAGACATGTATAGATATCACCCTCTGCCGGCCTCCGGTGGCAACAATTCCGTTCATTGGAAACCTGAAACACAGAAACCTAGTCAAGCAAGATATGTTTGCTTTCCATGTTACTTTCTCATACCCTCTCTCACAAGCTGCGCGCGGATCGACCTGGATATATACAAATATATATGAAAAATATCTCCTCGCGCCGCGCTTTTGGGGCTAACCCGGTGATTGTATTTGCTGTCAATCCGCTCTCCGATGAACCTCTGGCCAAGTAAACAACAGGCTCTTCCTCTAAAGGAGAGCAAGTGTGCTGGATGTCGTGACACAAAACCAGATGCTATCTATCTCAAATATATGTATATAGTATGGTATGGATGCTTCTCATTCCATAGGATTGCAGCTGAGGTTTCTGTTAAAATCATGGGGGAACAGACCATTTGCCGCGCTTTTCGGGGCAGATCGGCACGAATCGAGGGTGGCTCAATGCAGCAGCAGGGGGCATTTCAAAGAGAAACGTAAAGTAAGTTATAGCAGCACAGATGGCCGAGGGAGCCATGCCTGAAATCCAGTAAACAAAGCAGCAAAAAGAAAAAAAAAACGGAGCTAGCTAAGCTAGCCCTGTGATGGATGAGAGGTAGCTTGAGCTGCAAACGTGGAATTATAGGATTCACTTGGGAGATTGCGCCATCAGTACACTAGTGGGGGGATCATAATCAAGTGGTTAGTTGCTCATGTGGCCTATTAATTGGATCTTGGATGTCTCTCACGTCGAGCTGGAAACCATGAGGGCGGGGTGCAAGTTTGTGTCATGCTCGCTTGGCGCCATGTGCCAAGGGCCACTTTCTTAATCATTCCGTTCCGCGCGCAACGGAACGGGGACGCCGTAATGGAGGTAGCTTGAATCATTGAAAGGAACTTGAATTTAGAAGGAAAGATTTCATGGTCGCATTGCATGCATGATCATGTGCTTCGAATCTTACTGGTTGCTAATAGGGGGCATGGCCTATGTGTTTGGCTAGCTCAGTCCTGGCAAAAATAAGTGTATCATACTGCCGATTGTACAATTATTAGCTCGCCGAGATCGCGAGGGCCGATCTGGGAGAAGCTAGCCACGGATGTATGTTGTTCTGGGGATGTATGCGAGCTTCTTTTCGGGATCTTGATTTCCTCAAGCGCGGTAGTGCAAATTGTAGATGTTGATGGAACGCGATATGGTCGTGCTGCTCGCTCAATACTTTTTTCGATTATATATCGCACAGTGGCACTTGCAGTTCCTTCCAGGAAGCAATGGAAAAGGGCAGTGGATCTCGTTCCTGATGCTGCACCAGGAAGCTTCTTAGCTGCCATCTCGTGGCGTTCTCTCATGAACAAGCAAAGAACGTCTGAGACAGCTGTTTGATCTCGAGATTTGATCAGGATGGAGAGAAAGATATAGCGGCAACTTGGATGCTCGATTCTCGAGGCATGGGTAATTCTAAATCATTCCGAAAGTACGGTGCAGGCTGACACAGAGATTATACTTGATCAAGAACACGCAGAGCTAATGTAATGGAGATAGTAAAACAAGCTGTCAGAACATGTCGTGGTAAGTACAGCTGCGGTACTCATCTCTAAGACTCTGATGTTGGTTACCAGCTTGGTGATCTCAGATTTTTAAATAATGGTTGACTTCTCTGTTCTTCAGTTGAGCTTGAGAACATAATCTGCATTTCCTTTCTTCATGTTTTACAGATGAGCACTGGATTAAGTTTTATGCTAATGCGAGGCTCCAAACCAGTAAGTCAATGTGCAGAGAGAGGTTTACATTCATTTTATAAAGCTGACCTCTCTTGGTGTTTATCTCGTGCGAGCACAGCATTGAGATTTAAGGTGATCGGCGTCAGGAGGTACCGCAGGATTGAGGTGATTCGTGTCTACCTTGAGTTTTATGGAAAGTGGGTTCAGCCCGGCTTTTGCCCACCATAGCTAGCACGGCCGAAAAATATCTGTCATTCTCTGCTGCATTTCCAGCTCCACGTAGCAATAATCTTATTCTTAAGCAGTGAATTAATTATAGGAGCTTCATAAGTGCAGAATCAAAGTTGAAGCTGTGGGCTCAACCTCCGATATCTGTCGGTTAAGCGCCCATTTAATACGGCGATCGCTGTTAGAGTGCTAATCATTCCCAGAGTTGACCTTGGGAAGATCCCGGTTCCCGATGATGCCATGGGCTGGTTTTTGAGTGATCCAGAATCCTTCTCCCGCGGCCTGATCATGCATTTGCCAGTTCATTGTCTGGCCCTGGTGTGCTGACTAAGCATGCATATCAATCCTCTCTGCAGCATTCTGGTGCCTCTATCTCATGTTGCTTGCAAGTGAATCATTTTCTTCTTCTTCAGGCGCCACCTGGTTGGTGTGCTGTGCTATGTGTCTGCATCCTTGGTTCTGCATCTGCAACAGCGGGACCTTTCTTCTCTCTGCAGATGATTGCAGTGCAAGTTAGGGCTGAAATATACTATATAACTAAGACATCAATCTCCTTAATTGCACATGTTGCCACCCCATCCCCCCTATTGTCAGTACTAAAATCTTGTCGAGTCAAACTCTGCCTCCTTCCCTCCAGCGCCATGCCATGATCTGAGACTGAGACTGCAGAAGGAAACTGAGACCGCAAAAAAGAAGAAACTGAGACCGCAGAAATGCGGCTCCTCTCCTCTTTTTAATCTGCGCATAAATTCAGTTCATCCTGGATATATCATAGTAGTAAACTCTGCCGATTATAGATAGGTGTCATCCCGTTTTCTGAATTCTGCACAGGCCTAGTCAGTCGATGCAGCGTGACTCGTTCACTCGCCAGAGTTTGTCTGACGATGTTATTTTACTTGTGGCATCATTCATTCATTGATTAATGCCTGTTTGTACATGTCATGTCTTTGGCCGACGCAGCACAATGCACTGCATGGCAGCTGTGTGTGTGAGCATCAGCAAGCAATTTATAACTGGGATACCGGTGAGCTGCCTCATGGACGGAATATCAGCACCATCTTCTTCCGTGTCTGTGTTGTGCGCCCTGATCTGCCGTGGTTGAACTAGGGGAAGGCCATGATGCTCATGGAATATAGAATTGCAGGGGGGTTGCGATGGTGTTGGGTCTTCAAGGAGCATCAGGATCAGAGGGGCGGATAAAACTAATGGCCCTCTGGAGTAGGACAAAATGGTGGTGCCTGCCTGCTCGCGAGGCGCCAAGGCGAGCCCCTGCCTCCTACCAGCCATCCCTTGCCTGCCATCAAGGGGCTAGCCGATCAGATGAGCTGCTGCCATCTCCTTGCATCTGAAAGCACCATTCCATCCATCCATCCGTCTCCTCTGCTTGCTTACTGTGAATAATAATGCAGGCCGTGCCTTTGCCTTGTTGTTTCATCTCGCAGCCTCATCTTCCCTTAGAAAAATCTCACTGGGACGCGAGCAATGATGCGGCTTATCATGCCTCTGTCATTGGTAGGAGGGGGCTGTCCCCTAAAGCAAGGGACTAGGGCTATGCATGCATGCTAGAGAACGAATTGTACCCTTTCAGGTTACTGTTGCCCAGTAGTAGAACAGAAAGTTGATACATCCGAAATCCGCACAGGCCTAAACTGCTCTTTTTCTCGCATCTTTTAAGGCCATGGTTGCGAGCAAAGCGCGTGATTAGGCGGCCGATAATGGTCGTCGGCCGTACCACGCAGCATGTGTTGTTTATCCGGTCGAGGGCGTGGTCATTGTGCATTGGCTCGTGAAACCATTTGTAGTATTTTGTTGCATGGGAGGGAGGGAGAATATACACCCAGGGAGAAGCGGCTGCAGTAACTTTTGCATCAAGGTAACAACACGAGAAAGAATCTCTCTCCGTCTCCCACATGCCCTTCCAGGGGACCAGAATTTACACACATGACAAACGGAGCGCACCCCATGATCCATCGTCTCACAGCGCAGGATGCGAATTATTGGAGACGCCCCAAAAAGCAAAGATGCGGCACCACTCCCTTCCCTTCCCTCGTAAGGATTTGCGCAGCGAGCATTAACTGAACGAGTCGGCTTTTGCGTTGCACAATTCTGCGTCTGGATCCACAGGCCCAGGATCATCGCCTGCTTGCTGAAGCCGGTGAGAAGCGAGCGGCCAATGCCATCATCGCCATTGCGGCGGGCTTGTGGTGCTGGGGTGGTGGCAATGTGCGCAGCGAGGCCTCTGCGCCCTGCTTATTATCTTCAATGATTGATGGATGGGTGCTTCCATTGGACCAGTGGTTTGGAATGCCAGGGAAGAAGACGGCGTTTCCTTTGGCGCACCATGTGTAAGATGATGATGATGATGATGGACTTGGGCCTGGGGCTGCTGGCAAATATGGGCAGGCACCCCTCCTACCCTTGGGACCGTCCGTCCGTCTTTCTGGCAGCCTATCCCGAGGGGAACATCGCAATCCAGACTAGTCTACGCATGTCGCCACCCCCGTACAGCTTAGGGCATGTACACAATGGTTCTATCTTAAGACTGCCACGTAGGATAAATGATGAGGTGAAGAAGAGAGAAATCATAAGAGAAGGCTTGTCTTATCTTATTTAAGAGAAGACAAGAGATGATCTCTTAGCATAATTTGTCTTATCATGTTTTTAGGAACAACTAATTATTGAAGATAAGGCTAAGAGATGACCCATTGTAGACATGTTTTTTTGTCATCTCTAATTACATGCAAAACTTAAGATAAGATTATCTTATCAACCATTGTACATGCCCTTAGTTTGCTCATCATCATGCAATGGCATATATCACATTTTCCTTCACATTTGGATTTACTTACTGACCATTCCAACGGTAATTTGAAAGAGAACATTACCGCGTTGATTTACTTCTGATTTTTTTTTGCGGGGCAATTTACTACTGATTTTACGCGCACGGATAGACCATAGTAGTACTCCAAAAGTAGCTCAAAAGACTATTTACATGCAATGTGAAGGGACATCTAACATTTTAATTATGAACTTAAAATGGATATTAGTTAGGAGGTGTTTGATTACCGAGATTGTAACGTAATCTGATTACAGCGGGATCAGTTAACGCCAAATCGTGTTTGTTTCACCATGGCTGTAATTAGATACAGTGTAATCAGGTCTCATCGCTATACAAAACTGATCACACCCCAAATCGGGTGTATCGGGACCCGTCTTCTGTTCCCGCAGCCGCACAAGCCGCTCAAAGGGTGCTAGAGAAAAACAGCAGCGGCATGCTTCGCCGGCGTCCGTCGTTGAGCGAGATCCAAGCAGCTAGCGGCACGCATGCTTTGGGTCAGACGGCGATCGGCGGCGCGCGAGATCCGGCGGTCGGCTGCGCGCGAGATCCAGCGGGTGGCGGCCGGCTGCGTGCGAGATCCGGCGGCCGGCGGCGTGCTAGATTAACTGAGCAGACGGCGAGGTCGCAGCAGCTAGCGGCACGGGAGGAGCAAGCGGCTGAAACAGAGGAGGATAGCTGGCGAGCAACAGCGGCAGTCTTGAGTCGGGGAGAGAGACACGCTGGGGTAGAACCGAAGAAGAGGATGAGCGACGTTATCCAATTACGTTACCTAGGCAAACCAAACAAATTGAGAAATAAATCGTTATACCTCCTAAAATGCTGCGATTTGATTACGTTGCCATTTACGTTACCATTTTTGTTGTCAAACACCTCCTTAGTTCCACCTTCGCCCCATCCTACCGGCAATATTGTACTACTGTAATGTGACGACCCAAACCCTAGGAAAGGGGATCTACCGCACAGGAGGAAGGAATGGGATGAGGAGAGGAGCAAGAGGGGAGAGGTAGACGAAGCAGGTGAGAATGAATTCAGAGATATCTCATTTTTTTCTCCTCTCTGTTCAGCCCGACAGGGTTAAGTACACCAGCTAGTTCCAGGCCACATGCGGTCCAACACAACCCAGGCCTACGGCCCACTTGCTCTCTCCTACTACTTGTCCACCGATACCTCTGTATCAGGTGTGACAATTTTTCCCCCTTGAGCGGCAGTGTCTTCTTCCTCCCAGCATGGCACCATGGGGTAGCGATGGCGAAGAACGTTGTAATCTTCCCAGGTGGCAGACTCTGGAGATAGCGAGGACCATTGGACGCGGACTTGGACGACGGTGTTGCTGCCTTTCTTGACCATGCGGCGGTCGAGGGTGACGATCGGCTGGAGCAGAGCGCCGGTGAGGTCTGGCACGTGAGGAAGGTCGGAGAACACCGGCGAGTAGTCAGGTGTATAAGGCTTGAGCTGGGAGACGTGGAAGACCGGATGAATGCGATTGTCCTCTAGCAGCTTGAGCTTGTATGCCGTGGCACCAATCCGCTGCACAATGTCGAACGGGCCGAAGAACTTGTACGCGAGCTTGGGGCAGGGGCGGTTGGCCACCGCCGACTGCACATATGGCTGAAGCTTCAGTAAGACCTGCTCGCCCACCATAAATGTGCGCTCTGTTCTGTTCTTATCAGCCTTTTGCTTGAACCTGTTTTGTGCACGAGCGAGTTGAGCGCGCAGTGTTGTTGTGGGTTGCCCAATCCAGATCATCACCCCCTTCTGCTGGTAGCTTGGCTGTAATAGAGGGCAGTCCTCCTAGATTTGGTTCATGGCCATAGAGGGCGTGGAACGGAGATGTGCCCAATGAAGAGTGATGAGTGGTGTTATACCAGAATTCCGCCGTCGGTAGCCACTTGCGCCTTTCATTGGGTGTGTCGTGGACTGCACATCTCAAGTACATCTCCAAGCATTGGTTGACACGCTCGCTTTGACCATTCGTTTGTGGGTGGTACGCCGTTGAGTAGCTGAGCTTGGTGCCGGCTGCATCCAAAAGTGCACGCCACATGCTTCTGGTGAAGATGGGATCACGATCAGAAACGATCGAGTGAGGCACGCCGTGCAGCTTGATCACGTTGTCCCAGAAGGCGCGGGCGACGGTGGCCGCCATGAAGGGGTGGCGAAGCGACACGAAGTGCGCATACTTGGTGAAGCGGTCGACGACAACCATGAAGACTTGGTAGCCCTCCGACGCCGGCAGGCCTTCCACGAAATCCATCGTGAGATCGTGCCAGGGCTCCTTGGGCACAGGTAGCGGCTGCAGCAAGCCATGGGTCTTCAGGTGCTCGTGCTTCGCATGCTGACACACGTCGCACTGGTGGACGAAGTCGTCCACGACTTGTTTGAGGTCGCTCCAGGCAAAGTGCTTCTTCACTCTTTGGTAGGTGGCGGTGACTCCAGAATGGCCACCCACAGCACTAGCGTGGAGTGCACTGATTAGCTTGGTTTGGAGGGCGGTGTTTGCTCCAATCCATAGCTTGTCGTGGAAGTGAATGACTCCTTGACGAAGCTCATAGCCCTGCTCGTCAGGACTGCAGATGGCGAGCCGTTGAAGTAGGTCTTGAGCATCGGCGTCGGTCTCGTAGGAATTGGCTACCTCCTGTAGCCATTGTGGTTGGTAGGTCGACAAAGCATCGAGGGAGAGCAAGTGCCCAACGCGAGAGAGCGCGTCCGCTGCACCATTGTCGATGCCGTGGCGGTACTTGAATGAGAATTGTAGTCCCACCAACTTGGACATGGCCTTGCGCTGAAGCTCGATGTCCAGTGGCTGTTCGCCGAGACTGCACAAGCTCTCGTGGCCTGTGACGATGACGAAGGGAACACGTTGGAGGTAGGCGCGCCACTTGTCGATTGCCATGATCACGGTGAGGAACTCCTTCTCGTAGATGGAGAGCCGCTGATTGCGAACCCTCGACGCCTTGCTAAGGTACGTGACCGGATGGCCATCTTGAACCAGTACTGCGCCAACTCCTGTGTCGCACGCATCCGTCTCGATGGTGAAGGTGCGTGAGCAATCTGGCAGGGCCAGCACCGGCGTGTTCGCCATGGCTTCCTTGAGCAGGTTGAAGGCTGCTTGAACTTGCACGGACCAAACGAAACCCTTCTTGGTGAGGAGCTGGGTGATGGGCTTGGCGATGATGCTGTAGCGAGGGACGAATTTCCGGTAATACCCGGTGAGTCTGAGAAAGCCACGCAGCTCGGTGGCGTTGGTAGGAGTTGGCCAGTCGCGCATTGCACTGGTTTTGCTGTCATCCATCGCCACACCTTCCTTGGAAATAACATGGCCCAAATACTCGATGCGAGGTTGGGCGAAGGAACACTTGGACTCCTTGGCGTACAGTTGATTCTTGCGCAGAATGCCGAACACCGTGCGGAGATGGTCGACGTGTTCCTGCAACGACTCACTGAAGACCAAGATGTCATCCATAAACGAAATGACGAACTTACTATTTTCATCCTTGAAGATATAGTTCATCACACATTGGAATGTTGGTGGTCCGTTGGTGACTCCAAAAGACATGACACGGAACTGGAAATGCCCATGGTGGGTTTTGAAAACCGTTTTCTCCTCGTCACCTTCACGCATACGAATCTGATGGTAACCGGCACGGAGATCGATCTTGGAGAAGAATGCTGCTCCGGAAAGTTCATCGAGTAGTTCGTCAATGACTGGAAGGGGAAATTTGTTCTTGATGGTGACTGTGTTCAAACGTCTGTAATTGACGCAGAATCGCCATGTTCCGTCCTTCTTCTTCACGAGAAGGACAGGGGCTGCAAACGGGCTCATGCTGTGGGTGATCAACCCAGTGCGCAACATCTCCACAACTTGGCGCTCAATTTCGTCTTTCTGTAATGGAGAGTAGCGGTAAGGGCGACAATTGACTGGTGCTGTTCCTGGCTCGAGTGTGATTGTGTGATCATACTGCTGGTGTGGGGGTAGCTCTGTAGGCTGAGCAAATACATCACGAAAATCTGTCAGCATGCATTGAATGACAGGAGGAATTGGTTCTTCTGTCAGGTGTGGCGATTGAGTCTGAATTTCCAGCAGTGCAGCGCCCCAAATCTCATTTGCTTCTTCCATCTGCCAGAGGGATGCGGCGTCCAGTGCAGCGATTCTTGGATGTTCGTCCGAACGGACACCTGTCAAGTGTACCGCGACGCCCTCCCGGTTGAATTGCATCGTCTTCTTCTGCCAATCACACTGCATTGGGTTGTGTTGGGCGAGCCAATCCACTCCCAGTACAGCGTCATACACCCCAAGTCGAGTACACGCATATCTGTGTGGAATTCCTGTTCTTGTGTCTTCCATTGCACTTCCGGCACAAGTTTGGTGCAGTGTAGTCGCTGTCCATTAGCGACATGAACTGTCAATGGTTGAGTATCAGTGGTGATAGCCCCCATGCGAGCCGCGAACGAAGAGTTGACGAAGCTACTGGTGCTTCCCGAGTCCACCAAGAGTAACATGGTCAGATTGCCTACTGTAGCGCGCACGCGGATTGTCTCGGCTGCTTCTGTTCCTTCCACGGCATGGGCTGACAGAATACAGCATGCTGGATCTTCAGTCATAGGTGAATCCAATTGCTCTAGTGCTCGGACTGCATCATCCGAGAGCACTTCCCCATAATCCCCAACCTCGATGGTGAGGAGCTGGGCAGAGCGCTTGCACTGATGCTCGCGGGAGTACTTCTCCCCACAACGGAAACAGAGCCCGTGCTGACGCCTGTAATCGCGTAACTGATGCTCTCTGCCGAAATCATCGGTGGTCGGCTTGGGTGCAGCATTTGGGCGCGGTGCGGGCGCTGCAGGCAGTGGAGGTGGAGGCGGTGGTGGTCGACCGGGCTGTGGTGCTGTATAAGGCAGAGGAGCTGGCCTGCTTGGGGGTACATGCCGCGGGCGTGCACATTGATGTTCCAGTTCCTCTTCCTGAATTCGGGCAAAAAACTGTTGCTCTGGTGATACTTGTCGGTGCTTGGATGCACACGGCTGCACGCAGTTCATCCTTGAGGCCCAACAAAAAATGTGTGATAAAGAACTTGGGACTGAGTGTTGCATCCAAGGCGAGTAAATTGTACATATAAACCTCAAATTGCTGTCGGTACTCCACCACACTGCCCGTCTGTCGCAACTGCAGAAGGTTGTGCATCATGGACTCAAATTCCTCTGGTCCGAACTCCTCCTCGAGTGCTCTTCTGAACATCTCCCAATTGAGAACCGGATTTTGTTGGCAGAACGCGCGGAGCCACAGCGCGGCGTGTCCTTCCACATAGAGTGCTGCCGTGGCTACCCAACTATTTTGTGGCACTCAGTACAGCTTGAAATACGCCAGACAATGATCGAGCCAGACACGCGGACACTCACCGTCGAAGCGTTGGAAATTGTGTTTCGGCGGCTTGGTGAAGGAATCCTCTCGAGGTTGTTGCTGGTGATAGTGGCCAGTTTGCCACTGGTGCTGGTCGGGGCAGTTGAGGAGCGGTGGCCCGTCGTTCGCCAGCCGCGCGAACTGTTGATTGCCAGCAAACGGTTGTGGAATAGGCAGTGCGCTTAGGGAAGGTGCGGTATGCGGGGCTGGTGGAGGGAGCACGTGCTGCTGGGGCCCTTCCTTGGTCGCCGGCGCGTGGAGCACTGTAGCAGACGGGTTGTGGTCGGCCGAACTTGGGGAAGGAGATGTCGAGGCCGAGGGAGAGGTAACCTTGTGGATGTCGTCCACATCGGCCTGGGTGAGGCCGATCTGCTTCGAGAGACTCTTTGATTCCTGAGAGACTTGGCTGTTGAAGGCGGCCTGCACCTCGGTGCGCTTCCCCGCCTCCGCCTTCTCCTCATCAAAGCGCTTGAGCAGCTTCTCCATGAGGGCCGTGAGGTTGGACGTCTGGTTCTCCATGGCGTCCATGAGGTGCCGCGTTCGCGCAGAAGCCTTGGACGGTGCTGTTGCTCCTACTCCGAGCAAATCAAACCCTGCATAGAATTTCGTGCGAATTCACTGAAGCGAATCCGCACCTGATGCAGTGGATGTTACCGATTTACCAAGAGGATATGGGGCGGCGGCGCGGGTCGGCAGCGCAGGAAAAAAATTAGTGGCCTCTGATACCAATTGTGACGACCCAAACCCTAGGAAAGGGGATCGGCCGCATAGGAGGAAGGAACGGGATGAGGAGAGGAGCAAGAGTGGAGAGGTAGACGAAGCAGGTGAGAATGAATTCAGAGATATCTCATTTTTCTCCTATCTGTTCAGCCCGACAGGGTTAAGTACACCATGCTAGTTCCAGGTCACATGCGGCCCAACACAACCCAGGCCTACGGCCCACTTGCTCTCTCCTACTACTTGTCCACCGATACCTCTGTATCAGGTGTGACATGTAAACTAAATAAAATCATCTATTTTTGTTACCTTCTCTCGTGGACCACGTTAGTAAATAACGATGCACATTTCACTTTCATCAGGGTGCCTTTTGGCTCATATCAAGTGCAATATCTGTAGAAAAGACATCAGTATATGTTTTCAAGATGGAAGGAAAGATTTGATTCCATATAGTATCACCACTATGTTGGAAAATTGATAAATAGGACAAAAAAGTTATGGAAAATGACACTACAACCATTAGATGTATTACCAGATGTCAGTCATTATGGGAAAATGACACTACAAATTTTTTTCCGTCATTATGGTTATCTCAACTCAAGCACGACAAAATAATAAGGGAAATGTATTTCGTAAGGACCCAATTTCCCCTTCTATCTATATTAAATAAAAGGGCAAGACACAACTCTTGATTACCTAGGACATCGACCTTGACCATGCAACCAGTCAACAACATCCCGACGTTTCCCCGCAAAAAAACATCAATGGAACGTTGGACTACAATGACTCGACACCATGTCTCCACCTCTTGTTTAGCACAGTGAAGCCTTAAACATGCTCTATTTAGCAAAGCCGATGGAGGCACTACAATTGATTGAGGATGGGAACAAAATAAGGAAGGGTGTAAGTGCGCGGTGGAGGAGGCAGTATTGCTGAAATCCTAATGTTGATGGGGCCAACTATAGGAAAAATTGAAAATAAATCTACTGTACGGGCGGGCCCTGGCCCTAGCTAACCACCCCTACCGCCGCCCTATAAGTGTGTTTGCTGCCCCTTTGTGTTTTGGAGTACTAACAACAAAAGTGGTTAAGGTGCTAATGTATTTGCGAGTATACAAAAGTGAAAGTCTTTGAAGTTTTGGTTTAACCAATTATAGTGACGCCTAAAGATGATTTTTACCTGAACCCTCCCTAAAGATGTTAAGGAAACATGAATACATTGGTGCAAGGCGAATAATTGGAGCGTGAAGACTTAGTTCTTTACTAGTTCTTTTTATGTTTTTTCGTTCTTAGGGCGTCCAGGTGGTACAAAGGCAGTATTTTTTTGAAGTGTGCTCCATACTGTTAAGGGGTGTTGATGACCCATAAGTATATGAGGTCAACCGTAGTCCTTTCGGTAAGTAAGAGTGTCGAACCCAACGAGGAGTAGAAGAAAATGACAATCGGTTTTCAGCAAGGCATTCTCTGCAAGCACTGAAATTATCGGTAACAGATAGTTTGGTAACAAAATAATTCGTAACAAGTGTAACAAAGGTGCTGCAAGGTGGAGAAGTGCATGAATGAACCCGGGTACATATGAACCCACTTTGAAAACACATTTTGCAATGTCAAAAAATTCTGAAAAAAGGAGCACGCGGACATCTCCATATTCTATGTGTGTGCAGAAAGTTTCACGGGAAAACAACTTTTTTTGTAGCCTGTGCAAAAAAGACAAAATCTTGTGCCGTGAAATGCTATTTAGAAGCAGTAAAATTTGTCCTTTTTACTGAGACAAAACAAAAATACTTTTTTACACAAAACTTTGTGCCGTGGACATACCTTTTCCAACATGGATGCATATTTTTTTAAGAATTTTTGAACATTACAAAATGCATAAAAAGTACATTTTTAAAAAGCGGGTGCAGATGCCCCCGTGTGCATATCGCCCACTCTCCTGCAAGGTGGCCCTATCTTTTTTATAGCAAAGGACAAGCCTGGATGAACTCTTATATATAGCAAAACGCTTTCGAGGACACATGAGAATTATCATCAAGTTAGTTTTCATCATGCTCATATGATTCACGTTTGCTACTTTGATAATTTGGTATGTGGGTGGACCGGTGCTTGGGTGCTGTCCTTACTTGGACAAGCCTCCCACTTATGATTAACCCCTCTTGCAAGCATCCACAACTACAAAAGAAGAATTAAGATAAATCTAACCATATCATTAAACATGTGGATCCAAATGAGCCCCTTACGAAGCAACACATAAACTAGAGTTTAACCTTCTGTCACTCTAGCAACCCATCATCTACTTGCTACTTCCCAATGCCTTCCACTAGGCCCAAATCATGGTGAAGTGTCATCTAATTGACGTTCACATAACACCACTAGAGGAAATACAACATACATCTCATCAAAATATCGAATGAATACCAAATTCACACGATTACTTATAACAAGACTTCTCCCATGTCCTCAGGAACAAAAGTACCTACTCACAAAGCATGTTCACGTTCATGATCAGAGGGGTATTGAATATCATTCTGAACATATGATTTTCCACCGAATAAACCAACTAGCATCAACTACAAGGTGTAATCAACACTACTAGCAACCCATAGGTATCAATTAGAGGTTTTGAGGCAAAGATTGAATACAATAGATGAACTAGGGTTTGAGATGAGATGGTGCTGGTGAAGATGTTGATGAAGATTGTTTCTCCCGTGATGAGAGGATCATTGCTGATGATGATGGATCCGATTTCCCCCTCCCGGAGGAAGTTTCCCCAGCGGAGTCGCTCCGCCCGAGACCTAGATTGCTTTTGCTCAGGTTCCACCTCGAGAAGGCGGCGCTTTGCCCCGAAAGCCTTCTTATTATTTTTTATAGGTCAAAACCTTTCATATAGCAGAAGATGAGCACCGAAGGCTGGCCAGGGGGCCCACAAGCTCCGGTGGTGCGCCCTGGGGGTAGGACGCATCCCCCAGGCTTGTGGCAACCTGGTGGGTCCCCTCCTGGTATTTCTTTCCCAATATTTTTATATATTCCAAAACAATTCTCCGTAAAGTTTTAGGACATTTAAAGTTGTGCAGAATAGGGATCTTAGATTTGCTCATTTTCGGTCCAGAATTCTAGCTGCCGGCATTCTCGCTCTTCATGTGAATCTTGCAAAATAAGAGATAAAAGACATAAGAATTGTATCATAAAGTGTAATAACAGTCCATAATGCAATAAATATCAACATAAAAACATGATGCAAATGGACGTGTCAACTCCCCCAAGTTTAGACCTCGCTTGTCCTCAAGCAAAAGACGAAATCAATAATCATGACCACATGTTTAAAGATAGAGGTGTTGATAAAACAAAATACAGACATGAGGGCATCATGATCATCTTTAGAACAACAATATATTGTCATATAACTTCTCATGCTAAAGTGATAATTCGTTCACAAGGTAAAGTATGAACCATAAACTTCATTGAAAACTAACAAACTATGATCTCATTCATTGATGCAATTGCAATTTATCATAATATCAGAAAGATTCCATGTAAGAGCTTTTATTTAGCAAATTTGCAAACTCAACCATCATTTAGTTTTTCACAATTGCTAACAATCACACGATACTTATGAGATCAAAGCTTCAGTCAGACACACAGAAATATGGGGGCTTATAATTTTGCCTCCCAACATCAGAAGCCCTCTTGGATGGTGCACCATCGATGGTTGAGGGACTTCCACTCACGTTTGCGGATCAACGCGTCAGAGTAGGATGCGAAATGATTGTGCTCATGGAACCATATGTGAATGTTCCTCCAAAAGGTTATGCCCTTTGCCTTGGACATATCGAGGCTAGTGGCCAATCATGCATCACACAACAGCTCATCCTCCCGCATGTTGAAGCTTTCTCCTCTACCCTTCTTGTTGGGGATATAGCTACTGAGTTAGCCCGCCCAGGAGGGGCCGGGTTAACTCATGGCGACTCACAAGACAAAGCCAGTGAAGGAGTCGAAGATTGCGGTTCATGAGGATGGCTTATGGAGAGCCCAAGGCCCAAGGGCAACTTAAGGCCAGTAGGTGTAAACCGCCATATGAGCATAACTTATGTTGTAAGGCATATATAGTTAGTCACCGAGCCGGACACGTTCTTGATGAGCCGGCAGGGACTCTGTAAGCCACCGGGTGTCAACGTGTGTATATAAAGGGACGACCCGGCGGCGACTTAGGGCAAGAAATAAGAGACCGAAAGGTAGGTCAAGCGTATTCGCTCCCTGGTAATCGAGACATAAACAATACCACCCCAAACTGGATTAGACTTTGACCTTCACCGCAAGGGGCCGAACCAGTATAAACTCCCTATGTCCTTTGTCCCGCTTAACCCCTTTAAGTTAACCTACTTGTGATGGCTCCATGACTAAGTCCTCACACCAGGACATCTACCGTGACAATCCCACGACAGTTGGGGCCCACCGTGGGGCCAGCGCACGGTGGTTTCGAGTTCTTAAAGGGTAACTTTGAAGGGATCAAGGGATACGCTATGAGCCGGATGACGAAGAGTCGTCGCGGCAAGCTCTACATCGACGACGCAGGCTGGGGCCCCGAGGCCGGCTCAATCGAGTACGGGTACCGGGTCCCCTTCGGCGGAATCCACGTCTTCATTGGCAAGATCGGCGAGCTGGGCCCTGAGCCGGACATCTGCACTGACATCATCAAGACGGCTCAGCGTGCGAGACCCGCCCGAGTTCAGCCCCTGTGAAGCGTGCCTTCGTGGGATTCATCCATGGAGCGGAACCTGAGGATAGATCTGTGTCTGGTGGTGAGATGGTCGTTTACTCGAATGGTGAGTCATCTGGGGAAACCGAATCACTGCACCAACTGCAAGATGGCCGGCTTGGGGGCTATTCCGATGGCGACAGTATTCTCGGGCGCAGCGGATTCAGTCGGAGTCTTTCCGGCTCACGATGGATCAGAACGGTTCAAATGAAGTCATGAGGAGGAGGCATCAGACTCGTTTACCTTCGGTTTACGAGACGAGAAATCTTTTTAACATGCCTGGAGCAGGACCCAGCAACCCGCCAGAGGTAAACCGGGGTGAAGCACCTGTGACAGGAGCACCGGTTCGGACATGTACCACAGCGCCACCACGTCTGAATACAACTCCACCTCAGCACGTGCCAATGCCGCCAGGTCATTATTCTAACCATTTGGATAATATGATTGCTGCGGCGACACGACTGGCCGCTGTACCAGTTGAGGGTGAGTCGGCAGCGGCAATGGAGATACAACGGGCCGGAGAATTGCTTCAGATAGCTTTGACTCAGCAGGCAACTTATTTAGTCGTGAGAGGATCCATTCAACCCCTCGCCCAAGTCAGAGTTATAGCAGGCATATCGAGGAGCCAACTGTATCAAGCAGTGGATGGTATCGCAACCCGCAGCGTGGACATAACCCGGCAGGCGGCGGGGCTAATGCCCAGAACATAGTGGATCAAGGAAGAGCGCGTCGTGAGGTTGAGCTGGCGGCTCAGTATGCGGCTCATCAGCATTCCCCGGCTCGTCCGACAACTTCGGTGGAGACAGGTGTGACTTTCAGGACTTTGGGTGTGTTGGAAATATGCCCTAGAGGCAATAATAAAAGTATTATTATATTTCAATGTTCATGATAATTGTCTTTTATTCATGCTATAACTGTATTATCCGGGAATCATAATACACGTGTGAATACAAAGACCACAATATGTCCCTAGTGAGCCTCTAGTTGACTAGCTCGTTGTGATCAACAGATAGTCATGGTTTCCTGGCTATGGACATTGGATGTCGTTGATAACGGGATCACATCATTAGGAGAATGATGTGATGGACAAGACCCAATCCTAAGCATAGCACAAAGATCGTGTAGTTCGTTTGCTAGAGCTTTGCCAATGTCAAGTATCTCTTCCTTTGACCATGAGAGCGTGTAACTCCTGGATACCGTAGGGGTGCTTTGGGTGTATCAAACGTCACAACGTAACTGGGTGACTATAAAGGTGCACTATAGGTATCTCCAAAAGTATCTATTGTTTTATGCGGATCGAGACTGGGATTTGTCACTCCGTATGACGGAGAGGTATCTCTGGGCCCACTCGGTAATGCATCATCATAATGAGCTCAAGGTGACCAATGTGTTGGCCACGGGATCATGCATTACGGTACGAGTAAAGTGACTTGCCGGTAACGAGACTGAATAAGGTATTGGGATACCGACGATCGAGTCTCGGGCAAGTAACGTACCGATTGACAAAGAGAATTGTATACAGGGTTTGATCGAATCCTCGACATCGTGGTTCAACCGATGAAATCATCGAGGAGCGTGTGGGAGCCAACATGGGTATCCAGACCCCACTGTTGGTTATTGCCCGAGAGTGGTCTCGGTCATGTCTGCATGTCTCCCGAGCCCGTAGGGTCTACACACTTAAGGTTCGGTGACGCTAGGGTTATTAGGAAGACTAGTATGTGACTACCGAATGTTGTTCGGAGTCCTGGATGAGATCCCGGACGTCACGAGGAGTTCCGTAATGGTCCGGAGGTAAAGTTTTATATATGGGAAGTTGTTAAACGGGCACCGGAAAGTTTCGGGGTTATACCGGTATTGTATCGGGACCACCGGAAGGGTTCCGGGAGTCCACCGGGAGGGGCCACCCCTCCCGGGGGGGCCACTTGGGCTGCATGGGGATAGCAGCCAGCCCCTAGTGGGCTTGGCGCGCCCCCCTCCTTGGGCCCATGCGCCTAGGGGTGGGGGGAAACCCTAAAGGGGGCGCACCCCCTTTGCTTGGGGGGCAAGCCCCCCACCCCTTGGCCGCCGCCCCCCTAGGGTTTTCCCTAGAGGGCCGGCCCCCCTTGCCCTTTCCCCTATATATAGAGAGGTGAGGGGAGGGCTGCAACACACCATAACTCAAGGCGCAACCCCTCCCCTCCCCAACACATCTCCTCCTCCGTACGTGCTTGGCGAAGCCCTGTCGGAATACTGCCGCGTCAACTGCACCACGCCGTCGTGCTGCCGTTGGAGCTGCCTTCCTCAACCTCTCCTTCCTCCTTGCTGGATCAAGACGGAGGAGACGTCTCCCGTCCCGTACGTGTGTTGAACGCGGAGGTGCTGTCCGTTCAGCACTAGGACATCGGTGATCCGAATCACGTTCGAGTACGACTCCATCATCACCATCTCCTTGGCAAGCTTCCGCTCGTGATCTACAAGTGGTATGTAGATGCAAACTCTCTCCCTTGACTCGTTGCTTAGATGAACTCATAGATGGATCTTGGTGAAACCGTAGGAAAAATTTAAATTTTCTGCAACGTTCCCCAACAGTGGCATCATGAGCCAGTTCTATGCGTAGTTCTCTTTGCACGAGTAGAACGCAATTTTGTTGTGGGCGTGGATCTTGTCATCTTACTTGCCTCTACTAGTCTTTTCTTGCTTCGGCGGTATTGTGGGATGAAGCGGCCCGGACCAACCTTACACGTACGCTTACGTGAGACCGGTTCCACCGACTAACATGCACTAGTTGCATAAGGTGGCTGGCGGGTGTCTGTCTCTCCCACTTTAGTTGGAGCGGATTCGATGAAAAGGGCCCTTATGAAGGGTAAATAGAAGTTGACAAAATCACGTTGTGGTTATTCGTAGGTAAGAAAACGTTCTTGCTAGAACCCAATTGCAGCCACGTAAAAGATGCAACAACAATTAGAGGATGTCTAACTTGTTTTTGCAGCGATTGATCAAGTGATGTGATATGGCCAGAAGTTGTGATGAATGATGAATTGTGATGTATGAGATCATGTTCTTTGTAATAGGATTCACGACTTGCATGTCGATGAGTATGACAACCGGCAGGAGCCATAGGAGTTGTCTTTATTTTTGTATGACCTGCGTGTCATTGAAGAACGCCATGTAACTTACTTTACTTCATTGCTAAACGCGTTAGTCATAGAAGTAGAAGTAGTCGTTGGCGTGACAACTTCATGAAGACACGATGATGGAGATCATGATGATGGAGATCATGGTGTCAAGCCGGTGACAAGATGATCATGGAGCCCCAAAGATGGAGATCAATGGAGCTATATGATATTGGCCATATCATGTCACAACTATATAATTGCATGTGATGTTTATTATGTTTATGCATCTTGTTTACTTAGGACGACGGTAGTAAATAAGATGATCCCTTACAAAAATTTCAAGAAGTGTTCTCCCCTAACTGTGCACCGTTGCTACAGTTCGTCGCTTCTAAGCACCACGTGATGATCGGGTGTGATGGATTCTTACATTCACATACAACGGGTGTAAGACAGTTTTACACAGCGAAAACACTTAGGGTTAACTTGACGAGCCTAGCATGTGCAGACATGGCCTCGGAACACGGAGACCGAAAGGTCGAACACGAGTCGTATGGTAGATACGATCAACATGAGAATGTTCACCGACGATGACTAGTCCGTCTCACGTGATGATCGGACACGGCCTAGTCGACTCGGATCGTGTAACACTTAGATGACTAGAGGGATGTCTAATCTAAGTGGGAGTTCATAATTTGATTAGAACTTAATTATCATGAACTTAGTCTAAAACCTTCGCAAATATGTCTTGTAGATCAAATGGCCAACACTCATGTCAACATGAACTTCAACGCGTTCCTAGAGAAAACCAAGCTGAAAGATGATGGCAGCAACTATACGGACTGGGTCCGGAACCTGAGGATCATCCTCATAGCTGCCAGGAAACAATATGTCCTAGAAGGACCGCTAGGTGACGCTCCCGTCCCAGAGAACCAAGACATTATGAATGCTTGGCAGTCTCGTGCTGATGATTACTCCCTCGTTCAGTGCGGCATGCTTTACAGCTGAGAACCGGGGCTCCAAAAGCGTTTTGAGCATCACGGAGCATATGAGATGTTCGAAGAGCTGAAACTAGTTTTCCAAGCTCATGCCCGGGTCGAGAGATATGATGTCTCCGACAAGTTCTACAGTTGTAAGATGGAGGAAAACAGTTCTGTCAGTGAACACATCCTGAAGATGTCAACCGTATGACCCAGCTGAACATTAACCTCCCAGATGAGGCGGTCATTGACAGAATCCTCCAGTCGCTCCCACCAAGCTACAAGAGCTTTGTGATGAACTACAATATGCAGGGGATGGTAAAGACCATTCCTGAAGTATTTTCTATGCTGAAGTCAGCAGAGGTTGAAATCAAGAAAGAACATCAAGTGTTGATGGTCAATAAGACCACTAAGTTCCAGAAGGGCAAGGGTAAAAAGAACTTCAAGAAGGACGGCAAAGAGGTTGCCGCGCCCGGTAAGCCAGTTGCCGGGAAGAAGTCAAAGAATGGACCCAAGCCTGAGACTGAGTGCTTTTATTGCAAGGGGAAGGGTCATTGGAAGCGGAACTGCCCCAAATACTTAGTGGATAAGAAGGCCGGCAACACCAAAGGTATATTTGATATACATGTAATTGATGTGTACCTTACCAGTACTCGTAGTAACTCCTGGGTATTTGATACCGGTGCCGTTGCTCATATTTGTAACTCACAGCAGGAGCTGCGGAATAAACGGAGACTGGCGAAGGACGAGGTGATGATGCACGTCGGGAATGGTTCCAGAGTCGATGTGATCGCCGTCGGCATGCTGCCTCTACATTTACCTACGGGATTAGTTTTGAACCTTAATAATTGTTATTTAGTGCCAAGTTTGAGCATGAACATTGTATCAGGATCTCGTTTAATACGAGATGGCTACTCATTTAAGTCCAAGAATAATGGTTGTTCGATTTATATGAGAGATATGTTTTATGGTCATGCTCCGATGGTCAATGGTTTATTCTTAATGAATCTCGAGCGTAATATTACACATGTTCATAGTGTAGATGCCAAAAGATGTAAAGTTGATAACGATAGTCCCACACACTTGTGGCACTGCCGCCTTGGTCACATTGGTGTCAAGCGCATGAAGAAGCTCCATGCTGATGGACTTTTAGAGTCTCTTGATTATGAATCGTTTGACACGTGCGAACCATGCCTCATGGGCAAAATGACCAAGACTCCGTTCTCCGGAACAATGGAGCGAGCAACCAACTTGTTGGAAATCATACATACCGATGTGTGCGGTCCAATGAGCGTTGAGGCTCGCAGAGGATATCGTTATGTTCTCACTCTCACTGATGACTTAAGTAGATATGGGTATGTCTACTTAATGAAACACAAGTCTGAGACCTTTGAAAAGTTCAAGGAATTTCAGAATGAGGTGGAGAATCAACGTGACCGAAAGATAAAGTTCCTACGATCAGATCGTGGAGGAGAATATTTAAGTCACGAATTTGGCACACACTTAAGGAAATGTGGAATCGTTTCACAACTCACGCCGCCTGGAACACCTCAGTGAAACGGTGTGTCTGAACGTCGTAATCGCACTCTATTGGATATGGTGCGGTCTATGATGTCTCTTACCGATTTACCGCTATCATTTTGGGGATACGCTCTAGAGACAGCTACATTCACTTTAAATAGGGCACCGTCTAAATCCGTTGAGACAACACCGTATGAATTATGGTTTGGGAAGAAACCTAAGCTGTCGTTTCTAAAAGTTTGGGGATGCGATGCTTATGTCAAGAAACTTCAACCTGAAAAGCTCGAACCCAAGTCGGAAAAATGCGTCTTCATAGGATACCCCAAGGAAACTGTAGGGTATACCTTCTACTTAAGATCCGAGGGCAAGATCTTTGTTGCCAAGAACGGATGCTTTCTGGAAAAAGAGTTTCTCTCGAAAGAAGTAAGTGGGAGGAAAGTAGAACTCGATGAAGTACTACCTCTCGAACGGGAAAGTGGTGCAGCTCAGGAAAATGTTCCTGTGATGCCCACACCAACTGAAGAGGAAACCAATGATGATGATCAAGGTACTTCGGATCAAGTTGCTACTGAACTTCGTAGGTCCACAAGGACACGTTCCGCACCAGAGTGGTACGGCAACCCTGTCCTGGAAATCATGTTGTTAGACAACGGTGAACCTTCGAACTATGAAGAAGCAATGGCGGGCCCAGATTCCAACAAATGGCTATAAGCCATGAAATCCGAGATAGAATCCATGTATGAAAACAAAGTATGGACTTTGACTGACTTGCCCGATGATCGGCGAGCGATAGAAAACAAATGGATCTTTAAGAAGAAGACGGACACGGATGGAAATGTTACCATCTATAAAGCTCGACTTGTCGCTAAGGGTTATCGACAAGTTCAAGGGATTGACTACGACAAGACATTCTCTCCCGTAGCGAAGCTTAAGTCCGTCTGAATCATGTTAGCAATTGCCGCATACTATGATTATGAGATATGGCAGATGGACGTCAAAACGGCATTCCTTAACGGGCATCTTAAGGAAGAGCTGTATATGATGCAGCCAGAAGGTTTTGTCGATCCTAAGAACGCTAACAAAGTATGCAAGCTCCAGCGATCCATTTATGGGCTGGTGCAAGCATCTCGGAGTTGGAATATTCGCTTTGATGAGATGATCAAAGCGTTTGGGTTTATGCAGACTTATGGAGAAGCCTGCGTTTACAAGAAAGTGAGTGGGAGCTCTGTAGCATTTCTCATATTATATGTGGATGACATACTCTTGATGGGAAATAATATAGAATTCCTGGACAGCATTAAGGCCTACTTGAACAAATGTTTTTCAATGAAGGACCTTGGAGAAGCTGCTTATATATTAGGCATCAAAATCTATAGAGATAGATCGAGACGCCTCATAGGTCTTTCATAAAGCACGTACCTTGATAAGATTTTGAAAAAGTTCAAAATGGATGAGTCCAAGAAAGGGTTCTTGCCTATGTTACAAGGTGTGAGATTGAGCTCAGCTCAGTCACCGACCACGGCAAAAGATAAAGAAGAGATGAGTGTCATCCCCTATGCTTCAGCCATAGGATCTATTATGTATGCCATGCTGTGTACCAGACCTGATGTAAACCTTGCCGTAAGTTTGGTAGCAAGATACCAGAGTAATCCCGGCAAGGAACACTGGACAGCGGTCAAGAATATCCTGAAGTACCTGAAAAGGACAAAGGACATGTTTCTCGTTTATGGAGGTGACGAAGAGCTCGTCGTAAAGGGTTACGTCGACGCTAGCTTTGACACAGATCTGGATGACTCTAAGTCACAAACCGGATACGTGTATATGTTGAATGGTGGAGCAGTAAGCTGGTGCAGCTGCAAGCAGAGCGTCGTGGCGGGATCTACATGTGAAGCGGAGTACATGGCAGCCTCGGAGGCAGCGCATGAAGCTATTTGGGTGAAGGAGTTCATCACCGACCTAGGAGTCATACCCAATGCGTCGGGGCCAATCAAACTCTTCTGTGACAACACTGGAGCTATTGCCCTTGCTAAGGAGCCCAGGTTTCACAAGAAGACCAGGCACATCAAGCGTCGTTTCAACTCCATCCGTGAAAATGTTCAAGATGGAGACATAGAAATTTGCAAAGTACATACGGATCTGAATGTCGCTGATCCGTTGACTAAACCTCTCTCGCAAGCTAAACATGATCAACACCAAAACTCTATGGGTGTTCGATTCATCACAATGTAACTAGATTAGTGACTCTAGTGCAAGTGGGAGACTGTTGGAAATATGCCCTACAGGCAATAATAAAAGTATTATTATATTTCAATGTTCATGATAATTGTCTTTTATTCATGCTATAACTGTATTATCCGGGAATCATAATACACGTGTGAATACAAAGACCACAATATGTCCCTAGTGAGCCTCTAGTTGACTAGCTCGTTGTGATCAATAGATAGTCATGGTTTCCTGGCTATGGACATTGGATGTCGTTGATAACGGGATCACATCATTAGGAGAATGATGTGATGGACAAGACCCAATCCTAAGCATAGCACAAAGATCGTGTAGTTCGTTTGCTAGAGCTTTGCCAATGTCAAGTATCTCTTCCTTTGACCATGAGAGCGTGTAACTCCTGGATACCGTAGGGGTGCTTTGGGTGTATCAAACGTCACAACGTAACGGGCTGACTATAAAGGTGCACTACAGGTATCTCCGAAAGTATCTATTGTTTTATGCGGATCGAGACTGGGATTTGTCACTCCGTATGACAGAGAGGTATCTCTGGGCCCACTCGGTAATGCATCATCATAATGAGCTCAAGGTGACCAATGTGTTGGCCACGGGATCATGCATTACGGTACGAGTAAAGTGACTTGCCGGTAACGAGACTGAACAAGGTATTGGGATACCGACGATCGAGTCTCAAGCAAGTAACGTACCGATTGACAAAGAGAATTGTATACAGGGTTTGATCGAATCCTCGACATCGTGGTTCAACCGATGAAATCATCGAGGAGCGTGTGGGAGCCAACATGGGTATCCAGACCCCGCTGTTGGTTATTGCCCGAGAGTGGTCTCGGTCATGTCTGCATGTCTCCCGAGCCCGTAGGGTCTACACACTTAAGGTTCGGTGACGCTAGGGTTATTAGGAAGACTAGTATGTGACTACCGAATGTTGTTCGGAGTCCCGGATGAGATCCCGGACATCACGAGGAGTTCTGGAATGGTCCGGAGGTAAAGTTTTATATATGGGAAGTTGTTAAACGGGCACCGGAAAGTTTCGGGGTTATACCGGTATTGTACCGGGACCATCGGAAGGGTTCCGGGGGTCCACCGGGAGGGGCCACCCCTCCCGGGGGGGCCACTTGGGCTGCATGGGGATAGCAGCCAGCCCCTAGTGGGCTTGGCGCGCCCCCCTCCTTGGGCCCATGCGCCTAGGGGTGGGGGGGAAACCCTAAAGGGGGCGCACCCCCTTTGCTTGGGGGGCAAGCCCCCCACCCCTTGGCCGCCGCCCCCCCTAGGGTTTTCCCTAGAGGGCCGCCCCCCCTTGCCCTTTCCCCTATATATAGAGAGGTGAGGGGAGGGCTGCAACACACCATAACTCAAGGCGCAGCCCCTCCCCTCCCCAACACATCTCCTCCTCCGTACGTGCTTGGCGAAGCCCTGTCGGAATACTGCCGCGTCAACTGCACCACGCCGTCGTGCTGCCGTTGGAGCTGCCTTCCTCAACCTCTCCTTCCTCCTTGCTGGATCAAGACGGAGGAGACGTCTCCCGTCCCGTACGTGTGTTGAACGCGGAGGTGCTATCCGTTCAGCACTAGGACATCGGTGATCCGAATCACGTTCGAGTACGACTCCATCATCACCATCTCCTTGGCAAGCTTCCGCTCATGATCTACAAGTGGTATGTAGATGCAAACTCTCTCCCTTGACTCGTTGCTTAGATGAACTCATAGATGGATCTTGGTGAAACCGTAGGAAAAATTTAAATTTTCTGCAACGTTCCCCAACAGGGTGTGCCGTGTTCGGTGCCGGCTCTACGTAACAAGTGTTTGCCCAAGGACTTCAAAGGCCCTCGCAAAGTACCTAATTATACGGCCGACTTACCCCCTGAGGCATGGGTCGAGAGCTATGAGATGGCCATGGAATTGCTGGATGTTAGCGATGCTGCGTGTGCTAAATATTTCACCATGGTGTTGGACGGAACGGCTCGCATCTGGTTGAAGGGGCTACCGGCTAACTCCATCGGGTCATGGGCCGAGTTAAAGGCTCGTTTTATTCTGAATTTTAAGGATACATGCAAGAAGCCTATGTCAATTATGGATCTGGACGCCTACGTCCAGGAAGAGGGCGAGTAAACAACCCGTTGGGTACGACGAGTCTCAACTATTTTGCATTCTTAGGATCAAATCAACGCCGGCTCAGCAGTCTTGATGTTGGAGAAGAATTGTCATTTTTTGCCCCTCAAACAGAAGTTGGGGCGGCTCAAGCGCCACTGCGGTAATATGGGGGAGCTGATGGCGGCTCTGGTTAAGTATGCTGACTCAGATGGTACCAAGGACTCCGAGTCTGACGATGAAAAACCAGGAAAGGGAAAGAAGAGCAGCAACACCAGAGGGCAGCAACATGATACGTCTCCAACGTATCTATAATTTTTGATTGCTCCATGCTATATTATCTATTGTTTTGGGCTATATTGGGCTTTATTTTCCACTTTTATATTATTTTTGGGACTAACCTATTAGCCGGAGGCCCAGCCCAGAATTGCTGTTTTTTTTTGCCTATTTTAGTGTTTCGGAGAAACAGAATATCAAACAGAGTCCAAACGGAATAAAATCTTCGGGAACGTGATTTTCTCACCGAACGTGATCCAGGAGACTTGGACCCTACTCCAAGGAGTCAAAGAGGAGGTCACGAGGGTGGGGGGTGCCCCCCTAGGGCACGCCCCCTGCTTCATGGGCCCCTCGGTGCTCCACCGACGTACTCCTTCCTCCTATATATACCTACGTACCCCCAAACGATCAGAACAGGAGCCAAAAACCTAATTCCACCACTGCAACTTTCTGTATCCATGAGATCCCATCTTGGGGCCTGTTCCGGAGCTCCACCGGAAGAGGGTCGTCATCACGGAGGGCTTCTACATCATCCTAGCCCCTCCGATGAAGTGTGAGTAGTTTACCTCAGACCTTCGGGTCCATAGTTAGTAGCTAGATGGCTTATTCTCTCTTTTTGGATCTCAATACAAAGTTCTCCCCCTCTCTTGTGGAGATCTATTCGATGTAATCTTCCTTTTGCGGTGTGTTTGTTGAGATCGATGAATTGTGGGTTTATGATCAAGTCTATCTATGAATAATATTTGAATCTTCTCTGAATTCTTTTATGTATGATTGGTTATCTTTGCAAGTCTCTTCGAATTATCCGTTTGGTTTGGCCAACTAGATTGGTAGTTCTTGCCATGGGAGAAGTGCTTAGCTTTGGGTTCGATCTTGCGGTGTCCTTTCCCAGTGACAGAAGGGGCAGCAAGGCACGTATTGCATCGTTGCCATCGAGGATAACAAGATGGGGTTTATTTCATATTGCATGAATTTATCTCTCTACATCATGTCATCTTGCTTAAGGCGTCACTCTGTTTTTAACTTAATACTCTAGATGCATGCTGGATAGCGGTCGATGAGTGGAGTAATAGTAGTAGATGCAGAATCGTTTCGGTCTACTTGTCACGGACGTGATGCCTATATACATGATCATGCCTAGATATTCTCATAACTATGCTCAATTCTGTCAATTGCTCAACAGTAATTTGTTCACCCATCGTAGAATACTTATGCTCTTGAGAGAAGCCACTAGTGAAACCTATGGCCCCCGGGTCTATTCTCATCATATCAATCTCCATCACTTTAATCTTACTTTGCCTTTTTACTTTGCCTTTACTTTTTACTTTGCATCTTTATACCAAAAATACCAAAAATATTATATCTATCAGATCTCACTCTCGTAAGTGACCGTGAAGGGATTGACAACCCCTAATCGCGTTGGTTGCGAGTAGCTATCATTTTGTGCAGGTACGAGGGACTTGAGAGTGGCCTCCTACTGGATTGATACCTTGGTTCTCAAAAATTGAGGGAAATACTTACGCTACTCTGCTGCATCATCCCTTCCTCTTCGGGGAAAACCAACACAAGATCAAGACGTAGCAAGAAGGATTTCTGGCACCGTTGCCGGGGAGTCTACGCAAAAAGTCAACATACCAAGTATCCATCACAATCCCTATCTCCCGCATTACATTATTTTCCATTTGCCTCTCGTTTTCCTCTCCCCCACTTCACCTTTGCCGTTTTATTCGCCCTCTCTCTCTCTCTATCCTCCCTCTCTATTTGCCACTTTTGCCTGCTTGCCTTTTTGTTTACTCGTGTGTTAGATTGCTTGTTTGTCGCGATGGCTCAAGATACTACCAAATTGTGTGACTTCTCCAATACCAATAATAATGATTTCCTCAGCACTCCGATTGCTCCTCTTGCTAATACTGAATCTTGTGAAATCAATGCTGCTTTGTTGAATCTTGTTATGAAAGATCAATTCGCCGGCCTTCCTAGTGAAGATGCCGCTACTCATCTGAATAGCTTCGTTGATTTATGTGATATGCAAAAGAAAAAAGATGTCGATAATGATGTCGTTAAATTGAAGCTATTTCCTTTTTTGCTTAGAGATCATGTTAAAGCTTGGTTTTCGTCTTTGCCTAAGAATAGTATTGATTCTTGGAACAAGTGCAAAGATGCTTTTATCTCTATGTATTTCCCTCCCGCTAAGATCATCTCTCTTAGAAACGATATTATGAATTTTAAGCAACTTGATCATGAACATGTTGCACAAGCTTGGGAGAGAATGAAATTAATGATACATAATTGCCCTACTCATGGTTTGAATTTGTGGATGATCATACAAAAATTTTATGCCGGATTGAATTTTGCTTCTAGAAATATTTTAGATTCGGCCGTGGGAGGCACTTTTATGGAAATCACTTTAGGAGATGCTACTAAACTCCTAGATAATATTATGGTTAATTATTCTCAATGGCATACTGAAAGATCTTCTAATAAAAAAGTGCATGCGATAGAAGAAATCAATGTTTTGAGTGGAAAGATGGATGAACTTATGAAATTATTTGCTACTAAGAGTGTTTCTTCTGATCCTAATGATATGCCTTTGTCTACTTTGATTGAGAATAACAATGAATCTATTGATGTGAATTTTGTTGGTAGGAATAATTTTGGTAACAACGCTTATAGAGGGAATTTTAATCCTACGCCATATCCTAGTAATCCTTCTAATAATTATGGGAATTCCTACAACAACTCTTATGGAAATTATAATAAGATGCCCTCTGAATTTGAGAATAGTGTTAAAGAGTTTATGAATTAACAAAAGAATTTTAATGCTTTGCTTGAAGAGAAATTGCTTAAAGTTGATGATTTGGCTAGGAACATTGATAGAATTTCCCTTGAGGTTGATTCTTTAAAGCTTAGATCTATTCCTCCTAAGCATGATATCAATGAGTCTCTCAAAGCCATGAGAATTTCCATTGATGAGTGCAAGGAAAGAACCGCTAGGATGCGTGCTTCCAAAGATGCCTTTATTAAAGCGTGTTCTTCCAATTCCTATGAAAATCAAGATGAAGATCTAAAAGTTATTGATGTGTCCCCTATTAAATCTTTATTTTGCAATATGAATCTTGATTAAAGGGAATATGATCTTCCTTTACCTAGAAGGCATTCTAAAAATTCGAAGTATTTAGATCTTTATGGTGAAATTGATGAAAGTGGGATTGAAAGAAATAAAAATCTAGATGTTGCTAAACCGACTATATTGGATTTCAAGGAATTTAATTATGAAAGTTGCTCTTTACTTGATTGTATTTCCTTGTTGCAATCCGTGCTAAATTCTCCACATGCTTATAGTCAAAATAAAGCCTTCACCGAACATATTGTTGATGCCTTGATGCAATCTTATGAAGAAAAACTTGAGTTGAAAGTTTCTATCCCTAGAAAACTCTATGATGAGTGGGAACCAACTATTAAAATTAAAATTAAAGATCATGAGTTTTATGCTTTGTGTGATTTGGGTGCTAGTGTCTCTACTATTCCCAAGACTTTGTGTGATTTACTAGATTTCCGTAATTTTGATGATTGCTCTCTAAACTTGCATCTTGCGGATTCCACTATTAAGAAACCTATGGGAAGGATTAATGATGTTCTTATTGTTGCAAATAGGAATTATGTGCCCGTAGATTTCATTGTTCTTGATATAGATTGCAATCCTTCTTGCCCTATAATTCTTGGTAGACCTTTCCTTAGAATGGTTAGTGCGATTATTGATATGAAGGAGGGGAATATTAGATTTCAATTTCCATTAAAAAAGGGCATGGAACACTTTCCAAGAAAGAAAATAAAGTTACCATATGAAACTATCATGAGAGCCACTTATGGATTGCCTACCAAAGATGGCAATACTTAGATCTATCCTCGCTTTTATGCCTACCTAGGGGCGTTAAACGATAGCGCCTGTTGGGAGGCAACCCAATTTTATTTTTATTACTTGCTTTTTGCTCCTGATTAGTAATAAATAAATTATTTAGCCTCTGTTTTGGTTGTGTTTTTTGTGTTTAATTAGTGTTCGTGCCAAGTAGAACCGTTGGGAAAACCTGGGGAAAGTCTTGTTGAACTTGCTGTAAAAAACAGAAACTTTAGCGCTCACGAGAACTGCTGTAATTTTTATTTGAAGAGTGATATTTAGTTAATTATTTTTAAAGATGATTAATAGATAAATTCCTCACGTCCAGCAATTTATTTTAGAATTTTTGGGGTTCCAGATCTTGCGCTAGCTACAGATTACTACAGACTGTTCTGTTTTTGACAGATTCTGTTTTTCGTGTGTTGTTTGCTTATTTTGATGAATCTATGGTTAGTAAAATAGTTTATAATCCATAGAGAAATTGGAATACAGTAGGTTTAACACCAATATAAATAAATAATGAGTTCATTACAGTACCTTGAAGTGGTCTTTTGTTTTCTTTCGCTAACGGAGCTCACGAGTTTTCTATTTTGAGTTTTGTGTTGTGAAGTTTTCAAGTTTTGGGTGAATTCTTTTGATGGATTATGGAACAAGGAGTGGCAAGAGCCGGGGATGCCCATGGAACCCCCAAGATAATCCAAGGACACCAAAAAGTCAAAGCTTGGGGATGCCCCGGAAGGCATCCCCTCTTTCGTCCACTTCCATCGGTAATTTATTTGGAGCTATATTTTTATTCACCACATGATATGTGTTTTGCTTGGAGAGTCTTGTATTATTTGTGTCTTTGTGTCTTATATGCCACAATCATCCTTGCTGTATACACATTTTGAGAGAGCCATACATGAATTAAAATTTGATAGAGTACTCTATGTTCTTCACTTATATCTTTTGAGCTAAGTAGTTTTGCTCTATGTGCTTCACTTATATCTTTTGAGCTATGTAGTTTTGCTCTATGTACTTCACTTATATCTTTTGAGTGTTATAATTTTGCTCTATGTGCTTCACTTAGATCTTTTAGAGCACGGTGGTGGATTTGTTTTAAAGAAACTATTGATCTCTCCTGCTTCACTTAAATTATTTTGAGAGTCTCTTAATAGCATGGTAATTTGCTTAATAATAATATGCTTGGTATTCAAGATTTGTGAAACTTTCTTTTGAGTGTGTTGAATACTAAGAAAAGATTGAAGCATGATAATTGTTTTGAGATATGGAGTTGATAATATTAAAGTCATGCTAGTTGAGTAGTTGTGAATTTAAAGAATACTTGTGTTAAAGTTTGTGATTCCCGTAGCATGCACGTATGGTGAACCGTTATGTGATGAAGTCGGAGCATGATTTATTTATTGATTGTCTTCCTTATGAGTGGCGGTCAGGGATGAGCGATGGTCTTTTCCTACCAATCTATCCCCCTAGGAGCATGCGCGTAATACTTTGCTTTGATAACTTCTAGATTTTTGCAATAAGTATATGAGTTCTTTATGACTAATGTTGAGTCCATGGATCATACGCACTCTCACCCTTCCACCTTTGCTAGCCTCTCTAATACCGCGCACCTTTCGCCGGTATCATACACCTACCATATACCTTCCTCAAAACAGCCACCATACCTACCTATTATGGCATTTCCATAGCCATTCCGAGATATATTGCCATGCAACTTTCCACCATCTAGTTCATCATGACACATTCATCATTGTCATATTGCTTAGCATGATCATGTAGTTGACATAGTATTTGTGGCAAAGCCACCGTTCATAATTTCTTCATACTTGTCACTCTTGATTGATTGCATATCCTGGTACACCGCCGGAGGCATCCATATAGAGTCATACTTTGTTTTAGAATCGAGTTGTAATAATTGAGTTGTAAATAAATAAAAGTGTGATGATCATCATTTAATAGAGCATTGTCCCAAAAAAGAGAAAGGCCAAAGAAAAAAAAGAAGGCCCAAAAAAAGAGAAAATAAATAAAAAGGGGCAATGCTACTATCCTTTTACCACACTTGTGCTTCAAAGTAGCACCATGATCTTCATAGTAGAGAGTCTCTCATGTTATCACTTTCATATACTAGTGGGAATTTTATATTATAGAACTTGGCTTGTATATTCCAATGATGGGCCTCCTCAAGTGCCCTAGGTCTTCGTGAGCAAGCGAGTTGGATGCACACCCACTTGTTTCTTTTGTTGAGCTTTCATACATTTATAGCTCTAGTGCATCCGTTGCATGGCAATCCCTACTCACTCATATTGATATCTATTGATGGGCATCTCCATAGCCCGTTGATACGCCTAGTTGATGTGAGACTATCTTCCCCTCCTTTTTGTCTTCTCCACAACCACCATTCTATTCCACCTATAGTGCTATATCCATGGCTCACGCTCATGTATTGCGTGAAGATTGAAAAAGTTTTGAAAAAGTTAGAGTATGAAACAATTGCTTGGCTTGTCATCGGGGTTGTGCATGATTTAAATACTTTGTGTGGTGAAGATGGAGCATAGCCAGACTATATGATTTTGTAGGGATAGATTTCTTTGGCCATGTTATTTTGAGAAGACATAATTGCTTTGTTAGTATGCTTGAAGTATTATTATTATTTTTATGTCAATATAAACTTTTGTCTTGAATCTTTCAAATCTGAATATTCATATCACAATTAAGGAGATTTGCATTAAAATTATGCCAAGTAGCACTCCGCATCAAAAATTCTTTTTTATCATTTACCTACTCGAGGACGAGCAGGAATTAAGCTTGGGGATGCCTGATACGTCTCCAACGTATCTATAATTTTTGATTGCTCCATGCTATATTATCTATTGTTTTGGACTATATTGGGCTTTATTTTCCACTTTTATATTATTTTTGGGACTAAGCTATTAACCGGAGGCCCAGCCCATAATTGCTGTTTTTTTTGCCTATTTCAGTGTTTCGGAGAAACAGAATATCAAACAGAGTCCAAACGGAATAAAATCTTCGGGAACATGATTTTCTCACCGAACGTGATCCAGGAGACTTGGACCCTACTCCAAGGAGTCAAAGAGGAGGTCACGAGGGTGGGGGGCGCCCCCTAGGGCGCGCCCCCTGCCTCATGGGCCCCTCGGTGCTCCACCGACGTACTCCTTCCTCCTATATATACCTACGTACCCCCAAACGATCAGAACAGGAGCCAAAACCCTAATTCCACCGCTGCAACTTTCTGTATCCACGAGATCCCATCTTGGGGCCTGTTCCAGAGCTCCACCGGAAGAGGGCCGTCATCACGGAGGGCTTCTACATCATCCTAGCCCCTCCGATGAAGTGTGAGTAGTTTACCTCAGACCTTCGGGTCCATAGTTAGTAGCTAGATGGCTTATTCTCTCTTTTTGGATCTCAATACAAAGTTCTCCCCCTCTCTTGTGGAGATCTATTCGATGTAATCTTCTTTTTGCGGTGTGTTTGTTGAGACCGATGAATTGTGGGTTTATGATCAAGTCTATCTATGAATAATATTTGAATCTTCTCTGAATTCTTTTATGTATGATTGGTTATCTTTGCAAGTCTCTTCGAATTATCCGTTTGGTTTGGCCAACTAGATTGGTAGTTCTTGCCATGGGAGAAGTGCTTAGCTTTGGGTTCGATCTTGCGGTGTCCTTTCCCAGTGACAGAAGGGGCAGCAAGGCACGTATTGCATCGTTGCCATCGAGGATAACAAGATGGGGTTTATTTCATATTGCATGAATTTATCTCTCTACATCATGTCATCTTGCTTAAGGCGTTACTCTGTTTTTAACTTAATACTCTAGATGCATGCTGGATAGCGGTCGATGAGTGGAGTAATAGTAGTAGATGCAGAATCGTTTCGGTCTACTTGTCACGGACGTGATGCCTATATACATGATCATGCCTAGATATTCTCATAACTATGCTCAATTCTGTCAATTGCTCAACAGTAATTTGTTCACCCACCGTAGAATACTTATGCTCTTCAGAGAAGCCACTAGTGAAACCTATGCCCCCCGGGTCTATTCTCATCATATCAATCTCCATCACTTTAATCTTGCTTTGCTTTTTTACTTTGCCTTTACTTTTTACTTTGCATCTTTATACCAAAAATATTATATCTATCAGATCTCACTCTCGTAAGTGACCGTGAAGGGATTTACAACCCCTAATCGCATTGGTTGTGAGTAGCTATCGTTTTGTGCAGGTACGAGGGACTTGAGCGTGGCCTCCTACTAGATTGATACCTTGGTTCTCAAAAACTGAGGAAAATACTTATGCTACTCTACTGCATCATCCCTTCCTCTTCGGGGAAAACCAACACAAGCTCAAGACGTAGCGCATCTTAATCCGGCAAACCAGGGAGGCAATGGTAAGCGTAAGGCTGATAACAATTTGGACTTTGTGGTGAACACCAATGCACAGAATAATGGTCAGCTTCGTAAGGGCAAACCGCCCCCACGGCTTGGGGGATCAGGCTTCAATCTTGAGCAAATGTTGAATCAACCCTGCCCGAGGCATGGTACACGTGAAAGGCTGTCCAATCACCTTTGGAAGGATTGCTTCATCATGAAGGAGTACAAAAATTCCAATCTCTTTCAAGACAATCATGGGCCAGGTGGCGGCTCAAGATCCGGCTCTCATGGTCCGGGTTATGGTGGCAGCGGCTCTAACTATGGATTCCAAGGTAATCAAGGCAATCAAGGCAGTTTTCATCAACAGTCTGGCGAGGACAACCAGCAGCAGCATCAGCCTGGTTATCAGAATAATCTGAAGAAGCTGAATATTGGGCAATACCACGTCTTCACCATGAGTTTATGCAAGCGGGATCAGAAGCTCTATAAAAGGGATGTGAATGCCGTTGAGCATGCGATTCCCCGTTACTTGCGATGGTCTGAGCAACCCATTGTGTGGAGTCGAGAGGATCACCTGCCCCGGGTTGATAATCCGGGTCATCTGGCTTTGGTTGTGGTGCCTCAGGTTGGAGGGTACAAGTTCACTAAGGTACTCATGGATGGGGGTAGCAGCATCAATATCCTTTATTATGATACTTTCTGTCGTATGGGGTTGACTGATAAAAATCTTAAGCCGTCCAATACTATTTTCCATGGAGTGGTGCCTGGTAAGTCGGCATATCTGGTAGGCAAGATTGCTTTGGAGGTGGCCTTTGGGGATGAATATGATTCTCGGGCTGAGACATTAACCTTTGAGATGGTCAATATTCAAAGCCCTTATCATGCTCTATTTGGGCGGCCGGCTTATGTCAAGTTCATGGCACGGCCTTGTTATGTTTATCTGCAGCTCAAGATGCCGGGTTACAAGGGAACTATCACAGTGCATGGAAGCCGAAAGATAGCTTTGGAATGTGAAGAAGGGGACGCGGCTTATGCGGAGTCAGTTTGTGCCACAGAGGAATTGAAGTTCTATAAGGACAATGTTGACCCGGCTGACATGACTTCTTTGAAAAAGCCAACTACAGAGCATGACCCGGCGTTGAAGTTTAAATCGGCGGATGACACCAAGCTAGTTGACTTAGTTCCTGGTGATTCATCTAAGAAGTTCAGCATCAGTGCTAATCTGGATCCGAAATAGGAAAGCGCGCTCATCAAGTTCATCCGTGAGAACCGGGATATTTTTGCATGGAAGCCTTTTGACATGCCAGGTGTACCGAGGGAGCTCGCTAAGCACAGTCTTAATATTGATCCAAAGTTTAAGCCGGTGAAGCAGTTTCTCCGTCATTTTAATGAAGAAAGGCGAAAGACCATTGGTGAAGAAGTGGCCCGGCTCTTGGCGGTCGGGTTCATTGTTGAAGTTTTTCATCCTGAGTGGTTGGCTAACCCGGTGCTGGTACTTAAGAAGAATGACACTTGGCGTATGTGTGTGGATTACATGGATTTAAACAAGGCTTGTTCGGCTGATCCTTTTGCTCTCCTTCGTATTGATCAAATTATTGATGCTACGACGGGTTGTGAGCGTTTGAGTTTTTTGGATGCTTATTCTGGTTATCATCACATCAAGATAGCAGTTAAGGACCAGGAGAAGATAACTTTTATCACTCCATTTGGAGCCTTCTGTTATGTGTCTATGCCTTTTGGTCTCAAAAGTGCCCATGCGACTTACCAACGATGTGTGCAGAATTGTCTTCATAATCAGAATGGGCGCAATTTTCGTGCTTATGTGGATGATATAGTGGTGAAATCCAGAAAGAAGGAAACATTGATAGACGATTTGAAGGAGACCTTTGATAACCTCCGGGTTTATAAGATGATGCTTAACACGACCAAATGTGTTTTTGATGTGCCGGCAGGCAAGCTCTTGGGTTTTCTGGTTTCTAACAGAGGCATTGAAGCTAATCCAGAGAAGATCAAAGCCATTACTTCTTTGGCTAAGCCGGCGTGTATCAATGATGTTCAAGTCTGGCGGGTCGTATAGCGGCTTTAAGCCGGTTTATAAGCCGGTTGGGAGAGAAGGTTATCCCTCTGTATCAGATGATGAAAAAGACAGATAACTTTGTCTGGAGTGATGCCGCTAATGCAACATTTGAGGACTTGAAGAAGCGGCTGACTAAGCCGCCCGTTCTTGTTGCCCCTGTTGATAAGGAGCCGTTGTTATTGTATGTGGCTGCTAATGCCCGAGCTGTCAGCATAGCTGTTGTGGTGGAATGGAAGGAGGCAGGCAAGGAATACCCGGTTCAAAGGCCGGTTTACTACATCAGTGAAGTACTTATTGAGTCCAAGCAGAGGTATCCGCACTGGCAAAAGCTTGTATATGGGGTGTTCATGGCCATCCAGAAGCTTAAGTAATATTTTTTGGGTTATCCCATCACTGTGGTTAGTTATGCTCCTTTAGGGGGTATTATTCAAAACAGAGAAGCCACAGGTCGGATAGCCAAATGGGCCATTGAGCTTGGACCTCATGGTTTGAAGTATATGCCTCACACGACCATCAAGTCTCAAGCACTGGTGGATTTCATCAATGACTGGACAGAGCTGCAGATGCCTGAAGAAAAGCCGGATAACACATATTGGACTATTCACTTTGACGAGTCTAGGAAATTGGAGGGCTCGGGGGCTGGAGTTGTGCTGGCTTCCCCTCGAGGTGATAAATTGTGTTATGTTCTCCGGTTGATGTTCCCTTGCACTAACAATGCAGCTTAATATGAGGCCTTGCTCCACGATCTTCGGATGGCTAAGGATATGAACTTAAGCCGGGTGAGGTGCTTTGGCGATTCAGATTTGGTAGCTCAACAAGTTTCTGGTACTTGGGATTCTAAGGATCCTCTCATGGCGGCTTATCGTTGAGAGGTTGATGCTATTGTGGGTCATTTCAAGGGGTTATCAGGTTCAGCATATTGATCGAAGGAAGAACGAGGCGACTGATGCTTTAAGCCGGCTAGGCTCTCAACGTAAGCCGGTGCCACCTAATACTTTCTTAGATATCCTGCATAACCCTTCAGTCAAGTTGCCTACAAAGGAAGATCTTGCTATTCTTGACCCAGAAGCGCAATTGGTGGCAACTCTTCATGTAATTCTTGATTGGACGGTTTCATATTTGGCATATATGAGCCGGGGCGACTTACCCGAGGATGAAACCTTGGCCAGGCAGATAGCCTAGCGGTCCAAATCAATGACCATTTTCAATGGAGAGCTACATCATTGCACCGTCACATGTGCGTTTCAATGTTGTGTTTCACCTAAAGAAGGTCGTGAGATTCTGCGAGAGATTCATGAACGAGATTGTGGTCATCATGCCGGCTCTAAATCTCTTGTGGCTAAGGCTTTTAATCATGGATTTTATTGGCTGACGGCTCATGCTGATGCCGAAGACCTGGTCAGTAGGTGTGATGGATGTCCAAAATTTTCACGACGAGCACATGTGTCGGCTCAAGAATTGAGGATGATTCCAATTACTTGTCCGTTTGCAGACTTGGGGCTTGATATGGTTGGACCTTTCAAAAGGTCCAAGGATAAATAAACACACCTTCTTGTAGCAGTTGCGAAATTTACAAAGTGGGTTGAGGCAGAGCCGGTCAGTAAATGTGACGCGGCAACGACGGTTCAATTCATTAAAAGGGTTATTTTCCATTTTGGTTTTCCCCACAGTATCATAACTGATAATGGCACTAATCTATCCAAGGGTGCTATGAAAGAATTTTGTCAACGTGAGCATATCCGGCTTGACGTGTCATCAGTGGCTCACCCCCAATCTAATGGTCAAGTTGAGAGAGCCAATCAAGAAATTTTGAGAGGCATCAAGCGTCGGCTTATGGTTCCTTTGCAGAGAACACCAGGTTGTTGGGTGAAAGAGTTACCATAAGTCATATGGAGTATCAATACTACCCCCAACATATCTACGGGTTATACGCCTTTTGTCATGGCTTATGGAGCAGAAGCAGTTCTCCCCAGTGACATCCGTCACGACTCACCTCGCGTCGCGACTTATGTTGAAGCTGATAATGAAAAAGCACGTCATGATGCACTTGACCTGTTGGATGAGGTGTGACCTTGCGATCGCTCGTTCAGGGATTTACCAGCAAGATCTGCGCCGCTATCACAGCCGCCGGGTTAAAACCAGAACCTTTCAGGAAGGTGATTTTGTGCTCCGGCTTATCCAGGATCAAACTGATATGCACAAGCTATCCCCGCCTTGGGAAGGACCTTTTGTGGTCAACAAGAATCTGAACAATGAGTCATACTACCTTATCGATGTTCGAGACAACAAAGACTCACGCACGTCTGAGGAGGAGACCCATCGACCGTGGAATATTGCTCATCTTCGGCCTTACTATACCTAAGCCATGGGCTCTTCTGATATACATATTTTGACAATGTATATATTTTGATAAAAAAATAAAGTCGACATCCCTGATAAAGCAGGGCCTCTGTCGTTTTATCTCTAATAATAATGAGTCTTATGGAAATTTCATATGGTCACATGGGGGCTTCCGGCTTATTGAGCGAAGCTATGATTACCCTTTGATCTGGCTTATATGCCATGTTTATAAAACACTTGGGAGCTTGCCACCTAGGGTAAAAGGCCCAAAGAGAGTCTGTTGCAAAGCACAACTCAAACATATGTGCCAATTGAGCACAGCTCAAAAATATTACTTGGGGGCTTTTTGTTCAGCGAACAAGAGTTTTTGCTACCATTTTAATAGGCTTAAAAGCCAGGCTTGGAAGCCAGATGTATTCACCTAAAAATCCGGGTTAACCTGCCTTTTTAAGTCCGCCACTCCGCCTAGGTAATCCTGGAATGACCCATTGTACTTCTGACAGATCAATCTTATATAGACCCTGAACTTGTCAGAGTTAAAACGACGATTGGTTATGTGAGATCCGACTTATAAGGTTTGTATGAAGGTATAACTCAGTGGCTATGCGGCCCTTGAAAGAACTTGATCTTTAGGCCTGGCAGCCTATGAACTGCCTTGTTTTCTTTTGTCTTCTATTGGAAGTTTTGTATTTGAGGATTATCTTTTAAGACATGTTAAAAACCAATGAAGTTTCTACTGTTACAAATATCCGGTGTTTATTAACTCGGCCTGGCTTTGTACTATAAGTCGCCAGTATACAATAAGAAAAATATCCGGTGTTTATTAACCCGGCCTGGCTTTGGACTATAAGTCGCCAATATACGATGATATTAAATTACTTGGAAGCTTTATGCTCTAAGGTTTGGGATATTACCCCTTCCGGCTTATGACATGATAAGCCGACAGTTTATGACAATTGAGAAAGACCATTGTGTGTTCAATTTTTTGGGTTATCACCCTTACTGCATTGCTATGATAAGCCGACAGTATAATCAAATATCAAAGGTATGATATATTTGTTATGATTACATATGGTTATGGTTAAATTGGCCCTGGTTATGAACTGTTTTGGTCACTAGTGGTTTTATATTGGGCATTATATATGACCCATCCAGTGGTAAACCGCCAGGATACTTGCAATCTGTTTGTATGCAGGAACATATTCAAATTGCTAATATCATAAGCACAAAGTGGCTGATTTTAATTTGGCAGATCAATAGTATCATGCAAAGCAAAATATGCATGATGGCATAGCAGATCAAGAGTTTAAGCTAGCCTATTACAAGGCATCTGATGGCCCAAAGCGTTCATCAAAGTTATCAGTACAGTAAAATATTCTGATAAGTACACCGGCTTATGATTGTTGGCGGGTTGAAGCTTCAGGATCTTCTTGCACCTCTTCTTCATCCTCAACTCCTTGCTTATCCATTGGCTGGAAGTCAGGCGTAGCCTAGTTGATACCGGTCAACGCTCTAAACACAACATCATCATCAATAAGATTAGATGGATCAATGTCAGGGAATAAGATCTATTGGCTCATGAACCGGTGCGCCAATCTTCTTGTTGTCGGCATCATAAGCCACCTGATACGTGGATAAGCTGGTTTCATCAGCTAGTTTGCTTGCTAATGGACACATAGCTCTCACGATTTCTGTGAAGTCATCAACACTGAAGTCTGATCCATCCTCTTTCACACTGGGGCAGCCACTGGACAAATCCTCCGGGTCAAGATCGTCCTACCATGCTTTGGCCTGACTTAAAGCAGTTAACGTACCAGCTCTAGCAGCTCCCTGTTTTAAGTCCTCAATTCTTCTGGGTAGCACTAGCAATTGATTCAGAGTGTCTTGGATAAGTGTTGAAGGAGTCTTCTTATGCATTGTTGCAGCAATGATTCGTTAGGCACCAGTATATAGTTGTTCTACAAGAGTGTAGACAGCCTTAAGCCGGATGCGCATATCTGAGCCCAACTTAGCGCTCTGAGAACCTGTATCAATAAAGTTATGGGTAAGCCAGAAGACGTTTCTAATATGATTCATACAACACAAGAGGGATATGTTCTTACCAAAGATGGTTGATGACATAATATTGATCTGCTGCTTTAAACCGGATAACTCACCAGTCACCGGTTTAAGCGCGGTTTCAGCTTCTCTGCTCTCTTCAATAGAGTTGCCTTATCAGTTTCCTAGACATTTTTCTCTGAGTTGAAGTTCTGGTTTAGCTGCTCAATAGTCTCCAAAGCAAATTTCGGTTCTGACTTGGCCTTGGATGTTTCTGATTGCTGAGTTTTGATGTTGGCTTTAAGATCATTAAGCTGTGAGTCTTTTTCAGCCAATTCAGCCTGTGACATCAGCACACACAGACGAAGTTATGATCATGATTACTCTTTAAAGTCCCAAGCACAATACAAGTATTACTCTTGGCACTTGGGGGCTAATGCATGTTGCTCTTTTTAAGACAAAATTTTGAAAGTCCCAAGCACAATGCAAGTATTATCCTTGGCACTTGGGGGCTAATGCATATTGCTTTGTTCTCAGACATATTTATGACCTGGACAAGTAATGTCAGCCGGCTTATAAAGCCTACGGATTGGGTTCTTGCTTTTCAACAAGCGATAAGTATCGACTTAACATAATTGTTAAGCCGACCCTTGGAGGCTACGGATGCAATGTTTATCTCTACTATTCAGAAGTCCCAGCTTAACATAATTGTTAAGCTGACCCTTGGGGGCTACATATGCAGAGTTGAAGTATTATTATCATCAATCTAGCTATTGAGTTTTATCTATACAACTATTGAAGTTTACCACACATTCTATTCCGTCATGTCCAATAAACTTGGCGGCTAAGGGAAATATACTTATATGAAAGGAATTGTAATATTTACCTCATAGCGTTCCTTCATCAAGTTCACTAAGCCGGCTTCGAAGTCACAACTGGTATATAGGCGATTCAAATAGCCATAATGGAGGTCTTGGGCACTGAAATGAGTATAGCTCTCCAGGTTTACTTTCCACTTGCCCTTATCTTTAGCAGAAAGTTCTTCTTTGGCGTCATGCCTGGATAAGGTAGTAGGACGACCCGGAGTTGTGAAACCATGGCCAGTAATGGTGACATCAGCATCTTTTTCCTCCACCGGCTTAACAGGACTGGCTGTCCTGATAGGACTTGGCGGATTAGCATCAGACGGGTTATCATTCATTGGGTCAATATCAGCATTACGATCCCGTGGTGGCAAACCGTCAACAATGTTGTCAGTAATTGGTTGAGAAAGCTCTAGTTGTTGATTTTCCGGCTCAGGCGGATTGGAGACATTAACCGACTTATTTAACTTGGCCCTCTTGCTGGGTTTAGCTTGGGCCCTGAAAAGTAAACAATAAATGAAAGTCAAGAGGATGATCAAGTAGGCAAGTCGGAATATTTGGAAATAAACTTACCCAGGTACAATCTTGAAAGCAGGAATTTGTGTTCCTATTGACTCACCAGAAGAGGAATGGGAAGTCCCTTGATAGTTTGAATCAGACGGGTTAAGAGGTTGTTGGAAATAATCCGCCTTGGGGTAAAGTATGTCATAAATATATGAGACCTCTGGCCGGTGTTTGCGAGGCGGGGCGTCTGGTAAGCCGAAAGAAGTAATCACATTGCCACTATGCCGGGTCGTGCGGAGAGCTTCATGTTGCTGTTTTTTCAAAAGAAAGTTTGGATCCAAGTAAGCTAGAGGGTGAGAAAATCTTACTTTCCGGCTTGCTTGACGGGTTTTCTGTGTTGGCAGAGATTCTGAGCCGGAGGAAAGAATAATTACCTCAGTGTCACCTGCCCGGCTAGCCTTTGCGTCGTCCTGATAACAATTACTATCAATAAGATGCATGAAAAAGGAGCCAAGTGAATCAAGTTCTACCTCTGACTCATGATTGTCATCATCATCATCAATGTTTAACTCGGCAGATTCGGCGGTTTTCTTTTTGGTGGGCTTCTTGCTGACCTTGTGCTTGACACGAGGTGCTTTGGCCGGCTTATCTTGCAGTTTCCTCTTCCAAAATGGATCATCAGCCTATTCAAAATTGGAAATATTATAAAAGGATATTAAAGAATATGTATTAAGTAAGAGTTTGGGCAATTCTTACGGCTGGTGGCTGGTTGACCGTGCAGAAGGGATAAAGTCCGGTTTTGCTGCACTCTTTTACAGGCTCATTCAATAACTTTTTTGTGGCTTCAGTAACTTCTGCCTCGGATAGCTGAATATCACAATGGCGCTGAGGATCTTTGACATCACCGGTAAATTCGCACATTAAGCCGGAGCGGCGGCTTAATGGCAAGATACTCCAAGACAGCCAACACTGGAAAAAATCGATGCCTGTTAAGCCGTTGGCCATAAAGGCTCTGAGTTTTGAGAAAGCAGGTGCATACTTAGCCCGTTCCTTGGCATCAAGACGTTGGGGCAGTGGATGGTTGTAGTTAAGCCGGTGCTCGCGGTAACCCGACAGAGGATTCTCACCAACTGGGTTTGTGTCTTTAACATAGAACCACGTCTGGTTCCAATCTTTGGGGTGACTATGAAGCTTGGCATGAGGAAAACTGACATCTTTCCTCTTTTGAATAATGACTCCGCCAAGTTCTTGGCATGGTCCGTCAACAAATTCAGTCTGGTGATTTAAATAATAGAATCCCTGAATAGATCGACCGTGGGTTCTTCTTGAAGATAGGCTTCATAGAATACTTGAAAATTGCAAAGGCTAGACACAGAGTTGGGTCCGATGTCTTGAGGGTGCAGTTGGAGGAAATGAAGCACATCACGAAAAAACTTTGAGCCGGGAGGGTTGAACCCTCGATCCAAGTGATTAGTAAAAACAATTATTTCTCCATTTTTGGGTTGAGGAAGGACTTCATCACCAGGAGCTCTCCAGGGGATATCTTCCTTTTTGGCTAAGGCACCAGTGGCGACATGATTGTTCAGATCTTGCTCGATAACTCGGGATTTGACCCAATTGCAAGAAGTATATGTCTTAGCCATTTTTGAAAAAAGGTTATGCCGGTTTAAGTTCACATGGTTGAGCGGGCTTATGGTTAAAGGACAAATAATAATGAAGAAAACAGAGGTTTTAAGACGGAGATTGACGGCTTAAGAGGGGACTAATGGTACCCAGTGGATTACGGTTTAATAAGTTAAGCCGTCCATACAGTCATTGGTTTACAGATCTAAGAAAGGAAAAATTGCTAAGTGATGGAAAACAAGTTTCACAGATTGATGTTATAATTTTGGATCTACGGCGTGTTAGATAAATGGAAAATATCTAGACTTAAACTATGGTGCTTGCGCAGTTCATATGATCCAGATCGAGTCTTCTGTTTAACAGGAGACGCCTTGATAGTAAAAATAAGTACTATAAACATTACCGCCTAGGAAAGATACCAAGTTCATCTCAAAAAGGAGTGCTGCAACAAAGAATGAGGACGAACTTGATGAACTCCATTCAAAACCCTAATGGGTCTATGTGGAGAGGAAGAAGAAGGACTAACCGGGCTTGTTGAGCAGCGGAGGTGCGCAGAGGAGATCTGATCCGAACAGGTTGATGCAGCGGCCAATGTTGGAGCAGAGGTGAAGGTCGATGGCGGCGACAGAGCTCGCGTACTAGGGCGTCATGAGGAAGAAGGCAAGACGAAGAGGCACGGGAGGGGGAGAGTGAAAGAGACCCCCGACTCTATTTATAAAGCAAATGGATAAGTGACACGCGTGGGAATCGAGGAGACCAAAGACAGATATGTGGCAGTATAGATGCCTCGATTTTCGGAGATTCATTAAAAAGGAGGAGATACATTAAATATTTTGGCTTTGTGTAAAATTAATAACAGGTGACGTCACGGCGGGTTATCAAGATTCCAGAGGATGATGTCATGGCGAGTTGTCAGTTCTCATGAAGGTAATGAAGAAGGAATTTTTCTAAGTGTTGAATATTGATGTGAACAAGTTCAAATCAACCTGGGGCCTAATGTTGAGGATATAGCTATTGCACAAGACAAAGCCCGTGAAGGAGTCGAATATGGCGGTTCATGAGGATGACTTATGGAGAGCCCAAGGCCCAAGGGCGACTTAAGGCCCGTAGGTGTAAACCACCATATGAGCATAACTTATGTTGTAAGGAATATATAGTTAGTCACCGAGCCGGACACGTTGTTGATGAGCCGGCAGGGACTCTGTAAGCCACCGGGTGTCAACATGTATATAAAGGGATGACCCAGCGGCGACTTAGGGCAAGAAACAAGAGACCGAAAGCTAGGTCAAGCGTATTCGCTCCCTGGTAATCAAGACATAAACAATACCACCCCAAATTGGATTAGGCTTTTACCTTCACCGTAAGGGGCCGAACCAGTATAAACTCCCTGTGTCCTTTGTCCTGCTTAACCCCTTTAAGTTAACCTAGTTGTGATGGCTCCACAACTAAGTCCTCACACCATGACATCTCCCGTGACAATCCCACGACACTTCTTCTTCAGACCGCTGACTATATCATCCGGATCATCATCGTCGCCGTCCTCCTCCTCCCCCCTCCTGATGCTGCTCTCCGGCGGCCCAATGCTGCTGTTGCTGTGCGCCACCGCCGGTATGGGTGTAGGTCTGCTGCGTGGTCGTCTGGGAGTAGGACTGCTACTGCTGGTAGTTGCCGAACTGGGTGGGATCTGAGTCTTCCACCTGCCCGTCCTCATAGCCCCCTCCCCTCTCCCTCGCCTCTGTCATGGATGATATTGAGCATCTCCTTGTGTGCGTCGTACGCCGGCTCCCCCACTCTTGGCATTGCAGCAAACAGCGTGCGGGCACCCATCTGCTCTCCATCCGTCGTCCTCGCCCGGACGAGCGGCGGCGAAGAATACTCGGAAAAGAGCGGCACCGCGTTAACATTGACAATGTGAGGAACCGTACCAGCAGGGGCTGCGAGCTGCTTGGCGACATAGTAGTACGGAGGCTTGTAAGGCTCCGGCCGCGTCACCGCCTGTACTGTGGGCGCGCCTCTTTGGCGGCGTCCGCCACGGCCTCGCCGACGCCTCGTCCGCCACGCCAACCACACCCATCGCCACCACCAGGCCCACCGGCGGCCATATGCTTCTTCAGCTTCTCCTTCTTTGTGACATTCTCTTTGACGCGTCGATTTTGCCACGTCTCCGAGCTGATCTTCTGGGCGAGCGTGATGCTCGGATCCTCCGGCACCTCCGCCGGCTCCATCTCCCACAGGTTCTCCGACGGTTCCATGCATCGGCAGCTGAGTGAAGGAAAGCGTGGGAGAAAAGAGTGGGAATTGGATGGAGAGCGGCGGGAGTGGAGAGTGAGGGATTTTGGCGTGGAAAAAGTGTGGGATGCTACAAAAGCGCGGCCTCGGTCTTCCTTTTGGGTGGGCCAGAGCGGCGGAGAGCGACGTTTCGCATGTCCGGACTCCCGCAAACCTCCCACGTTTGTCTCCGGTTTACGGGAGCAATCGTGTCCGAACCGTCTAGCCTACTGATACAGGACCGCATTGGATGACTTTCACAGTCCGAACAGCGTGGTTCAAACAGTTGCAAAAAATTTAAGGGTCTTTGTTGGAGATGCCAACGTGATATATGCATGACGATAGCGTTGGGTAGTATAAAATGTGGTGGCCGAGTGACACGAGTAGGATCCATGCTACAACGACATTAAGGCCCAGTTTTTTTTGCTAGAATCTGGGGATTTCCCCAGAATCCGATCCCTACCCAGCTTCTCCCAGAATCTTTCAGATTTATTTGTTTTACAATCCTGTCTAATTAGACCCTAACTAGATAGGATTGTAAAATAAATGGGGCTCAAAGATTCCGGAAGAAGCTGGGTAAGGGTCGGATTGTGAGAGAATTCTCAGATTCTGGCAAAAGAACTGGACCTAAACCGGTGGCCGACGGCGGGAGCTGGGCCACATTTCCATTTATTTTCTACGGAACCCAGCGGTCATCTGAGAGCAACTTGATAAAAACTGGACCAAGTATGCATAGTCCCAGATTCCGCGTTTAGACATAGTAGTAGGCTTCCCGCTTCTTCACTCAATGACTCGTTGGGCAATCCACATACGTATAAATAACGTTATGAAATCCCAGCATTCTAAGTAATAAGACAAATGAAGCATCGTAATGACGTCTTGTCAGATGATTTTATGACTCTTGTTCTAGTGACCATTTGTTGGACGTGCTGGTTGGAAAACTGAATTATCATAATCCACCCTGACACCGAACGCAGTCTAAATCGCGTGTATACGCTTGGAATCCACAACAAGGACGTCGATGGCGACAAATGCACCTATAAAAGGTCTATCATACGCGTTCCAGGTAGTAAAATCTCAACGCAGTAGCTCGCCTAACTCAGCGCACACACCCTCTCTCGAAAAAAAAAAAACTCAGCGCACACGTTCCCACTGCGGGGCGCAGAACGGCTCGACCCGCGAATCGGGTGGAGAAACGGGGGTTTGGCACGGCCGCATGGGTCGGGCCGGTAAAAACCCACAGACGACGCCCACCGGTTTTTTTCCGGCGAGCAGCACGAGAGAGAGCCCAGCCGGGTGCTTCCTCCGTTGTCCGTTTGCGTAACCGTTGGGAATGCTCCTTGCGGCAGTGACAGCTAGCCCCCAACCACAGGCAGAGGCAGAGGCAGAGGCAGAGGCAGCCCCTGGCTGTGCAGTGCCCACCGGGATTTGGCTGCCGGCCCCACCCCAAATGTCCACTCTCGATTCTTTCAGCCTCTCTTCCTTCACAAATACAATCCTAGTATATCTGGTTTTCGTATGAATGTTCTGTGGGCCGCACAAGCACACAATTAGACTCCTCTGGTTGGCTTTGAATTTGCTTGGATTTCCTACTTTCTATAGACCATTTTTAAACAAAAGCGAGTCATTAGACAGGACCAGGATTGTTAAATAGGCGAGTTCTTTCTTCTTTGTATAATGGAGGCAGGATCTTTCTTTTTTTTTTTGCGAAAATAATGGAGGCAGGATCACCGACCACACACTGAAGAGGCCGGCAAAAAGGAGGAGAATGCCGCGCGCAAGGTAGACACGGGGTTCCCAGGAAATTATTATAAACATGACACCATTTTCACTTCTTTCCTTCCCGACGGGCGATGATGATGATGATGATGGAATAAACATCTGTACAAATACACACACCAGAAGCCATGGGCAACACAACAAGAAGAGAGGAGCAGAGGTGGGGTGGGGGCCTTCCTCCTCCTGTGTGCCATCAAATCTTAGAAAAGGCTGGCCTGATCCGGTCTGTTAAGGAGGGCATTTTTGGCAACCTGCCGGGCCCCAGCCCACACACAGGCCAGGACAAAAAGTTAGTCATTCTTTGGCTCTTTCTATCACCTGGACTCACATATATACACACTACACAGCAGCAGGGCGAGGGGCTGGCTGGAGGGGCGTTTCGGTCATCTTGGCCTTGTCCTATGATGATTTTCGTCCATGTCCATCCATGGTGACCCACGCCGCCCCTTCCTGCCCTACCCTTCTTCTTTTCTACTCTAGTGGAAACATTCTCATGTTCTGTCAGTCTTGACACAAGAATTCCGGTCTGGGACAGGAGGAGGAGGTCGTGGAGTCCGCCGCCGACGGCTGCGATGCGAGCGGGCGGAAGATCAGCGGCGCGCCGTACTGCGGGTAGAGGAGCATGAGCACCGTGGGCGCGTGCACGTAGTTGGGGGACGTCCGGATCTGGAACCGCCGCAGGAGGACGGCCATGGTGAGCTTGGCCTCCAGGCGCGCCAGGTTCTGCCCCACGCACATCCGGGCCCCGAGCCCGAAGGGTATGAAGGCCAGCGGGTGCTTCGCCGCCCTCGCCGCCCCGCCGGCGAATCGCGCCGGGTTGAACTGCGCCGCGTCCTGGCCCCAGTGCCGCGCGTCGTGGTGGATGGCCATGATCGGGATGAGCAGCTCCATGTCGCGCGGGATCATGCACCCGTCCGACAGCCGCACGTCCGCCTTGGCGCGCCGGATCGTCGCCACCGCCGGCGGGTACAGCCGGAGCGTCTCGTTGATGATCATGCCCAGCTGTCGTGACAAAACACATGGAACATGCAGAGAGTGTGTGTCAGCGCTTGGAGAAAATGACCGAAACGCACTTCTGCCTGCGGCGGGTTTGAAATTTCTCCTGCAGACGGGAACGAATCGGATGAGAGGACGTACCGTTTTCAGCCTGGGGAGGTGCTCCTTGGAGGGGTCATCGGAGCCGCACACGTCGAGGACCTCGCGCCGGGCGCGCTCTTGCCACTCCGGGTGCATGGCGAGCAGCACGGTGGCCCACGTCAGGAGGTTGGTCGTCGTCTGCTTCCCGGCGAAGAAGAGCGTCTTGCACTCCTCCACCATGTCATGTACCGGGATCGCCTTCGCCGCCAGCGCCCGCGTCGTCCTCTGGCTGGCATTGATCATCAGCCCGAGCAAGTCGCGGAAGCTCCCGGTGTCGGCCTTCTCGCCCTCGGCGGCTTTCATGGCGGCGGCGGCCTCCTCGCTGCGCCGGCCGATGAGCCTGGTCAGGTTCCGCCGGATACCCCTGTCCAGCTTCCACGACAGCCAGTTCTTCTTGGTCGGCATGAACCGGTAGCCTGGGACGAGCACCTTGCGGAACGCCTCGGAGGCGAAGGCCATCAGCTGGCTCTGCATGCCGAACACCACGCGGCCGTCGTTGTAGCTGCCGCCGAAGGTGGCGCGCGTGATGGCCTCCTCCGTCACCTCCTGGAACCACTCCGCCACGTCCACCTCCACCTCGCCGCTGCCGTCGGCCGCCGCCATCTCCCGCCACTTCTCCGCCAGCGCGGCCACCGACCTGCCGACATGCGGCACCAGGCGCTGCAAAAATGGAACCACGTCGCCGTCAGTCCATCCGTTCATCCAACCGTCGCACGCGCCGCCAGCGCGGCCACGAACAAAAAGAAAAACAGGGGAGCAGCACGGCGGCCGTACGTTGAGGTTGTCGGGGTAGAAGGCGTCGCCGAGGACGCGGCGGTGGAGCGCCCACTTGTCCCCGTGGAGGCTGACGAGGCCGTCCCCCTCGAGCTGGCGCACGACGGGGTGCGCCTCGTAGCGGTCGAAGGCGTCGGCGCGGGTCAGGAAGATCTCCCGGATCAGCTCCGGCTCCGCCACCGTCAGCCGCGGCGTCGGCCCGAACCATATCAAGAACGTCGGACCTGCATCGTCGCCAAAACCATTAGCGATGACCCAAAAGGACGGAAATTGCCATTCGACGCAAGAACCAGAGGGAAACAGAGGTGTCTGTGTGAGGAGGAAGAAGCGAAGTAAGTGCCATAAACCCCATATGCTCAAACGGAAGAGAGATAAGCTAGGTGAGCTGAGCTGACAACAAGAGACAAAAGCTGAGCCCTGGTCACAAACAGACGGGCAGGGAGACAGAGGGAGGAGCCAAACAGAAAATCGGACAGGGAGGCGAGGGAGCAGATCAACAAGCAGATGCAACCAAAACCGCCCAAAAAGATGAGCAATTAGGCCACTGAGAGACGCAGGCAGATGATGCTGGCTGGCTGGCTGAGATACTATTCTTGCACAACACATGCGTATACGTGTGTGCGCGCGCGCGTATGTATGCATGAGCGGCGGCGAGGAGGGAGGGAGGGAGGGACGCACCGTAGATCTTCCGCCAGTAGTGGTAGAAGGCGAGGACGCGGGGGAGCGCGTTGTGGGAGGTGGGCGGCGACATGGGCTTGGAGGAGGCCTCCACCATGAGCCCCACCATCTCCTTCACCGACCCCAGCAGGAAGCGGTACGGCGGCCCGCGGACGCCCTGCGCCGCGAAGTGCGCCTCCAGCCGACGCGGCCGCCACCAGAGCGCGTCCGCCACCCGCGCCGCCACGTGCAGCGCCAGCCACGCTGACAGCAGCACGGCCGCCGCGCGCCACGACACCCAGCCGCGCCACGCCCACGCCGCCGCCTCCATCTCGTCCCCCATTGCCGCCGTGGTCGGCTCGGCTCGGCTCCCCTGTTTCTTGTTTCTTGAAGCAGAGTAGGCAGGGCGGGGAAGACGATGATGCGTCGTTCTTCTCTCACGTGAGCCGGCGTTAATGGCGTGGGGTTTTGGGTGACAGGGGAAGGCAAGGGCGGGGTTATATAGTGCGGAGGGAGGAG
>NC_041390.1:201938219-202044342 GCF_002162155.2 Triticum dicoccoides | reverse complement strand
TTGCTTTTGTTTTGGGGGTAGGTTGGTTAGTAAAGAGTCAACGAAGTAGGGATTTCGCACTCTTGTTTAATTGACCGTGTTAGATGATGGAAGGCGTATTGCTTTGATGTGCAAAAAACGAACAAGTCCGTTCCGACATTTCTCGCATTTTCCCAGCACGAAATGCATATTGATAGACACACTTTTTTTTGGCAGAGATCAAAGGTAAAATTTGGTCATATGATCGGCAGTTCCAGTTCATTATATCTTAAGCTATATCTAATCATATTACTGTAGATGTTTAGATACTCCTATATAACAGTTTCAGTTCATTACATCTTCAGTTAAATCTAATGGTTTTTTTAAGGAAGCTATATCTAACGATAGGAGTGTAGTAGATGGTTAGAGATAATAGTTCCGGTACAATATATCTTACCGTTTTATTTAAAACAAGAGCAATGCTATACTTGCGATGAAACTCCATCAGAGACAATCGGTGCGTGAGCCATAGCATGCAGCATACATATTCTGCGTATGGTCGTACGAGCTTCGCACAAAAAACTGTCGTACGCAAACCATTTCCGTTAAAGCGGCCCTTATTTAATGTATTTTGTAGTTCTAAAAAAATTATTTTGTGAGAAAAAAATTATGAGTTGTCTTGCTAAGATCTACTGTCTCATTTCCGATTTATTGACACTACCTCATTGTTTTTAGTTATTTCATTTTGTTAGTCCTGTTGTCATTCCTCTTCATCATCCTTTTAATTCCGACTTTCCGAGGCACCTTAACAGGAAGCCTACTTGTGCATGTAGCCATTTTTGCTAATTTAGTGGTCCCAAATGCATACACTTGCAGAATAAGCACGCTTATTTAAACGAGTATGCTAATTTTGCAACCTACAAAATTTGCTTCATCACTCGCCGTCTATCTTGGTTAAAACGATTTTTTAGCTTAGCCCTTCAAACCGGAAAGGAGGGGGTATATCTAAAGGGATTTCTATTTTCGTGCCCTTTGGTTGCTTAGTTATCGTCAGTTTTAGCCACTATTCAAGAATTCATCTGATTAATCAGTTAATGGCCCAGTTAATCGCTACTTGTAGGGTGACTGATTCGAATAGCACATATTCATCGTGTTAACTTGTCAGGACGATTAATTGACCAGTTAGACCGATTAGTCAATTGTTAGGCCGATTAATCGTTGCTGACCCATTAGCTTGTGGGCAAACAAAGCCCAAATTTTTTCCCATGTAACCCCTCCCATCCCCCTCTTGCTCCTCAATAACTAGGGTTCGACCGACCAGTAGCATATTTTGGTATATTACATAGTTGAGAGCATGAGAGTATGGTATAATACATAAAAAACTAGATATATGTTGGCATTCCTATTTAATCTATCGATTAATGGTCGACCAATTAATCCAGTAAATAGGTTGATTCAGCGATTAATCACTAGTCCTAGTCCCAAGCCGACCGAGCAGCTACCAGTTACCGATTTCCTGAACAATGGTTTTAGCCCAGACAACTAACGTTGCTGACATTTCCCCTCCTCCTCCACCTGCTCACAAAAACTCAAACGGAGCACTGCCGTCTAGTTAAAGCCTTTGATCTTTATCTCCTGACAGGCGGGGTCGAGCCACTCTCTCCCCCAGAGTGGTGTCGCTTTAATATCATGACAAGTGGGGCCAAGGAAACTTATGACATGTGAGGCCGCGTGTTATCCTGACAGGTGGGGTCGGGCCACTCTCTCTCCCCACAACGGCGACGCGTTAAAATCCGGACATTTGGTGTTAAGGCAACTTATGACAGGTGAGGCCCAGGCAACTTACACTACTATAGGATGCTGCTAACACGATGCTACAATTAAGAACCTTTGACGAAACTGTGTGCGATGCATTAATCCCAAATGATGATGTAATAAAACTGTCAAAAAGATACAAATTTTTTGCGATGGCGGAGACATCAAACACAATTCAGATTATAGTTGCGTGCGCGATGTGTGGCATACAATTCACTTGAATAAACTGTTTGCGATGAGCATAACAGTAGAAACGGTTAGGCAGATGAAGATGTGTGCGATATACAACATACAGTTCACTCGGATAAACTGTTTGTGATTAGGCAACACAACAGAAACGGGCAGCCAGATCAATGTGTGTGTGACATAAGGCATATAGTTCACTCAGATAAACTGTTTTCGATTAGGCAACACGACAAAAACGGTCAGCCAGATCAAGGTGTGTGCGATAGATGGCATACACTTCACACAGATAAATTGTTTGTGATTAGCCACAACAAACAAAAACGGTCAGACAGATCAAGGTGTGTGTGCTAGATGGGCACACATTTTAAATAAAAAGCATGCGCGATGGTAATAACGCGCGCGCATGGTTGATGGAACAAGTCGTGTGCTGACACGCCGATCGCGGTGCATCTTATGGTGCAAATGCCACATACGCATCGGAGAACGCGTGTGATATGTCCATTTTGCATCATGTTTTCTTACTGTTATTTAATATGTTTTTATCCATAATAATGCTTTTTTGGGGTAATTCTAATGCCTTTTCTCTCATAATATGCAAGGTATACACAAAGAGGGAGAATTCCGGCAGCTGGAAATTTGGACATGGAAAAGTTATGCCAGGCTACCTATTTTGCACAACTCCAAATAAGCTGAAACTTCACGGAGAGTTTTTATGAAATATTTGAGGAATATTGGAGCAAATAACTACCAGAGGGGGCCCACCAGGTGGGCACAACCCACCCGGGCGCGCCCTGGTGGGTTGTGCTCACCTAGGCCCACCTCCGATGCCCATCTTCTGGTATATAGGTCGATTGACCTAGAAAAAATAAGGAGAGGACTTTCAGGACTGAGCGCTGCCGTCTCGAGGCGAAATTTGGGCAGGAGCACTTTTGCCCTCTGGCGGAGCGATTCCACCGGAGGAACTTTCCTCCCGGAGGGGGAAATCATTGTCATCATCATCACCAACAACTCTCCCATCTTGGGGAGGGCAATCTCCATCAACATCTTCAACAGCACCATCTCATATCAAACCCTACTTCATCTCTTGTGTTCAATCTTGTTACCGGAACTATAGATTGGTGCTTGTGGGTGACTAGTAGTGTTGATTACATCTTGTAGTTGATTACTTTATGCTTTATTTGGTGGAAGATTATATGTTCAGATCCAATATGCTATTTAATACCCCTCTGATCATGATCATGTTTATTATTTGTGAATAGTTACTTTTGTTCTTGAGGTAACGGGAGATATCATGTTGCAAGTAATCATGTGAACTTGATATGTGTTCGATATTTTGATAGTATGTATGTTGTGATTCCCTTAGTGGTGTCATGTGAACGTCGACTACATGACGCTTCACCATATTTGGGCCTAAGGGAATGCATTGTGGAGTAGCAATTAGATGATGGGTTGCGAGAGTGATTGAAGCTTAAACCCCAGTTTATGCGCAATTCCGTAAGGGGCCAATTGGATCCAAAAGTTTAATGCTATGGTTAGAATTTATTCTTAATACTTTTTCGTAGTTGCGGATGCTTGCGGGAGGGTTAATCATAAGTAGGAGGTTTGTTCAAGTAAGAATAACACCTAAGCACCGGTCCACCCACATATCAAATTATCAAAGTACCGAACACGAATTAAGCCAACATGATGAAAGTGACTAGATGAAATTCCCGTGTACCCTCAAGAACGCTTTGCTTATCATAAGAGACCGTTTTGGCATGTCCTTTGCCTCAAAAGGATTGGGCTACCTTGCTGCACTTTTACTACTATTATCGTTACTTGCTTGTTACAAATTACCTTGCTATCAAACTACTCTGCTACTTACAATTTCAGCACTTGCAGACATTACCTTACTGAAAACCACTTGTCATTTCCTTCTGCTCCTCGTTGGGTTCGACACTCTTACTTATCGAAAAGAGTTACAATTGATCCCCTATACTTGTGGGTCATCAATGCTATTTTCTAGCGCCGTTGCCGGGGAGTGAAGCGCCTTTGGTAAGTGGAATTTGGTAAGGAAACATTTATATAGTGTGCTGAAATTTATTGTCACTTGTTACTATGGAAAACAATCCTTTGAGGGGTTTGTTCGGGGTATCTTCACCTTGAACGGAACCACAATTAGCCACCCCTCAACCTACTGCACATACTGAAAGTATTGAATATGAAATCCTTCGGGTATGATAGAACAACTGCTAGCTAATCCTTATGCAGGAGATGGAACCGAACATCCTGATGCACTTGATATATGTAGAACAAATTTATGAATTGTTCAAGCTTGCAGGTTTACCCGGAGATGAAGTTATGAAGATGGTTTTTTCTTTATCTTTGAAGGGAAAGGCATTGGCATGGTATAGGGTATGCGATGATATTGGATCTTGGAATTGGAATCGATTGAAATTGGAGTTCCATAAAAAAAAATTATCCTATGCATCTAGTTCATCGTGATTAAAATTATATATATAATTTTTGGCCTCGTGAAGGAGAAAGTATCACTCTAGCTTGGGGGAGGCTTAAGTCAATGTTATATTCATGCCCCAATCATGAGCTCTCAAGAGAAATTATTATCCAGAACTTTTATGCTCGGCTTTCTTGTAATGATCAAACCATGCTTGATACTTCTTGTGCTGGTTCTTTTATGAAGAAGACTGTTGAATTCCGGTGGGATCTTTTAGAAAGAATTAAACACAAATCTGAAGATTGTGAACTCGACAAAGGTAAAGATTTAGGTATTAAACTTAAGTATGATTGTGTTAAATCTTTTATGGATACCGATGCTTTTCAAAAGTTTAGCACTAAATATGGACTTGACTCTGAGATAGTAGCATCCTTTTATGAATCATTTGCTACTCATGTTGATCTCCCTAAAGAGAAGTGGTTTAAATATCACCCACATATTAAAGAAGAAATCAAATAACCGGTACCAGTTAAAGAAGAAACTATACTTTACAATGTTGATCCAGTTGTTCCTACTTCTTATATTGAGAAACCACCTTTCCCTGTTAGGATGAAGGAACATGCTAAAGTTTCAACTATGGTCAACAAAATATTAGAACACATAAACCTAATGAACAAAGCAAAGTAGAACCTAGTATTGCTTTAAAGATCTCTTGGAAGAAGATATGGATGGGCATGTTATTTACTTTTGGGAAGAAGCTGCTAGAATTGCCAAACCTGATAAAAAGGATAAACATAGACCTGTTGTTGGCATGCCCGTTATCTCAGTTAAAATAGGAGATCATTGTTATCATGGTTTATGTGACATAGGTGCTAGTGTGAGTGATATTCCTTACACCTTATATCAAGAAATTATGAATGGCATAGCACCCGCAGAGATAGAAGACATAGATGTTACTATTAAACTTGCTAATAGAGACACTATATCACCAATTGGGATTGTTAGAGATGTTGAAGTCTTGTGTGGGAAAATAAAATACCCTACTGATTTTCTTGTTCTTGGTTCCCCACAAGATGACTTTTGTCCCATTATCTTTGGTAGACCTTTCTTGAAAACCGTTAACGCTAAGATAGATTGTGAGAAACAAACTATCGGTGTTAGTTTTGGTGATGAGTCTCACGAGTTTAATTTTTCCAAGTTTAGTAGAAAGCTTCATGAAAAAGAATTGCCTAGTAAGGATGAATTAATTGGTCTTGCTTGTATTGCAGTACCACCAACTGATCCTTTAGAACAATATTTGCTAGACCATGAAAATGATTTTCATATGCATGAAAGAAATGAATAAGATTTTCTTTGAACAACGTCCTCCACATAAACACAATTTGCCTATTGAAACTCTAGAAGGTCCTCCTCCACCTAAAGGTGATCCTGTGTTTGAATTAAAACAATTTCCAGACACTTTGAAATATGCTTATCTTAATGAAAAGAAGATATATCCTATTATTATCAGTGCTAACCTTTTGGAACATGAAGAAGAAAGATTATTTGAAGTTCTAAGGAAGCACCGAGCTGCTATTGGATATACTCTTGATGATTTAAAGGGCATTAGTCCCACTTTATGTCAGCACAAAATTAATACGGAACCTGATGCTAAACCCGTTGTTGATCACCAACGTCGGTTAAATCTGAAGATGAAAGAAGTGGTAAGAAAGGAAATATTAAAACTTCTGGAAGCAGGTATAATCTATCCTATAGCTTATAGTAGATGGGTGAGCCCTGTTCATTGTGTCCCTAAGAAAGGAGGTATAACTGTTGTTCCTAATATTGTTCCTAATGATAATAATGAACTTATTCCACAAAGAATTGTTACGGGTTATGGAATGGTAATTGATTTTAAAAAATGAAACAAAGCAACTAGAAAAGATCATTACACTCTGCCTTTTATTAATTAAATGCTTGAAAGATTATCTAAGCACACACATTTTTGCTTCCTTGATGGATATTCTGATTTTTCACAAATACCTGTTTCTCAACCTAATCAAGAAAAGACCACTTTTACTTGTCCCTTTAGAACCTATTGAAGGAAATATGCCCTAGAGGCAATAATAAAGTTGTTATTTATATTTCTTTATATCATGATAAATGTTTATTATTCATGCTAGAATTGTATTAACCGAAAACTTAGTACATGTGTGAATACATAGAAAAACAGAGTGTCACTAGTGTGCCTCTACTTGTCTAGCTCGTTAATCAAAGATGGTTAAGTTTCCTAGCCATGGAAAAAAGTTGTCAATTGATGAACGGGATCACATCATTAGAGAATGATGTGATTGACTTGACCCATCCTTAGCTTAGCACTATGATCGTTTAGTTTATTGCTATTGTTTTCTCCATAACTTATACATGTTCCTATGACTATGAGATTATGCAATTCCCAAATATCGAAGGAACACTTAGTGTGCTATCAAACATCACAATGTAACTGGGTAATTATAAAGATGCTCTACAGGTGTCTCTGATGGTGTTTGCTGAGTTGGCATATATCGAGATTAGGATTTATCACTCCGATTGTCGGAGAGGTGTCTCTGGGCACTCTCGGTAATGCACATCACCATAAGCCTTGCAAGCAATGTGACTAATGAGTTAGTTACAGGATGTTGCATTACGGAACAAGTAAAGAGACTTGTCGGTAACGAGATTGAACTAGGTATTGAGATACCGACGATCGAATCTCGGGCAAGTAACATACTGATGACAAAGGGAACAACATATGTTGTTATGCGGTTTGACCGATAAAGTCTTTGTAGAATATGTAGGAACCAATATGAGCATCCAGGTTCCGCTATTGGTTATGGAACGGAAGTGAGTCTCGGTCATGTCTACATAGTTCTTGAACCCGTAGGGTCCGCACGCTTAACGTTCAATGATGATCGGTATTATGAGTTTATGTGTTTTGATGTACCGAAGGTAGTTCGCAGTCCTGGATGTGATCACGGACATGACGAGGAGTCTCGAAATGGTCGAGACGTAAAGATCGATATATTGGACGACTATGTTTGGACATCGGAATGGTTCCAGATGAGTTCGGGCATTTACCGGAGTACCGGGGGGTTACCGGACCCCCCGGGGAGTCAATGGGCCTTAATGGGCCCTAGTGGAGAAAGAGGGCAGCAGGCAAGTGGTGGGGCGCCCTCCTAGGCCCAAACCGAATTGGTCTAGGGTTTGGGGGCGGCCCCCCGTTCCTTCTCCTCTCCTCCTCCTTCCTCCTTCTCCTAGTAGGAATAGGAAAGGGGGGGGACCTACTTGGAGTAGGATTGCCCCCCTTGGGCGCGCCTCCTCCTAGGCCGGCCCTCTCCTCCTCCCCCCTTTATATACGGGGAGGGGGCACCCCATAGACACATAAGTTGATTGTTTAGCCGTGTGCGGCGCCCCCCTCCACAGATTTCCACCTCGATCATATTGTTGTAGTGCTGACGAAACTCTCCCTCGACCTCAGCTAGATCTAGAGTTCGTGGGACGTCACCGAGCTGAATGTGTGCAGATCGCAGAGGTGCCGTACCTTCGGTGCTAGGATCGGTCTGATCGTGAAGACGTACGACTACATCAACCACGTTGTCATAACGCTTCTACTTTCGGTCTACGACGGTACATGGACAACACTCTCCCCTCTCGTTGCTATACATCACCTAGATAGATCTTGCATGTGCGTAGGAATTTTTTTGAAATTACTGCATTCCCCAACAGTGGCATCCGAGCTAGGTTTATGCATAGATGTTATATGCATGAGTAGAACACAAGGGAGTTGTGGGCGTGAGTATATACATATTGCTTGCCATCACTAGTTGATTCTTGATTCAGCAGTATTGTTGGATGAAGCGGCTCAGACCGACATTATGCGTACGCTTACGCGAGACTGGTTCTACCGATGTGCTTCGCACACAGGTGGCTAGTGGGTGTCTGTTTCTCCAACTTTAGTTGAATCGGTTTTAATGAACAGGGTTCTTTCTGAAGATCAAAAAGCAATCACTATACTACATTGTGGTTTTGATGCGTAGGTAAGAACGGTTCTTGCTAGAAGCCCGTAGCAGCCACGTAAAACTTTCAACAACAAAGTAGAGGATGTCTAACTTGTTTTTGCGGGGCATGTTGTGATGTGATATGGTCAAGACGTGATTATATGAATTGTTGTATGAGATGATCATGTTTTGTAACACAGTTATCGGCAACTGGCCGGAGCCATATGGTTGTCGCTTTATTGTATGAAATGCAATCGCCATGTGATTGCTTTACTTTATCACTAAGCGGTAGCAATAGTCGTAGCAGCAATAGTTGGTGAGACGACAATGATGCTTCGATGGAGATCAATAGTCGTAGCAGCAATAGTTGGTGAGACGACAATGATGCTTCGATGGAGATCAAGGTGTCAAGCGGGTGATGATGGTGATCATGACGGTGCTTTGGAGATGGAGATCAAAGGCACAAGACGATGATGGCCATATCATATCACTTATATTTGATTGCATGTGATGTTTATCCTTTATGCATCTTATTTTGCTTAGTCCGACGGTAGCATTATAAGATGATCTCTCACTAAATTTCAAGGTACAAGTGTTCTCCCTGAGTATGCACCATTGCTACAATTCGTCGTGCCAAGACACCACGTGATGATCGGGTGTGATAAGCTCTACGTTCACATACAATAGGTGCAAGCCAGTTTTGCAAACGCAGAATACTCGGGTTAAACTTGAGGAGCCTAGCATATGTAGATATGGCCTCGGAACACTAAGACCAAAAGGTCGAGCGTGAATCATATAGTAGATATGATCAACATAGTGATGTTCACCATTGAAACTACTCCATCTCACGTGATGATCGAACATGGTTTAGTGGATATGGATCACGTGATCACTTAGAGGATTAGAGGGATGTCTATCTAAGTGGGAGTTCATAAGTAATATGATTAATTGAACTTTAATTTATCATGAACTTAGTACCTGATAGTATTTTGCATGTCTATGTTGTTGTAGATAGATGGCCCGTGCTGTTGTTCCGTTGAGTTTTAATGCGTTTTTAGAGAAAGCTACGTTGAAAGATGATGGTAGCAACTACACGGATTGGGTCCGTAACTTGAGGATTATCCTCGTTGCTGCACCAAAGAATTATGTCCTGGAAGCACCACTGGGTGACAAGCCTGCTACAGATGCTGCTGACGACGTTAAGAACATTTAGCAAAGCAAAGCTGATGACTACTTGATAGTTCAGTGTGTCATGCTTTACGGCTTAGAATCAGGACTTCAACGACATTTTGAACGTCATGGATCATATGAGATGTTCCAGGAGTTGAAGTTAATATTTCAAGCAAATGCCCAGATTGAGAGATATGAAGTCTCCAATAAGTTCTACAGCTGCAAAATGGAGGAGAATAGTTCTGTCAGTGAACATATACTCAGAATGTTTGGGTACCACAACCACTTGACTCAGCTGGGAGTTAATCTTCCCGGTGATAGTGTCATTGACAGAGTTCTTCAATCACTGCCAGCAAGCTACAAGACCTTCGTGATGAACTATAATATGCAAGGGATGGATAAGACAATTCCCGAGCTCTTCGCAATGCTAAAGGATGCGGAGGTAGAAATCAAGAAGGAGCATCAAGTGTTGATGGTCAACAAGACCACCAGTTTCAAGAAGAAGGGCAAAGGGAAGAAGGGGAACTTCAAGAAGAATAGGAAACAAGTTGCTGCTCAAGTGAAGAAGCCCAAGTCTGGACCTAAGCCTGAGACTGAGTGCTTCTACTGCAAAGGGGCTGGTCACTGGAAGCGGAACTGCCCCAAGTATTTGGCGGATAAGAAGGATGGCAAAGTGAAAGGTATATTTGATATACATGTTATTGATGTGTACCTTACTAATGCTCGCAATAGCGCCTGGGTATTTGATACTGGTTCTGTTGCTAATATTTTCAACTCAAAACAGGGGCTACAAATTAAGCAAAGATTGGCTAAGGACAAGGTGACGATGTGCGTGGGAAATGGTTCCAAAGTCGATGTGATCGCCGTCGGCACGCTACCTCTACATCTACCTTCGGCATTAGTATTAGACCTGAATAATTGTTATTTGGTGCCAGCGTTAAGCATGAACATTATATCTGGATCCTGTTTGATGCGAGACAGTTATTCATAGTGGTTGTTCTATTTATATGAGTAATATCTTTTATGGTCATGCACCCTTCATGAGTGGCTAAATCTCGATAGTAGTGATACACATCTTCTATATCTAAATAGGGGCACCCCACTAGGTGATTTTCCTGCCTTCTCATGAAGCCACGTCACCCAATTGTTCTAGCCATTGATGCAACCTAGATCGGTGCTCTACATCCCTCAGATCAAGTGTTGGTCAAATTTACTGGGAGCTACCACCGCTAAGTTATATACCGTTTCGTCCTCGAGCGACACCGCTCGCTGCTGGCCTCCGATTCCGTTTCTTGGGCTGGGCATAGACTTTAACAATTTGGACAGTAAAAGGCACATTCCAAGCCCATAGGCATGTATCGTTCAGGATACGTACGACCCACACCCTTCCGTCAAGAATCGCTCCAAAAAATAATCCCTTCCGGTGGCGGCCAGATTTGCGTGCATTGGCTCCACCTTTCTCTCCACCTTCCCCTGCTCCACACCTCCCAGAAGCGCTAGCACCCGCCAGATCCGTTCCCCTTCCACTTCTCCTCTACCCAGCAAACTCGGCATCCCCCGCTCCGTTTTCTTTATTCGCCCAATATAGATCCTCCACTGGTGTGAGATGCCCCCTCCTGTGCTCCAGTACAAGCCAAATCGGTGGCCGCTCGGCTCCTTTCATGTCGCGGCTCGGCCGATCGAGAAGCAGAATTGAGAAGGATAGATCAATGAGGGACAGAGAAGGCCTAACAACATGGCGGCGGCTGGGTCAACGGGAGAGAGAAGGGGCATGTTGTCGGCCTGTAGCCATCTCTAGGTTAAAATCGATACAAAATCCTTCTGGTATCATCTCTAATTCCTCCCTTAGTTTCAAGCACCACTTCGTATCCTAACAAAAATTGCCCCCACATGTGCCTGAATCTCCCTTATCCGCTCCTCCAGGTCACCGCGTCTTACTCGGACAGGTGAGTTCACCGTCGATGATGCCTCCTCCAACCACATGTGGTACCCGTGGTCCTGGTCAAGGTAATCATCAATTCTATTGCCCTCATTGTTAGCCTCAGGTTCGTTGCAACTTGCAACAAATCATGGCGACGAGACACAATTCCCTAGCAGCAATTTTCTTTTAGATGTACTCCGTATGTATTAATTATGTATGATATTTTTTAATAAATGAATGGGAACGCCTTCAACAAAGTAGCATAAAATCTTGTAGGTTTTGCCAGTCCAAGTGTTATCCATGCAGTTCACAATCCTTATGTAGATGACAGTAGACATAAAATTATTATGTTCCGGCTGATGCTTTCTGCAATTCAACAAGCTTAATTAGATGATGGTGCAGTTGATTAGTTATTAATTGATCCAACTACCAACTGCTACTATATGAAATTAGTTGTGTTTTAGCACCATTGTAATAACAAACATAGTCTGCTATGTAATATGAAGACTCCATCGACTCTCTGTCCTTTCTTTGATTCTCTTGCGCCCAGACATGCTGATGATCGAGTTGCGTACGTGGGGATGTTGTTGGCCATGTGTGTTAGGGTCACAGCTCATGGGAGAGATGTCAGAGCTCAGTCAGTTATATAGGGGACTACGTCCATGTCGAGGTACGCATGTACACAACGTACATCCTCTCAGTTGTCGTAGCATGACCAGGTATAGTAGGGAAGTACCTAAGTAGCATTTGTAATGGGCGCAAGCATATATTGCTTTACTACAGAAGCAGCAAAAACTTAGCGTATGTTGCCAGCCACCACAACATGTCAAGTGATAGCATGAGCAAATCGGAGAACGAGTAGTTGTGGACTAGGAGGATAATCTCTTTCTCTCTCTTCCCCTCCATCTGCGCAAGTCTTCTTTTCGTACATTTTCTGTTAATTAGTATTTGATTACGTGATAGTAGTTCATTGGTACAAAAATTTACAACCAAATTAAATTACTATTTTTGAGATACCATCATAAGCACCACATAATCCCGCAGCAACGCACGGGGTATCATCTAGTATTCATAGTGTTGAAGCCAAAAGATATAAGTTTAATAATGATAGTGCAACTTATTTGTGGCACTGCCGTTTAGGTCATATTGGTGTAAAGCACATGAACTAACTCCATGCTGATGGACTTTTAGAATCACTTGATGCTTGCGAACCATGCCTCATGGGCAAGATGACTAAGACTCCATTCTCTGGAACAATGGAACGAGCAACAGACTTATTGGAAATAATACATACTAATGTATGCGGTCCGATGAGTATTGATGCTCGTGGCGGGTATCGTTATTTTCTGACCTTCACTGATGATTTAAGCAGATATGGGTATATCTACTTGATGAAACATAAGTCTTAAACATTTGAAAAGTTCAAAGAATTTCAGAGTGAAGTGGAAAATCATCATAACAAGAAAATTAAGTTTCTACGATCTGATCGCGGAGGTGAATATTTGAGTTATGAGTTTGGTCTTCATTTGAAACAGTGCGGAATAGTTTCGCAACTCATGCCACCTGGAATACCACAGCGTAATGGTGTGTCCGAATGTCGTAACCACACTTCATTAGATATGGTGCGATCTATGATGTATCTTACTGATTTACCGCTATTGTTTTGGGGTTATGCTTTAGAGACGACTGCATTCACGTTAAATAGGGCACCATCGAAATCCGTTGAGACGACACCTTATGAACTATGGTTTGGTAAGAAACCCAAGTTGTCATTTCTTAAAGTTTGGGGCTGCGATGCTTATGTAAAAAAGCTTCAACCTGATAAGATCGAACCCAAATCTGAGCAATGTGTCTTCATAGGATACCCAAAGGAGACTGTTGGGTACACCTTCTATCGTAGATCCGAAGGCAAGATATTCGTTGCTAAGAATGGATCCTTTCTAGAGAAGGAGTTTCTCTCGAAAGAAGTGAGTGGGAGGAAAGTAGAACTTGATGAGGTAACTGTACCTACTCCCTTATTGGAAAGTAGTTCATCACAGAAATCAGTTCCAGTGATTCCTACACCAGTAAGTGAGGAAGCTAATGATGATGATCATGAAACTTCTGATCAAGTTACTACCGAACCTCGTAGGTTAACTAGAGTAAGATCCGCACCAGAGTGGTACAGTAATCCTGTCCTGGAGGTCATGTTACTTAACCATGATGAACCTACGAACTATGAGGAAGCGATGATGAGCCAAGATTCCGCAAAATAGCTTGAGGCCGTGAAATCTGAGATGGGATCCATGTATGAGAACAAAGTGTGGACTTTAATTGACTTGCCCGATGATCGGCAAGCCATAGAAAATAAATGGATCTTCAAGAAGAAGATTGACGCTGACGGTAATGTTACTGTCTACAAAGCTTGACTTGTTGCAAAAGGTTTTCGACAAGTTCAAGGAGTTGACTACAATGAGACCTTCTCACCCGTAGCGGTGCTTAAGTCCGTCCGAATCATGTTAGCAATTGCCGCATTTTATGATCATGAAATTTGGCAAATGGATGTCAAAACTGCATTCCTTAATGGATATCTTAAAGAAGAGTTGTATATGATGCAACCAGAAGGTTTTGTCGATCCAAAAGGTGCTAACAAAGTGTGCAAGCTCCAGAGATCCATTTATGGACTGGTGCAAGCCTCGGAGTTGGAATATACGCTTTGATAGTGTGAGCAAAACATATGGTTTTATACAGACTTTTGGAGAAGCCTATATTTACAAGAAAGTGAGTGGGAGCTCTGTAGCATTTCTGATATTATATGTGGATGACATATTGCTGATCAGAAATGACACTGAATTTCTGAATGGCATAAAAGGATACTTGAATAAGAATTTTTCAATGAAAGACCTCGGTGAAGCTTCTTATATATTAGGCATCAAGATCTATAGAGATAGATCAAGACACTTAATTGGACTTTCACAAAGCACATACCTTGATAAAGTTCTGAAGAAGTTCAAAATGGATCAAGCAAAGAAGGGGTTCTTGCCTGTATTGCAAGGTGTGAAGTTGAGTCAAACTCAATGCCCGACCACTGCAGAAGATAGAGAGAAAATGAAAGTCATTCCCTATGCTTCAGCCATAGGTTCTATCATGTATGCAATGCTGTGTACCAGACCTGATGCATGCCTTTCTATTAGTTTAGCGGGGAGGTACCAAAGTAATCCAGGAGTGGATCACTGGACAACGGTCAAGAACATCCTGAAATACCTGAAATGGACTAAGGATATGTTTCTCGTTTATGGAGGTGACAAAGAGCTCGTCGTAAACGGTTACTTTGATGCAAGCTTTGACACAGATCCGTATGACTCTAAGTCACAAACCGGATACGTATTTTTATTGAATGGTGGAGCTGTTAGCTGATGCAGTTCCAAGCAGAGCGTCGTGGCGGGATCTACATGTGAAGCGGAGTACATAGCTGCTTCGGAAGCAGCAAATGAAGGAGTCTGGATGAAGGAATTCATACCCGATCTAGGTGTCATACCTAGTGCATCGGGTCCAATGAAAAGCTTTTGTGATAATACTGGTGCAATTGCCTTGACAAAGGAATCCAGATTTCACAAGAGAACCAAGCACATCAAGAGACGCTTCAATTCCATCCGCGATCAAGTCAATGAGGGAGACATAGAGACTTGCAAGATACATACGGATCTGAATGTTACAGACCCATTGACTAAGCCTCTCTCACGAGCAAAACATGATCAGCACCAAGACTCCATGGGTGTTAGAATCATTATTGTGTAATCTAGATTATTGACTCTAGTGCAAGTGGGAGGCTGAAGGAAATATGCCCTAGAGGCAATAATAAAGTTGTTATTTATATTTCTTTATATCATGATAAATGTTTATTATTCATGCTAGAATTTTATTAACCGAAAACTTAGTACATGTGTGAATACGTAGACAAACAGAGTGTCACTAGTATGCCTCTACTTGACTAGCTCGTTAATGAAAGATGGTTAAGTTTCCTAGCCATGGACAAAAGTTGTCTTTTGATGGACGGGATCACATCATTAGAGAATGATGTGATTGACTTTACCCATATGTTAGCTTAGCACTATGATCGTTTAGTTTATTGCTATTGCTTTCTCCATAAGTTATACATGTTCCTATGACTATGAGATTATGCAATTCCCGAATACCGGATGAACACTTAGTGTGCTGTCAAACGTCACAACGTAACTGGCTGATTATAAATATGCTCTACAGGTGTCTCCGATGGTGTTCATTGAGTTGGCATAGATCGAGATTAGGATTTGTCACTCTGATTGTCGGAGAGGTATCTCTGGGCCCTCTCGGTAATACACATCACTATAAGCCCCTGTTCAAGAATTCATCCGATTAACCAGTTAACTTGCCGATTAATCCCTACTCATAGGGTCCCCGAGTAGCCGATTACCCGATAAATCATCTAATTAATTGATTAAATGGCCGATTAACTTGTCGATTAGCCTATTAATCCCCTACTCACCAGCCGACCGAGCAGCTACCAGTTAACGATTTCCTCAACAATATAAGCCTTGCAAGCAATGTGACTAATGAGTTAGTACAGGATGTTGCATTACGGAACGAGTAAAGAGACTTGCCGGTAACGAGATTGAACTAGGTATTGAGATACCAACGATCGAATCTCGGGCAAGTAACATACCGATGACAAAGGGAACAACGTATGTTGTTATGCGGTTTGACCGATAAAGATCTTTGTAGAATATGTAGGAACCAATATGAGAATCTAGGTTCCGCTGTTGATTATTGACAAAAAGTGAGTCTCGGTCATGTCTACATAGTTCTCGAACCCGTAGGGTCCGCACGCTTAACGTTCGATGATGATCGGTATTATGAGTTTATGTGCTTTGATGTACCGAAGGTAGTTCTGAGTCCCGAATGTGATCACGGACATGACGAGGAGTCTCGAAATGGTCGAGACATAAAGATCAATATATTGGAACGCTATGTTTGGACATCGAAATGGTTCCGGATGAGTCCGGGCATTTACCGGAGTACCGTGGGTTATCGGAACCCCCCCGGGAGTCAATGGGCCTTAATGGGCCCTAGTGGAGAAAGAGGCAGCACGCAAGTGGTGGCGCGCGCCCCCTAGGCCCAAACCAAATTGGTTTAGGGTTTGGGGGGCCGCCCCCCTTTCCTTCTCCTCTCCTCCTCCTTCCTCCTTCTCCTAGTAGTAATAGGAAGGGGGGGGGCAAACCTACTTGGAGTAGGATTGCCCCCCATTGGGCGCTCCTCCTCCTAGGCCGGCCCTCTCCTCCTCCCGCCTTTATATACGGGGGAGGGGGGCACCCCATAGACACACAAGTTGATTGTTTAGCCGTGTGCGGTGCCCCCTCCACAGATTTCCACCTCAGTCATATCGTTGTAGTGCTTAGGCGAAGCCCTGCGTCGGTAACTTCATCATCACCATCATCACGCCGTCGTGCTGACGAAACTCTCCCTCGACCTCAGCTGGATCTAGAGTTCGTGCGACATCACCGAGCTGAACGTGTGCAGATCGCTGAGGTGCCGTACCTTCGGTGCTAGGATCGGTCGGATCGTGAAGACGTATGACTACATCAACCACATTGTCATAACGCTTCTGCTTTCGTTCTTCGAGGGTACATAGACAACACTCTCCCCTCTCGTTGCTATACATCACCTAGATAGATCTTGTGTGTGCGTAGGATTTTTTTTGAAATTACTGCGTTCCCCAACACCTATGCTTATAGACATATGCCTTTCGGTTTATGTAATGCACCTGCTACCTTTCATAGATGTATGACTGCTATATTCTCTGACTTTTGTGAAAAGATTGTTGAGGTTTTCATGCATGACTTCTCTGTTTATGGGAAGTCTTTTGATGATTGTTTAAGCAATCTTGATCGAGTTTTGCAGAGATATGAACAAACAAATCTTGTCTTGTATTGGGAGAAGTAACACTTTATGGTTAATGAAGGCATTGTCTTGGGTCATAACATTTCTGAAAGAGGTATTGAAGTGGACAAAGCTAAGGTTGATGCAATCGAGATAATGCCGTGTCACTACTGCAGGATGCTGCTAACGCGACACTACGATCAGAGACCCTTTGACGAAACTGTGTGCGATGCAATATCACAAACAATGGTGTAAAAGAACCGTCAAAAAGGGTGCAAAACGTCTGCGATGCCGGAGCCGTCAAACACGGTTCAGATTTTAGTTGCGTGTGCGATGCAGGGCATATGGTTCAGTTCAATGAACTGTTTGCGATGAGGAGGAACAAAAGAAACGGGCAGCCAGATGAAGGCGTGTGAGATATACAACATACGGTTCACTCGGATGAACTGTTTTTGATGAGGAGGAACAATAGAAACAGGCAGCTAGATAAAGGTGTGTGCGATTGAGGGCATACGCTTCAGAAGGATTAACTCTTTGCGATTAGGCAACATAACAAAAACGGGTCAGCTAGATCAAAGTGTCTCTGATTATTAGCAAAAAAAGGTGTTTGCGATTGATGGCATAGACTTCGCACGGATGAACTATTTGCGATTAGCCACAACAAACTGAAACAGTTGATAGATCAATGTGTGTGTGCTAGATGGACACACACACATTCTAATTAAAAGAAGCGTGCACGATGGTAATAACGAGTGCGCATGATTGTTGGAACAAGACGTGTGCGGACGTTTCCTATTGCGGTGCACCTATGGTGCAAACGCCACGTACGCGGCCGAGAAGGCATACGTGCCCACGTTACGCCTTCCGGGAATAGTGCCACACTTATATCCGTCAGTAAATTTTGAGCCTGCATCCCGTCACGTTCTAAATTGCAAACCTGTTCACATCGATCAAAACCTAAACGGGTTCCCACTTAGGAGTGTATTAGTACTCGGTTATAAATACTACTACTCCAAGATGACTGCACATTCCTCTTCAACTCATCCACAAAAACAAACAAGTCATTCATCATCGTTCCCTTGCGTCTGCCATGGCCAGCGTGAGTTCTGGGTCGAGAGATTGCCACCAGGGAGATGCGAGCATGGAAGCGGAAGCACGTGAGATGTCCCGCCTCACGGCGAACGCAGCCGGCATGTCCCGCCATGCAGCTGCAGCAGCACGGAGGTCCCGCCACGCCGCTGAAGCAGCACGGATGTCCCACCGCCCTGTCGATGGAACAGACTGGTCCGGCCACGCCGCGGAAGTAGAAGAGATGTCCCGCTGCGCCACGAATGCAGTACAGATGTGCTCTCGCGCCGCGACGGCCTGGGAAAATGTCTCGCGGGCAGGCGAGGACTCTTACAGGTGCATGAATGCAATCTTCCATAGCCAGATGGATCAGATCTCCGGCTGGGCGAGGTTGTAGGACGACATGAAAGCCTCTTTTGAACAGGCTACTGATGTCATCCGACAACTAAATGAGAGCAATGCGAAGCTCCAGGCCGAGTGCGACCTGCTGAGGGTGAAGATTGTCGGAAGTGCGGAGCAGCAGGAGGAGACCACTGCCTTGTTGAAGAGGACCGACGTCATCGTCGAGATACTTATGGACGAGAATGCCATGCCGCGCTTCGAGCGCAGAAGGCTGGTGGAGGAATCCGTGGATGCTCTCAAGCAGCATCTTGAGGACAAGAAAGATCTCATCGCCGCTCGCCGCGGAGACTAGTTCCCACAGCTTGCAGCAACGCATCAAGAAAGTAGAGATCAACGAGCTAGATCGTTGTCTTCCTTCTTCTTTTGCCCTTGTGTATTTTGGGCATTGCTGTATGTGGCTTTTTTTAATTATGTCCCTAAATATGTAAGACAATTATTATCCACGGTTGTCGTCCTTATATTCATCATGCTTGCTATAAGTTGTAGTCGATGCTATCTAGGTCCGTCGGATCTTACATCAAGATCTGTGCAAAACTTTCTTTTCAGATTTTCATTTCTCTCTCTTAAACCTCAGTCCAGTGAGACATATAGCCACGCCGTAGAACAGGGGCTCGGGCGCCATTAATGGAGACATTGGGAGGGTGGTGTGCGGCGGGTAGCGGTCAAAGGGCTCTCCTCCTGATGAGCACGCGTAGGGGTCTGATCGCACGCCTCCCGTACTCAAATAGATACCCCACACGGAACCTCCTACCCAATAAAAAAGGGGACGCATGGCGGCACGTAATTGGTAAGTAGAACGCCCACGGTTTCAATAATACTTGTGTTTCCGATTTGTAACGTGACAGCACTTGTTCCAAAATGACTTTGTTGATTGTTAATGTGTGCACCTTCGCAAATTGGACAGAAAAATTACCACAACATGCTGGTGCCATGTCATGACACCATGCCAAGTTTCATGATTTTCAGGCGTGTTTTGGATTTACAGGAATTAGAAAACCAAGTTTCTCAATCTTTCTGGCCGAGCCACGACGCCCAGATGTTTTTATTTCATTCCCATCTCTTGCATGGGACCTAGAAATTCACCCAAGGACACACATGTGATTTTTCGACCAACTTTGGTGCACCGGAGCTTGTGCTTTTAGTTCAAATTTGAATTATGCACATTAAATGCCCCAAAACCCAATTAATGTATAAAAAAGGCCAAACAAACCCCAAAAAATTCCAAAATTAAACACAACACTCCTGTTGTTCTATGTTGACACTAGAATTTTTTTGAAAGCAATAAGAAGCAACATATATCGTTTCGTCCCCAAAGGTGGTACGTTCCCTACGAAACCATCATGCTTGTTGTGAGAAGCTATGGTTTGTGAGAAGCTTATAACCAAACCTTCCCCAAATGGGACAAACATTTTACCACAACATGTTGATGCTGCTCCATGATAGCATACCAAGTTTCATGAATTTTAGATGAGTTTTGGATTTACTAGAATTTAAAAATCAGGTATCTTAACGTTTTGACGACAATGAACAGTGCCCTGGTGTTTGAAATTCATTCCCTTTTCTTACATGGGACCTAATCATGCACCCAAGGACACATATTTGATTTTTCAACCAATTTGTATGCACTGGAGCATGTGCATGTATTTCAAATTTGAATTATGCACATAAAATGCCTAGAAAACCCAATTAATGTATAAAAATGTTCAAACGAACCCCAAAAAATTCCAAAACCTAACACAACACTCCTGTTGTCCTATGTTGGCACTAGAAATGTTTTGAAAGTAATAAGAGGCAATGGCTATCGTTTCGTTCCCAAAGGTGGCATGTTCCGTACTGAAACCATCACGCTTGTTGTGAGAAGCTCTGGTTTGTGAGAAGCTTATACCCAAACCTATCCCCAAATGGGACAATTTTTTGACCACGACGTGTTAATGATGCTCCATGATACCATGCGAAGTTTCATGAATTTTAGATGAGTTTTGGATTTACTAGAATTTAAAAACCAGGTATCTCAATGTTTTGCCGGCAATCAACAGTGCCTTGGTGTTTGAAATTCATTCCCATTTCTTGCATGGGACCTAAGCATGCACCTAAGGAAGCAGATTTGATTTTTCAACCAATTTATGTGCACCGGAGCATGTGCATGTAGTTTAATTTTGAATTGTGCACCTGAAATGGCTAGAAAGATAGTTTAATGTATAAAATGCCCAAACGAACCCTGAATAATTCCAATTCTTCTACGACACACATATAGTTGCATGTTCACTTCAGATAAAAGGTCTAGCAACTCAAATACCATCCATTGCCGTTGTGACCCATTATGTAATTCAAATCAAGATGAAAAATCAAGTAGATCCCACATAGCTTATTATCACCAACCGTGTGAGATGTAGTACAAAATATCCTGGAGCACCTTCGGTGTATAGCACACCTATGACTTACATGAGAAGGTGCGTCAGCTACAGTCCACAGTCAGTGTGTCAAGTACACTAGCTCACTCCCCAAATACTGCCGCCTCTGCATCCCTCGCAATCTCGAAAATATTACTGCCTCGTAATCTCGAAAATATCTACCGCCTGGAAGGTTTTAATGTTTGATAGCACATGATTGGTATGTGCGGACCGTGTGCGATGCCTGTTACTCCCTCTCTGCTTCAGTCCCTTGATTCAAATTTTCAGTAGACCCGACATTTTACTCCCACCTCTGCATCCCTCGCAATCTCAAAAATATCTGCTCGCCCTTGATCCAAATTTTCAGTAGCCCCGCCTTGTTACTACCGCCTAGTAAAATTTTCAGTTGCCGCAGTATTTCCTGAAACACCATCTTGCCCCCCTTCACACACACCACACACTCCCCCAAACCTCCGCTCACATAGACACACACAACCCTCGAAACCATTGGTAGGTTGCCGCCATCGCTGGCGCCTCCATCCTCAACCTCTGCCTGTGTGTCGGGGAGCTAGAGGAGCCAATGGCCAAAAAGAGATTTATCACGGCCTTTTCGCCCGACGCCAGCAAGGTGGCCGCCGAGGTGTCCCCGACGTCCTCCACGGGCTCGATCAGCCATTGCCGGTCCCCCGATCTGCCCGCTGCTGCGCCCCTACGCCGGTTTGAGGACTTCCCCTTCCTTCCTCGGACCCGACAGCCGACGAGGTCCTACCTCGGTGTGCGACAGCGGCGGTGGGGGACGTGGGTCACCGAGATTACAGATCGGGAGACCCACAACCGCCAGTGGCATGGCAGCTTCCACATGGCCGAGCTCGCGGCCATGGAGTTCGACCACTGGCAGGTCCGCTATCACGGCGCGGTGGCTAGGCTCAATTTCCCCTTCGACACACGTCCGGTCGACCTCGTTCCACCGGAGCCAGGGGTTATGAGCTCGGCTATGGCGCGGGAGGACCATGAGGCGTGGGAGCGCCTCGAGGCCGAGGCCGCCGACGAGGCCTACATGCAAGAGCTTCACCGACAGCATCCGGAGCTCGTGGAGGCGGAGCGGGAAATCTTTGCCGGTGTGGAGGGCGGTGAGGTTATCGCACTCTCCTCCAATGATGAGGCCAAAGGCGGCGGCGACGGCCGCACGGTGGGCGTCGAGGTGGGCCCCGAGGACGAGGAGATCGACGTCGACGAGTGGAAGAGTGCCTTCCCCAACGACCCCGACGATGGCATCGGCTCGGACCCGGCTCGTGGCACACCGTACATGACGAGGAAAGATTGGCTCGACATCTACTTCGACCAAAAGTAGTTTAGCTTAGTTTAAATTTATGGTTTATGTTCGGTTATGCAAAACTATCTATGTTTATGTTTGAAATGCATGCTACTTTCGGTTGAACTTGCTTTGAACTTGAGCAAATTGAAGCTTACAATGTTAAGTTTAGGGGATCGACTAGAAAAGGCCAAAAATTGCTGGAGTATATATATATATATATCCACTAAGGGTTTTAGTCCTTTAAGTTTTAAAGGATCGGCTAGAGATGGCCTTATGACTTGTTTATTTTAGTTCTTCACAATGTGATACTCTATATGTGCAACTATTTGCCGTGTAGTTCAATTTCATCAATAACAGTTTCAACATACCACTATGAATTACGATATTTTGTTGCTGTTAAGGATATTGCAGTTAACATGCATTTTCATTTTTTAACAATAACTAGTGTACTTTAGAACAACACAATACTAGTTTGAAGGACTATTTGCTTGTTTTTAAATGTTATGCCTGATGCACTTAACACACCTTTCCACTTCTTTTTTTACTTAACTAGCATGCCTAAGCCTGCACACTAAATGCTTGGGTACTATCCTTACTTGGACAAGCATCCCACTTATGATTAACCTCTATTGCAAGCATCCTTAACTACAACAAAAGTATTAAGGTAAACCTAACCATAGCATGAAACATATGGATCCAAATCAGCCCCTTACGAAGCAACGCATAAACTAGGGTTTAAGATTTTATCACTCTAGCAACCCATCATCAACTTATTACTTCCCAATGCCTTCCTCTAGTCCCAAACAATGGTGAAGTGTCATGTAGTCGACGTTCACATAATACCACTAGAGGAGAGACGACATACATCTCATCAAAATATCGAACGAACACCAAATTCACATGACTACTAATAGCAAGACTTCTCCCATGTCGTTGGGAACAAACGTAACTACTCACAAAGCATATTCATGTTCATAATATCAGAGGGGTACTAATATGCATATATGATCTGAACAAATGATCTTCCACTAATTAAACCAACTAGCATCAACTACAAGGAGTAATTAACACTACTAGCAACCTACTAGCACCAATCCCGGACTTGGAGACAAGAATTGGATACAAGAGATGAACTAGGGTTTTGAGAGGAGATGGTGCTGATGAAGATGTTGATGGAGATTGCCCTCTCCTGATGAGAGAAGCGTTGGTGATGACGATGGCGATGATTTCCCCCTCCGGGAGGGAAGTTTCCCCGGCAGAACAGCTCTGCCGGAGCCCTAGATTGGATCCGCCAAGGTTCCGCCTCATGGCGGCGGAGTTTCGTCCGAGAAGATGGCTTATGATTTTTTCCTCATCGAAAGACCCCATATAGCAGAAGATGGTCACCGGAGGGCCACCAGGGGGCCCACGAGGTAGGGGGCGCGCCCCCACCCTCGTGGGCAGGGTGTGCCCCCTTGGTGAATCTCTTCCGCTGAGTATTTTTATATATTCTAAAAATATCTTCCGTGAAGTTTCAGGACTTTTGGAGCTGTGCAGAATAGGTCTCTAATATTTGCTCCTTTTCCAGCCTAGAATCCCAGCTACCGGCATTCTCCCTCTTTATGTAAACCTTGTAAAATAAGAGAGAATAGGCATAAGTATTGTGACATAATGTGTAATAACAGCCCATAATGCAATAAATATCAATATAAAAGCATGATGCAAAATGGACGTATCAACTCCCCCAAGCTTAGACCTCGCTTGTCCTCAAGCGAAAGCCGAAATCGAAAAATATGTCCACATGTTTAGAGATAGAGGTGTCAATAAAAATAAAGTACGAACATGAGGGCATCATGATCATTCTTAGAACACCAACTTATATAATTCTTGTCATATAATTTCTTATGCTGGAGTAATAATTCAATCGCAATTTCAAGTATGAATCATAAACTTCCTTGACAACTAACAAACTATAATCTCAGTCATTGGAGCAATTGCAATTTATCATAACATAGGAAAGAGTCAACATATAAGAGGTTTTCAGCAAGTCCACATACTCAACTATCATATAGTCTTTCACAATTGCTGACACTCGCGCAATACTTATGGGTATGGAGTTTTAATTGGACACAGAGAAAGATAAGGGCTTATAGTTTTGCCTCTCAATGTTTTACCTCAAGGGTAATGTCAACAATAATAGTTCATGAAAACTCACATCCAATTAGCCATATATACCAGCATCTTTCCAACATACTGTCCTTGCCAAGGGTAAAATGTAAAAAGGAAGGGTGAAGATCACCATGACTCTTATGCAAGGTAGGAGATAAAAGTAAAAGATAGGCCCTTCGTAGAGGGAAGCAGAGGTTGTCATGCTCTTTTATGGTTGGATGCACAAAATCTTAGTGTGAAAGAACATCACTTTATATTGCCACTTGTGATATGGACCTTTATTATGCAGTCTGTCGCTTTTATTTCTTCCATATCACACGATCGTATAAAGTTTATTTTCTCCCACACTAATAAGTCATACATATTTAGAGAGCAATTTTTATTGCTTTGCACCGATGACAACTTACTCAGAGGATCTTACTCAATCCATAGGTAGGTATGGTGGACTCTCATGGCAAAACTGGTTTAAGGGTATTTGGAAGCACAAGTAGTATCTCTACTTGGTGCTATGAATTTGGCTAGCATGAGAGGGAAAGGCAAGATCAACCATGTTGGATGATCCATGACAATATAATTTATTTCAGATGTAAGAAAACATAACCCATTGCGTTGTCTTCCTTGTCCAACGTAAACTCTTTAGCATGTCATATTTTAATGAGTGCTCACAATCATAAAAGATGTCCAAGATAGTATATCTATATGTGAAGACCTCTCTTTCTTTATTACTTCCTATTAATTGCAACGATGACCAAAACTATGTTTGTCAACTCTCAACAACTTTTATTCATCATACTCTTTCTATGTGAGATCATTACTCTCCATGAGATCCATATGCTCTCTTTGTTTCTTTTTATTTCTTTCTCTTTTCTTTTATTCCCTTAGGATCATGGCAAAATAATCAAGCCCTTGACTCAACACTAATCTTTATTATATAGCTCACGGAGTCGATTACATAGAAGGATTATAAAGCAAAACTCACGACTAGATCATACTAAGAACTTTTATTCTACTAGATCAAGATATTACCAAAAGGATCAAACTAAGAAAAACGGTAAATATAAAAGTGATGGTGATACGATACCTGGGCACTCCCCCAAGCTTGGCAGTTGCCAAGGGGAGTGCCCATACCCATGTGATTACATTTCCTTTTTTGGGGATGGTGATGTGATATTCTTGGCGATGATGCCCCTCAGGATACGATTTTCCTCCTCGAGCTTGTTGACTTGCTACTTGAGGTCCATTATTTCCTTTTGGAGTTTTCCTGTAATAGCCAAAGCTCCCTGCACCCAAGGGTGCTGCATAGCTGCGGGAGAACCAGTGATACTCTTTTCATATTCTCATAAGAAAGAAATCTAACATTGGAAGGGATAACCGAGTTTGGAATAGCCGAGCTCTGCAGTTCTCCCATTGTGAATCTAACTTGGAGGCGGGAAGTGACTTCTTGATCCTCTTCCATGGCATCTATCCTCTTCAAATCAGCCTCCATCTCTTCCTCCGTTGCTGGCCCAAAGAGGTCAGCATTGTTGTTTGTTGTTGATCTTGGTGCCGGATGAGACACCCGGCTCTCCCCGACTGACTCTTGCGAAGACATCTTGCTCTAATCTGCAGCAGCAACAGCTCAAAACACAAATAGAGGATAATTGCGTGATACGGGAGTCAAAACCTCCGGGAGATTATATAATGAATTTTTACCGACCGAAATACGTGTCGTGTAAGAAAACGGAGTCCGGAAAGCGCACGAGGTGCCCACAAGGTTGGGGGGCGCGCCCTCCACCCTCGTGGAGCCCTCGTGTCCTTCCCGGACTGCTTCTTATTTTTCTAAATATTCCAAAACAGAGAAATATTGCCTTAAAAACTGTTTTGGAGTCGCTTTACTTACCGTACCACATACCTATTCCTTTTCGGGGTCTGAAACGTTCCGGAAAGTGTCCCTTATGTATTCCTCTGGGGTTACAGTTTCAATAACATTGGTTTCAACATTTATGGGATTACCTGAGATATAATGTTTGATTCTTTGACCGTTCACCACCTTCGGATTTGTGCCTTCGAAGTTGTTGATTTTTATGGCACCGGAACGATAGACCTCCTCGATAACGTAAGGACCTTCCCATTCAGAGAGAAGTTTTCCTGCAAAAAATCCTAAATGAGAGTTGTATAGCAATACATAGTCACCTACATTAAACTCACGCTTTTGTATCCTTTTATCATGCCATCTTTTAACTTTTTCTTTAAACAACTTGGCATTTTCGTAGGCTTGGGTTCTCCATTCATCGAGTGAGCTAATATCAAATAACATCTTCTCACCGGCAAGTTTAAAAATCATAATTGAGTTCTTTAATAGCCCAATATGCCTTGTGTTCTAGTTCGAGAGGTAAGTGACATGCTTTTCCATAAACCATTTTATACGGAGACATACCCATAGGATTTTTATATGCAGTTCTATAGGCCCATAATGTATCATCAAGTTTCTTGGACCAATTCTTTCTAGATCTATTAACAGTCTTTTGCAAAATTAATTTGAGCTCTCTATTACTCAATTCTACTTGACCACTAGACTGTGGGTGATAAGGAGATGCAATTCTATGATTAACATCATATTTAGCAAGCATTTTACGGAAAGCACCATGAATAAAATGTGAACCACCATCAGTCATTAAATATCTAGGGACTCCAAATCTTGGAAAAATAACTTCTTTAAGCATTTTAATAGAAGTGTTATGATCAGCACTACTAGTTGGAATAGCTTCTACCCACTTAGTAACGTAATCAACAGCAACTAAAATATGTGTATATCAATTAGAGGAAGGAAAGGGTCCCATATAGTCAAAGCCCCAAACATCAAATGGTTCAATAACAAGTGAATAATTCATAGGCATTTCTTGACGTATACTAATATTACCAATTCTTTGACATTCATCACAAGATAAGACAAACTTACGGGCATCCTTGAAGAGAGTAGGCCAATAAAAACTAGATTGCAATACCTTATGTGCAGTTCTATCTCCAGCATGGTGTCCTCCATAAGCTTCAGAGTGACACTTGCGTAGGATCTGTTCCTGTTCATGCTCAGGTACACAACGTCTAATAACACCATCTACTCCTTTATAAAGATGTGGGTCATCCCAAAAGTAATGCCTCAAATCATAGAAGAACTTTTTCTTTTGCTGGTATGTGAAACTAGGTGGTATAAACTTAGCAAGAATGTAATTAGCATAATCAGCATACCATGGAGCAGTATGAGAAGTACTTATGACATTTAATTGCTCATCAGGAAAGCTATCATCAATAGGAAGTGGGTCATCAAGCACATTTTCTAACCTACACAAGTTGTCTGCAACGGGGTTCTCAGCTCCTTTTCTATCAAGAATATGTAAATCAAATTCTGGTAGCAAGAGAACCCATCTAATAAGTCTAGGTTTAGCATCTTTCTTTTCCAAGAGATATTTAATAGCAGCATGATTAGTGTGAATATTTACTTTAGAATCAACAATATAAGGTCTAAACTTATCACAAGCAAATACAACTGCTAAGAATTCTTTTTCAGTAGTAGCATAATTTTTTTGAGCATTGTCTAGAGTTTTACTAGCATATTGAATAACATTTAATTTCTTATCAACTCTTTGCCCTAGAACAGCACCTACAACATAATCACTAGCATCACACATAATTTCAAAGGGTAAATTCCAATCAGGTGGCTGAACAATAGGTGCAGAGATCAGTTCTTTCTTAAGTATTTCAAATGCTTCTACACAATCATCATCGAAAACAAATGGTATATCTTTTTGTAATAAATTAGTTAGAGGCCGAGAAATTTTTGAGAAGTCCTTAATGAACCTCCTATAAAATCCGGCATGACCAAGGAAACTTCTTATACCTTTGATGTCCTTGGGACATGTCATCTTCTCAATAGCATCAACCTTGGCTTTATCAACCTCAATACCTCTTTCAGAAACTTTGTGCCCCAAGACAATACCTTCATTGACCATAAAAGTGGCACTTTTCCCAATTCAAGACAAGATTAGTTTCTTCACATCTCTGCAAAACTTGATCATGGTTGCTCAAGCAATCATCAAAAGAAGATCCATAGACGGAGAAATCGTCCATGAAAACCTCACAAATCTTTTCACAAAAATCAGAGAATATAGCCATCATGCATCTTTGAAAGGTAGCAGGTGCATTACATAAACCAAAAGGCATATGTCTATAAGCAAAAGTACCAAAAGGGCATGTAAAAGTAGTCTTTGATTGATCTTTGGCTGACACAGGTATTTGAGAGAAACCAGAATAACCATCTAGAAAGCAAAAATGTGTATGTTTGGATAATCTTTCTAGCATTTGATTGATAAAAGGTAAGGGGTAATGATCCTTTTTAGTTGCCTTATTTAATTTGCAGAAATCAATTACCATCCTATAACCTGTAATAATTCTTTGAGGAATCAATTCATCTTTATCATTAGGAATGACAGTAATACCTCCCTTCTTAGGGACACAATGGACATGACTTACCCACTGACTATCAGCAACGGGATAGATTATACCTGCCTCAAGGAGCTTTAGTATTTCCTTTCTTACCACTTCTTTCATTTTAGGATTCAGCCGGCGTTGATGATCACGAACTGGTTTAGCATCTTCTTCCAAATTAATTTTATGTTGACATAGAGTGGGACTAATGCACTTAAGATCATCAAGAGTACCCAATAGCAGCACGGTGCTTCTTCAGAGTTTTCAATAATCTCTCTTCCTCATGCTATGAAAGGTTAGCACTAATAATAACAGGATATATCTTTTTCTCATCAAGATAAGCATATTTAAGAGTATCAGGTAACGGTTTAAGCTCAAACACGAGATCACCCTTGGGTGGAGGAGGATCCCCTAGGATTTCAACAGGTAAATTGTTTTTCAGAATAGGTTCCTGTTTAAAGAATACTTCATCTATTTCCCTTCTTTCATTCATAAACATATCATTTTCATGGTCTAACAAATATTGTTCTAAAGGATCACTAGGAGGTACGGCAATAGAAGCAAGACCAACAATTTCATCCTTACTAGGCAATTCTTCTTCACGGTGTTGTCTACTAAATTTAGAAAAATTAAATTCATGAGTCATATCATCTAAACCGATAGTAACAACATCCCTTTTGCAATCTATGGTAGCATTAACAATGTTCAGGAAGGGTGTACCAAATATAATGGGACAAAAGCTATCTTGTGGGGAACCAAGAACAAGAAAATCAGCAGGATATTTAGTTTTCCCACACAAGACTACAACATCTCTAACAATTCCCATTGGTGAAATAGTATCTATATTGGCAAGTTTAATTGCGACATCAATATCTTCTATCTCAGCAGGTGCAATATCATGCATAATTTCTTTGTATAAGGAATAAGGTATTGCACTAGCACTAGCACCCATATCATATAAGCCATGATAACAATGATCTCATATTTTAACAGAAATAACAGGCATGCCTACCACAGATCTATTTTTATCTTTAGCACAAGGTTTAGCAATTCTAGCAGTTTCATCAAGGAAATGAATAACATGCACATCAATATTATCAGACAAGAGATCTTTAACAATAGCAATATCAGATTCAACTTTAATTTGCTCATGAGGTGTATAAGTTTTAATATTGCTTTGATGAACCATAGTTGAAACTTTAGCATGACCCTTTATCCTAATAGGGAAAGGTGGTTTCTCAACATAAGAAGTAGGAACGATTGGATCATTATAAGTGACAATCTTTTATTCAACTTTAATAGGTGCAGCTACTTTTACTTCTATGGGAGGATGATATTTAAACCACTTCTTCTTGGGGAGATCAACATAAGTAGCAAAAGATTCACAGAAAGAAGCTACTATCTCAGAGTCAAGTCCATATTTAGTGCTAAATTTACGAAAAATATCGTTATCCATAAAAGATTTAACACAATCAAAACTAGGTGTAATACCTGACTCCTTACCTTTGTCGAGGTCCCAATCTTCAGAGTTGCGTTTAATTCTTTCCAATAAATCCCATTTGAATTCAATAGTCTTCATCATAAAAGAGCCAGCACAAGAAGTATCAAGCATGGTGCGATTGTTATCAGAAAGCCGAGCATAAATTTTTTGAATAATCATTTCTCTTGAGAGCTCATGATTGGGGCATGAATATAACATTGATTTAAGCCTCCCCCAAGCTTGAGCGATGCTTTCTCCTTCGCGAGGCCAAAAATTATATATATAATTGCGATCATGATGAACAAGATGCATAGGATAAAACTTCTGATGAAATTCCAATTTCAATCTTTTGTAATTCCAAGACCCCATATCATCACATAGCCTATACCATGTCGATGCATATCCCTTCAAAGATAAAGGGAAGACCTTCTTCTTAACAACATCTCCGGGTACACTTGCAAGCTTAAATAATCCACAAACTTCATCCACATATATTAGATGCTCATCAGGATGTTTAGTTCCATCTCCTAAAAGATGATGGGTTGCGAGAGTGACTGAAGCTTAAACCCCAGTTTATGCGCAATTCCGTAAGGGGCCAATTGGATCCAAAAGTTTAATGCTATGGTTAGAATTTATTCTTAATACTTTTTCGTAGTTGTGGATGCTTGCGGGAGGGTTAATCATAAGTAGGAGGTTTGTTCAAGTAAGAATAACACCTAAGCACCGGTCCACCCACATATCAAATTATCAAAGTACCGAACACGAATTAAGCCAACATGATGAAAGTGACTAGATGAAATTCCCGTGTACCCTCAAGAACGCTTTGCTTATCATAAGAGACCGTTTTGGCATGTCCTTTGCCTCAAAAGGATTGGGCTACCTTGCTGCACTTTTACTACTATTATCGTTACTTGCTTGTTACAAATTACCTTGCTATCAAACTACTCTGCTACTTACAATTTCAGCACTTGCAGACATTACCTTACTGAAAACCACTTGTCATTTCCTTCTGCTCCTCGTTGGGTTCGACACTCTTACTTATCGAAAAGAGTTACAATTGATCCCCTATACTTGTGGGTCATCAAGGCTATTTTCTGGCGCCGTTGCCGGGGAGTGAAGCGCCTTTGGTAAGTGGAATTTGGTAAGGAAACATTTATATAGTGTGCTGAAATTTATTGTCACTTGTTACTATGGAAAACAATCCTTTGAGGGGTTTGTTCGGGGTATCTTCACCTTGAACGGAACCACAATTAGCCACCCCTCAACCTACTGCACATACTGAAAGTATTGAATATGAAATCCTTCGGGTATGATAGAACAACTGCTAGCTAATCCTTATGCAGGAGATGGAACCGAACATCCTGATGCACTTGATATATGTAGAATAAATTTATGGATTGTTCAAGCTTGTAGGTTTACCCAAAGATGAAGTTATGAAGATGGTTTTTTCTTTATCTTTGAAGGGAAAGGCATTGGCATGGTATAGGGTATGCGATGATATTGGATCTTGGAATTGGAATCGATTGAAATTGGAGTTCCATCAAAAAAATTATCCTATGCATCTAGTTCATCGTGATTAAAATTATATATATAATTTTTGGCCTCGTGAAGGAGAAAGTATCACTCTAGCTTGGGGGAGGCTTAAGTCAATGTTATATTCATGCCCCAATCATGAGCTCTCAAGAGAAATTATTATCCAGAACTTTTATGCTCGGCTTTCTTGTAATGATCAAACCATGCTTGATACTTCTTGTGCTGGTTCTTTTATGAAGAAGACTATTGAATTCCGGTGGGATCTTTTAGAAAGAATTAAACACAACTATGAAGATTGTGAACTCGACAAAGGTAAAGAGTCAGGTATTAAACTTAAGTATGATTGTGTTAAATCTTTTATGGATACCGATGCTTTTCAAAAGTTTAGCACTAAATATGGACTTGACCTGAGATAGTAGCATCCTTTTGTGAATCATTTGCTACTCATGTTGATCTCCCTAAAGAGAAGTGGTTTAAATATCACCCACATATTAAAGAAGAAATCAAATAACCGGTACCAGTTAAAGAAGAAACTATACTTTACAATGTTGATCCAGTTGTTCCTACTTTTTATATTGAGAAACCACCTTTCCCTGTTAGGATGAAGGAACATGCTAAAGTTTCAACTATGGTCAACAAAAGCTATATTAGAACACATAAACCTAATGAACAAAGCAAAGTAGAACCTAGTATTGCTATGGTTAAAGATCTCTTGGAAGAAGATATGGATGGGCATGTTATTTACTTTTGGGAAGAAGCTGCTAGAATTGCCAAACCTGATAAAAAGGATAAACATAGACCTGTTGTTGGCATGCCCGTTATCTCAGTTAAAATAGGAGATCATTGTTATCATGGTTTATGTGACATAGGTGCTAGTGTGAGTGATATTCCTTACACCTTATATCAAGAAATTATGAATGGCATAGCACCCGCAGAGATAGAAGACATAGATGTTACTATTAAACTTGCTAATAGAGACACTATATCACTAATTGGGATTGTTAGAGATGTTGAAGTCTTGTGTGGGAAAATAAAATACCCTACTGATTTTCTTGTTCTTGGTTCCCCACAAGATGACTTTTGTCCCATTATCTTTGGTAGACCTTTCTTGAAAACCGTTAATGCTAAGATAGATTGTGAGAAACAAACTATCGGTGTTAGTTTTGGTGATGAGTCTCACGAGTTTAATTTTTCCAAGTTTAGTAAGAAGCTTCATGAAAAAGAATTGCCTAGTAAGGATGAATTAATTAGTCTTGCTTCTATTGCGGTACCACCAACTGATCCTTTAGAACAATATTTGCTAGACCATGAAAATAATTTTCATATGCATGAAAGAAATGAAATAGATAAGATTTTCTTTGAACAACGTCCTCCACATAAACACAATTTGCCTATTGAAACTCTAGAAGGTCCTCCTCCACCTGAAGGTGATCCTGTGTTTGAATTAAAACAATTGCCAGACACTTTGAAATGTGCTTATCTTAATGAAAAGAAGATATATCCTATTATTATCAGTGCTAACCTTTCGGAACATGAAGAAGAAAGATTATTTGAAGTTCTAAGGAAGCACCGAGCTGCTATTGGATATACTCTTGATGATTTAAAGGGCATTAGTCCCACTTTATGTCAGCACAAAATTAATACGGAACCTGATGCTAAACCCGTTGTTGATCACCAACGTCGGTTAAATCTGAAGATGAAAGAAGTGGTAAGAAAGGAAATATTAAAACTTCTGGAAGCGGGTATAATCTATCCTATAGCTTATAGTAGATGGGTGAGCCCTGTTCATTGTGTCCCTAAGAAAGGAGGTATAACTGTTGTTCCTAATATTGTTCCTAATGATAATAATGAACTTATTCCACAAAGAATTGTTACGGGTTATGGAATGGTAATTGATTTTAAAAAATTAAACAAAGCAACTAGAAAAGATCATTACACTCTGCCTTTTATTAATTAAATGCTTGAAAGATTATCTAAGCACACACATTTTTGCTTCCTTGATGGATATTCTGATTTTTCACAAATACCTGTTTCTCAACCTAATCAAGAAAAGACCACTTTTACTTGTCCCTTTAGAACCTATTGAAGGAAATATGCCCTAGAGGCAATAATAAAGTTGTTATTTATATTTCTTTATATCATGATAAATGTTTATTATTCATGCTAGAATTGTATTAACCGAAAACTTAGTACATGTGTGAATACATAGAAAAACAGAGTGTCACTAGTATGCCTCTACTTGTCTAGCTCGTTAATCAAAGATGGTTAAGTTTCCTAGCCATGGAAAAAAGTTGTCAATTGATGAACGGGATCACATCATTAGAGAATGATGTGATTGACTTGACCCATCCTTAGCTTAGCACTATGATCGTTTAGTTTATTGCTATTGCTTTCTCCATAACTTATACATGTTCCTATGACTATGAGATTATGCAATTCCCAAATATCGAAGGAACACTTAGTGTGCTATCAAACATCACAATGTAACTGGGTAATTATAAAGATGCTCTACAGGTGTCTCTGATGGTGCTTGCTGAGTTGGCATATATCGAGATTAGGATTTGTCACTCCGATTGTCGGAGAGGTATCTCTGGGCACTCTTGGTAATGCACATCACTATAAGCCTTGCAAGCAATGTGACTAATGAGTTAGTTACAGGATGTTGCATTACGAAACGAGTAAAGAGACTTGTCGGTAACGAGATTGAACTAGGTATTGAGATACCGACGATCGAATCTCGGGCAAGTAACATACTGATGACAAAGGGAAGAACATATGTTGTTATGCGGTTTGACCGATAAAGTCTTCGTAGAATATGTAGGAACCAATATGAGCATCCAGGTTCCGCTATTGGTTATGGAACGGAAGTGAGTCTCGGTCATGTCTACATAGTTCTTGAACCCGTAGGGTCCGCACGCTTAACGTTCAATGACGATCGGTATTATGAGTTTATGTTTTTTGATGTACCGAAGGTAGTTCGCAGTCCTGGATGTGATCACGGACATGACGAGGAGTCTCGAAATGGTCGAGACATAAAGATCGATATATTGGACGACTATGTTTGGACATCGGAATGGTTCCGGATGAGTTCGGGCATTTACCGGAGTACCGGGGGGTTACCGGACCCCCCGGGGAGTCAATGGGCCTTAATGGGCCCTAGTGGAGAAAGAGGGCAGCAGGCAAGTGGTGGGGCGCCCCCCTAGGCCCAAACCGAATTGGTCTAGGGTTTGGGGGGCGGCCCCCGTTCCTTCTCCTCTCCTCCTCCTTCCTCCTTCTCCTAGTAGGAATAGGAAAGGGGGGGGGACCTACTTGGAGTAGGATTGCCCCCCTTGGGCGCGCCTCCTCCTAGGCCGGCCCTCTCCTCCTCCCCCCTTTATATACGGGGGATGGGGCACCCCATAGACACATAAGTTGATTGTTTAGCCGTGTGCGGTGCCCCCCTCCACAGATTTCCACCTCGATCATATTGTTGTAGTGCTGACGAAACTCTCCCTCGACCTCAGCTAGATCTAGAGTTCGTGGGACGTCACCGAGCTGAATGTGTGCAGATCGCAGAGGTGCCGTACCTTCGGTTCTAGGATCGGTCTGATCATGAAGACGTACGACTTCATCAACCACGTTGTCATAACGCTTCTACTTTCGGTCTACGACGGTACATGGACAACACTCTCCCCTCTCGTTGCTATACATCACCTAGATAGATCTTGCATGTGCGTAGGAATTTTTTTGAAATTACTGCATTCCCCAACAGTGGCATCCGAGCTAGGTTTATGCATAGATGTTATATGCATGAGTAGAACACAAGGGAGTTGTGGGCGTGAGTATATACATATTGCTTGCCATCACTAGTTGATTCTTGATTCAGCAGTATTGTTGGATGAAGCGGCTCAGACCGACATTATGCGTACGCTTACGCGAGACTGGTTCTACCGATGTGCTTCGCACACAGGTGGCTAGTGGGTGTCTGTTTCTCCAACTTTAGTTGAATCGGTTTCAATGAACAGGGTTCTTTCTGAAGATCAAAAAGCAATCACTATACTACATTGTGGTTTTGATGCGTAGGTAAGAACGGTTCTTGCTAGAAGCCCGTAGCAGCCACGTAAAATTTTCAACAACAAAGTAGAGGATGTCTAACTTGTTTTTGCAGGGCATGTTGTGATGTGATATGGTCAAGACGTGATTATATGAATTGTTGTATAAGATGATCATGTTTTGTAACACAGTTATCGGCAACTGGCTGGAGCCATATGGTTGTCGCTTTATTGTATGAAATGCAATCGCCATGTGATTGCTTTACTTTATGACTAAGCGGTAGCAATAGTCGTAGCAGCAATAGTTGGTGAGACGACAACGATGCTTCGATGGAGATCAAGGTGTCAAGCCGGTGACGATGGTGATCATGACGGTGCTTTGGAGATGGAGATCAAAGGCACAAGACGATGATGGCCATATCATATCACTTATATTTGATTGCATGTGATGTTTATCCTTTATGCATCTTATTTTGCTTAGTCCGACGGTAGCATTATAAGATGATCTCTCACTAAATTTCAAGGTACAAGTGTTCTCCCTGAGTATGCACCATTGCTACAATTCGTCGTGCCAAGACACCACGTGATGATCGGGTGTGATAAGCTCTACGTTCACATACAATAGGTGCAAGCCAGTTTTGCACACGCAGAATACTCGGGTTAAACTTGACGAGCCTAGCATATGTAGATATGGCCTCGGAACACTAAGACCGAAAGGTCGAGCGTGAATCATATAGTAGATATGATCAACATAGTGATATTCACCATTGAAACTACTCCATCTCACATGATGATCGAACATGGTTTAGTGGATATGGATCACGTGATCACTTAGAGGATTAGAGGGATGTCTATCTAAGTGGGAGTTCATAAGTAATATGATTAATTGAACTTTAATTTATCATGAACTTAGTACCTGATAGTATTTTGCATGTCTATGTTGTTGTAGATAGATGGCCCGTGCTGTTGTTCCGTTGAGTTTTAATGCGTTTCTAGAGAAAGCTACGTTGAAAGATGATGGTAGCAACTACACGGATTGGGTCCGTAACTTGAGGCTTATCCTCGTTGCTGCACAGAAGAATTATTTCCTGGAAGCACCACTGGGTGACAAGCCTGCTACAGATGCTGCTGACGACGTTAATAACGTCTAGCAAAGCAAAGCTGATGACTACTTGATAGTTCAGTGTGTCATGCTTTACGGCTTAGAATCGGGACTTCAACGACATTTTGAACGTCATGGATCATATGAGATGTTCTAGGAGTTGAAGTTAATATTTCAAGCAAATGCCCAGATTAAGAGATATGAAGTCTCCAATAAGTTCTACAGCTACAAAATGGAGGAGAATAGTTCTGTCAGTGAACATATACTCAGAATGTTTGGGTACCACAACCACTTGACTCAGCTGGGAGTTAATCTTCCCGGTGATAGTGTCATTGACAGAGTTCTTCAATCACTGCCACCAAGCTACAAGAGCTTCATGATGAACTATAATATGCAAGGGATGGATAAGACAATTCCCGAGCTCTTCGCAATGCTAAAGGATGCGGAGGTAGAAATCAAGAAGGAGCATCAAGTGTTGATGGTCAACAAGACCACCAGTTTCAAGAAGAAGGGCAAAGGGAAGAAGGGAACTTCAAGAAGAATAGCAAACAAGTTGCTGCTCAAGTGAAGAAGCCCAAGTCTGGACCTAAGCCTGAGACTGAGTGCTTCTACTGCAAAGGGGCTGGTCACTGGAAGCGGAACTGTCCCAAGTATTTGGCGGATAAGAAGGATGGCAAAGTGAAAGGTATATTTGATATACATGTTATTGATGTGTACCTTACTAATGCTCGAAATAGCGCCTGGGTATTTGATACTGGTTCTGTTGCTAATATTTTCAACTCAAAACAGGGGCTACAAATTAAGCGAAGATTGGCTAAGGACGAGGTGACGATGTGCGTGGGAAATGGTTCCAAAGTCGATGTGATCGCCGTCGGCACGCTACCTCTACATCTACCTTCGGCATTAGTATTAGACCTGAATAATTGTTATTTGGTGCCAGCGTTAAGCATGAACATTATATCTGGATCCTGTTTGATGCGAGACGGTTATTCATAATGGTTGTTCTATTTATATGAGTAATATCTTTTATGGTCATGCACCCTTCATGAGTGGCTAAATCTCGATAGTAGTGATACACATCTTCTATATCTAAATAGGGGCACCCCACTAGGTGATTTTCCTGCCTTCTCATGAAGCCACGGCACCCCAATTGTTCTAGCCATTGATGCAACCTAGATCGGTGCTCTACATCCCTCAGATCAAGTGTTGGTCAAATTTACTGGGAGCTACCACCGCTAAGTTATATACCGTTTCGTCCTCGAGCGACACCGCTCGCTGCTGGCCTCCGATTCCGTTTCCTGGGCTGGGCATAGACTTTAACAATTTGGACAGTAAAAGGCACATTCCAAGCCCATAGGCATGTATCGTTCAGGATACGTACGACCCACACCCTTCCGTCAAGAATCGCTCCAAAAAATAATCCCTTCCGGTGGCGGCCAGATTTGCGTGCATTGGCTCCACCTTTCTCTCCACCTTCCCCTGCTCCACACCTCCCAGAAGCGCTAGCACCCGCCAGATCCGTTCCCCTTCCACTTCTCCTCTACCCAGCAAACTCGGCATCCCCCGCTCCGTCTTCTTTATTCGCCCAATATAGATCCTCCACTGGTGTGAGATGCCACCTCCTGCGCTCCAGTACAAGCCAAATCGGTGGCCGCTCGGCTCCTTTCATGTCGCGGCTCGGCCGATCGAGAAGCAGAATTGAGAAGGATAGATCAATGAGGGACAGAGAAGGCCTAACAACATGGCAGTGGCTGGGTCAACGGGAGAGAGAAGGGGCGTGTTGTCGGCCTGTGGCCATCTCTGGGTTAAAATCGTTACAAAATCCTTCTGGTATCATCTCTAATTCCTCCCTTAGTTTCAAGCACCACTTCGTATCCTAACAAAAATTGCCCCCACATGTGCCTGAATCTCCATTATCCGCTCCTCCAGGTCACCGCGTCTTACTTGGACAGGTGAGTTCACCGTCGATGATGCCTCCTCCAACCACATGTGGTACCCGTGGTCCTGGTCAAGGTAATCATCAATTCTGTTGCCCTCATTGTTAGCCTCAGGTTCGTTGCAAACTTGCAACAGATCATGGCGACGAGACGCAATTCCCTAGCAGTAATTTTCTTTTAGATGTACTCCGTATGTATTAATTATGTATGATATTTTTTAATAAATGAATGGGAACGCCTTCAACAAAGTAGCATAAAATCTTGTAGGTTTTGCCAGTCCAAGTGCTATCCATGCAGTTCACAATCCTTATGTAGATGACAGTAGACATAAAATTATTATGTTCCGGCTGATGCTTTCTGCAATTCAACAAGCTTAATTAGATGATGGTGCAGTTGATTAGTTATTAATCGATCCAACTACCAACTGCTACTATATGAAATTAGTTGTGTTTTAGCACCATTGTAATAGCAAACATAGTCTGCTATGTAATATGAAGACTCCATCAACTCTTTGTCCTTTCTTTGATTCTCTTGCGCCCAGACCTGCTGATGATCGAGTTGCGTACATGGGGATGTTGTTGGCCATGTGTGTTAGGGTCACAGCTCATGGGAGAGATGTCAGAGCTCAGTCAGTTATATAGGGGACTACGTCCATGTCGAGGTACGCATGTACACAACGTACATCCTCTCAGTTGTCGTAGCATGACCAGGTATAGTAGGGAAGTACCTAAGTAGCATGTGTAATGGGCGCAAGCATATATTGCTTTACTACAGAAGCAGCAAAAACTTAGCGTATGTTGCCAGCCACCACAACATGTCAAGTGATAGCATGAGCAAATCGGAGAACGAGTAGTTGTGACTGGGAGGATAATCTCTTTCTCTCTCTTCCCCTCCATCTGCGCAAGTCTTCTTTTTGTACATTTTCTGTTAATTAGTATTTGATTACGTGATAGTAGTTCATTGGTACAAAAATTTACAACCAAATTAAATTACTATTTTTGAGATACCATCATAAGCACCACATAATCCCACAGCAACGCACGGGGTATCATCTAGTATTCATAGCGTTGAAGCCAAAAGATATAAGTTTAATAATGATAGTGCAACTTATTTGTGGCACTGCCGTTTAGGTCATATTGGTGTAAAGCACATGAACTAACTCCATGCTGATGGACTTTTAGAATCACTTGATGCTTGCGAACCATGCCTCATGGGCAGATGACTAAGACTCCATTCTCTGGAACAATGGAACGAGCAACAGACTTATTGGAAATAATACATACTAATGTATGCGGTCCGATGAGTATTCATGCTCGTGGCGGGTATCGTTATTTTCTGACCTTCACTGATGATTTAAGCAGATATGGGTATATCTACTTGATGAAACATAAGTCTGAAACATTTGAAAAGTTCAAAGAATTTCAGAGTGAAGTGGAAAATCATCGTAACAAGAAAATTAAGTTTCTACGATCTGATCGCGGAGGTGAATATTTGAGTTATGAGTTTGGTCTTCATTTGAAACAGTGCGGAATAGTTTCGCAACTCATGCCACCTGGAACACCACAGTGTAATGGTGTGTCCGAATGTCGTAACCACACTTTATTAGATATGGTGCGATCTATGATGTATCTTACTGATTTACCGCTATCGTTTTGGGGTTATGCTTTAGAGACGACTGCATTCACGTTAAATAGGGCACCATCGAAATCCGTTGAGACGACACCTTATGAACTATGGTTTGGTAAGAAACCCAAGTTGTCATTTCTTAAAGTTTGGGGCTGCGATGCTTATGTAAAAAAGCTTCAACCTGATAAGATCGAACCCAAATCGGAGCAATGTGTCTTCATAGGATACCCAAAGGAGACTGTTGGGTACACCTTTTATCGTAGATCCGAAGGCAAGATATTCGTTGCTAAGAATGGATCCTTTCTAGAGAAGGAGTTTCTCTCGAAAGAAGTGAGTGGGAGGAAAGTAGAACTTGATGAGGTAACTATACCTACTCCCTTATTGGAAAGTAGTTCATCACAGAAATCAGTTCCAGTGATTCCTACACCAGTAAGTGAGGAAGCTAATGATGATGATCATGAAACTTCTGATCAAGTTACTACCGAACCTCGTAGGTTAACCAGAGTAAGATCCGCACCAGAGTGGTACAGTAATCCTGTCCTGGAGGTCATGTTACTTAACCATGATGAACCTACGAACTATGAGGAAGCGATGATGAGCCAAGATTCCGCAAAATGGCCTGAGGCCGTGAAATCTGAGATGGGATCCATGTATGAGAACAAAGTGTGGACTTTGATTGACTTGCCCGATGATCGGCAAGCCATAGAAAATAAATGGATCTTCAAGAAGAAGATTGACGCTGACGGTAATGTTACTGTCTACAAAGCTCGACTTGTCGCAAAAGGTTTTCGACAAGCTCAAGGAGTTGACTACAATGAGACCTTCTCACCCGTAGCGGTGCTTAAGTCCGTCTGAATCATGTTAGCAATTGCCGCATTTTATGATTATGAAATTTGGAAAATGGATGTCAAAACTGCATTCCTTAATGGATATCTTAAAGAAGAGTTGTATATGATGCAACCAGAAGGTTTTGTCGATCCAAAAGGTGCTAACAAAGTGTGCAAGCTCCAGAGATCCATTTATGGACTGGTGCAAGCCTCTCGGAGTTGGAATATACGCTTTGATAGTGTGAGCAAAGCATATGGTTTTATACAGACTTTTGGAGAAGCCTATATTTACAAGAAAGTGAGTGGGAGCTCTGTAGCATTTCTGATATTATATGTGGATGACATATTGCTGATCAGAAATGACACTGAATTTCTGAATGGCATAAAAGGATACTTGAATAAGAATTTTTCAATGAAAGACCTCGGTGAAGCTTCTTACATATTAGGCATCAAGATCTATAGAGATAGATCAAGACACTTAATTGGACTTTCACAAAGCACATACCTTGACAAAATTTTAAAGAAGTTCAAAATGGATCAAGCAAAGAAGGGGTTCTTGCCTGTGTTACAAGGTGTGAAGTTGAGTCAAACTCAATGCCCGACCACTGCACAAGGTAGAGAGAAAATGAAAGATGTTCCCTATGGATCAGCCATAGGATCTATCATGTATGCAAAGCTGTGTACCAGACCTGATGTGTGCCTTGCTATAAGTTTAGCAGGGAGGTACCAAAGTAATCCAGGAGTGGATCACCGGACAGCGGTCAAGAACATCCTGAAATACCTGAAAAGGACTAAGGATATGTTTCTTGTATATGGAGGTGACAAAGAGCTCACCGTAAAAGGTTACGTTGATGCAAGCTTTGACACAGATCCGTATGATTCTAAATCGCAAACCGGATACGTGTTTACATTAAACGGTGGAGCTGTCAGTTGGTGCAATTATAAACAAAGTGTCGTAGCGGGATCTACATGTGAAGCGGAGTACATAGCTGCTTCGGAAGCAGCGAACAAAGGAGTCTGGATGAAGAAGTTCATATCTGATCTAGGTGTTATACCTAATGCATCGGGTCCAATGAAAATCTTTTGTGACAATACTGGTGCAATTGCCTTGGCAAAGGAATCCAGATTTCACAAAAGGACCAAACACATCAAGAGACGCTTCAACTCCATCCGGGATCTAGTCCAGGTGGGAGACATAGAGATTTGCAAGATACATACGGATCTGAATGTTGCAGACCCATTGACTAAGCCTCTTCCACGAGCAAAACATGATCAGCACCAAGGCTCCATGGGTGTTAGATTCATTACAGTGTAATCTAGATTATTGACTCTAGTGCAAGTGGGAGACTGAAGGAAATATGCCCTAGAGGCAATAATAAAGTTATTATTTATTTCCTTATAATCATGATAAATGTTTATTATTCATGCTAGAATTGTATTAACCGGAAACATAATACATGTGTGAATACATAGACAAACAGAGTGTCACTAGTATGCCTCTACTTGACTAGCTCGTTAATGAAAGATGGTTAAGTTTCCTAGCCATGAACAATTTGTTGTTATTTGATTAACGAGGTCACATCATTAGTTGAATGATCTGATTGACATGACCCATTCCATTAGCTTAGCACCCGATCGTTTAGTATGTTGCTATTGCTTTCTTCATGACTTATACATGTTCCTATGACTATGAGATTATGCAACTCCCGTTTGCCGGAGGAACACTTTGGGTGCTACCAAACGTCACAACGTAACTGGGTGATTATAAAGGAGCATTACAGGTGTCTCCAAAGGTAGATGTTGGGTTGGCGTATTTCGAGATTAGGATTTGTCACTCCGATTGTCGGAGAGGTATCTCTGGGCCCTCTCGGTAATACACATCACATAAGCCTTGCAAGCATTGCAACTAATATGTTAGTTGTGAGATGATGTATTACGGAACGAGTAAAGAGACTTGCCGGTAACGAGATTGAACTAGGTATTGGATACCGACGATCGAATCTCGGGCAAGTAACATACCGATGACAAAGGGAACAACGTATGTTGTTATGCGGTCTGACCGATAAAGATCTTCATAGAATATGTAGGAGCCAATATGGGCATCCAGGTCCCGCTATTGGTTATTGACCGGAGACGTGTCTCGGCCATGTCTACATTGTTCTCGAACCCGTAGGGTCCGCACGCTTAAGGTTACGATGACAGTTACATTATGAGTTTATGCATTTTGATGTACCGAAGGTTGTTCGGAGTCCAGGATGTGATCACGGACATGACGAGGAGTCTCGAAATGGTCGAGACGTAAAGATTAATATATTGGAAGCCTATGTTTGGACATCGGAAGTGTTCCGGGTGAAATCGGGATTTTACCGGAACCCCCCGGGAGCTATATGGGCCATAGTGGGCCTTAGTGGAAAAGAGAAGGGGCTGCCCTAGATGGGCTGCGCGCCTCCCCCTTCCCCTAGTCCTATTAGGACTAGGAGAGGTGGCCGGCCCCCTCCTCCTCTTTTCCCCCTCCGCGAATCCTATTCCGACTAGGATTGGGGGGGGGGAATCCTACTCCCAGAGGGAGTAGGACTCTCCTGCGCCCTCTTCCTTGGCCGGCCAGTATCCCCCCTCTACTCCTTTATATACGGAGGAAGAGGGCACCTCTAGACACACAAGTTGATCCACGTGATCTATTCCTTAGCCGTGTGCGGTGCCCCCTGCCACCATATACCTCGATAATACTGTAGCGGAGTTTAGGCGAAGCCCTGCTGCTGTAGTACATCAAGATCGTCACCACGCCGTCGTGCTGACGGAACTCTTCCTCGACACTTTGCTGGATCGGAGTCCGGGGATCGTCATCGAGCTGAACGTGTGCTCGAACTCGGAGGTGTCGTAGTTTCGATGCTTGATCGGTTGGATCGTGAAGACGTACGACTACTTCCTCTACGTCGTGTCAGCGCTTCCGCAGTCGGTCTGCGTTGGGTACATAGACAAACACTCTCCCCCTCATTGCTATGCATCACATGATCTTGCGTGTGCGTAGGAAATTTTTTGAAATTACTACGAAACCCTACAGTTTCCTATTGCGGTGCAGCTATGGTGCAAACGCCACGTACGCGGCCGAGAAGGCATACGTGCCCACGTTACGCCTTCCGGGAATAGTGCCACACATATATCCGTTTGTAAATTTTGAGCCTGCATCCCGTCACGTTCTAAATTGCAAACCTGTTCACATCAATCAAAACCTAAACGGTTTCCCACTTAGGAGTGTATTAGTACTCTGTTATAAATACTACTACTCCAAGATGACTGCACATTCCTCTTCAACTCATCCACAAAAACAAACAAGTCATTCATCATCGTTCCCTTGCGTCTGCCATGGCCAGCGTGAGTTCTGGGTCGAGAGATTGCCACCAGGGAGATGCGAGCATGGAAGCGGAAGCACGTGAGATGTCCCGCCTCACGGCGAACGCAGCCGGCATGTCCCGCCATGCAGCTGCAGCAGCATGGAGGTCCCGCCACGCCGCTGAAGCAGCACGGATGTCCCACCGCCCCGTCGATGGCACAGACTGGTCCGGCCACGCCGCGGAAGTAGAAGAGATGTCCCGCTGCGCCGCGAATGCAGTACAGATGTGCTCTCGCGCCGCGACGGCCTGGGAAAATGTCTCGCGGGCAGGCGAGGACTCTTACAGGTGCATGAATGCAATCTTCCATAGCCAGATGGATCAGATCTCCGGCTGGGCGAGGTTGTAGGACGACATGAAAGCCTCTTTTGAACAGGCTACTGGCGTCATCCGACAACTAAATGAGAGCAATGCGAAGCTCCAGGCCGAGTGCGACCTGCTGAGGGTGAAGATTGTCGAAAGTGCGGAGAAGCAGGAGGAGACCACTACCTTGTTGAAGAGGACCGACGTCATCGTCGAGATACTTATGGACGAGAATGCCATGCCGCGCTTCGAGCGCAGAAGGTTGGTGGAGGAATCCGTGGACGCTCTCAAGCAGCATCTTGAGGACAAGAAAGATCTCATCGCCGCTCGCCGCGGAGACTAGTTCCCACAGCTTGCAGCAACGCATCAAGAAAGTAGAGATCAATGAGCCAGATCGTTGTCTTCCTTCTTCTTTTGCCCTTGTGTATTTTGGGCATTGCTGTATGTGGCTTTTTTTAATTATGTCCCTAAATATGTAAGACAATTATTATCCACGGTTGTCGTCCTTATATTCATCATGCTTGCTATAAGTTGTAGTCGATGCTATCTAGGTCCGTCGGATCTTACATCAAGATCTGTGCAAAACTTTCTTTTCAGATTTTCATTTCTCTCTCTTAAACCTCAGTCCAGTGAGACATATAGCCACGCCGTAGAACAGGGGCTCGGGCGCCATTAATGGAGACATTGGGAGGGTGGTGTGCGGCGGGTAGCGGTCAAAGGGCTCTCCTCCTGATGAGCACGCGTAGGGGTCTGATCGCACGCCTCCCGTACTCAAATAGATACCCCACACGGAACCTCCTACCCAATAAAAAAGGGGACACATGGCGGCACGTAATTGGTAAGTAGAACGCCCACGGTTTCAATAATACTTGTGTTTCCGATTTGTAACGTGACAGCACTTGTTCCAAAATGACTTTGTTGATTGTTAATGTGTGCACCTTCGCAAATTGGATAGAAAAATTACCACAACATGCTGGTGCCATGTCATGACACCATGCCAAGTTTCATGATTTTCAGGCGTGTTTTGGATTTACAGGAATTAAAAAACCAAGTTTCTCAATCTTTCCGGTCGAGCCACGACACCCAAATGTTTTTATTTCATTCCCATCTCTTGCATGGGACCTAGAAATTCACCCAAGGCCACACATGTGATTTTTCGACCAACTTTGGTGCACCGGAGCATGTGCTTTTAGTTCAAATTTGAATTATGCACATTAAATGCCCCAAAACCCAATTAATGTATAAAAAAGGCCAAACAAACCCCGAAAAATTCCAAAATTAAACACAACACTCATGTTGTTCTATGTTGACACTAGAAATTTTTTGAAACAATAAGAAGCAACATATATCGTTTCATCCCCAAAGGTGGTACGTTCCCTACGAAACCATCATGCTTGTTGTGAGAAGCTATGGTTTGTGAGAAGCTTATAACCAAACCTTCCCCAAATGGGACAAACAGTTTACCACAGCATGTTGATGCTGCTCCATGATAGCATACCAAGTTTCATGAATTTTAGATGAGTTTTGGATTTACTAGAATTTAAAAATCAGGTATCTTAACGTTTTGACGGCAATGAACAGTGCCGTGGTGTTTGAAATTCATTCCCTTTTCTTACATGGGACCTAAGCATGCACCCAAGGACACATATTTGATTTTTCAACCAATTTGTATGCACTGGAGCACGTGCATGTATTTCAAATTTGAATTATGCACATAAAATGCCTAGAAAACCCAATTAATGTATAAAAGTGTTCAAACAAACCCCAAAAAATTCCAAAACCTAACACAACACTCCTGTTGTTCTATGTTGGCACTAGAATTTTTTTGAAAGTAATAAGAGGCAATGGCTATCGTTTCGTCCCCAAAGGTGGCACGTTCCGTACTGAAACCATCACGCTTGTTGTGAGAAGCTCTGGTTTGTGAGAAGCTTATACCCAAACCTGTCCCCAAATGGGACAATTTTTTGACCACGACATGTTAATGACGCTCCATGATACCATGCGAAGTTTCATGAATTTTAGATGAGTTTTGGATTTACTAGAATTTAAAAACCAGGTATCTCTATGTTTTGCCGGCAATCAACAGTGCCTTGGTGTTTGAAATTCATTCCCATTTCTTGCATGGGACCTAAGCATGCACCTAAGGAAACAGATTTGATTTTTCAACCAATTTATGTGCACCGGAGCATGTGCATGTAGTTTAATTTTGAATTGTGCACCTGAAATGGCTAGAAAAATAGTTTAATGTATAAAATGCCCAAACGAACCCTGAATAATTCCAATTCTTCTACGACACACATATAGTTGCATGTTCACTTCAGATAAAAGGTCTAGCAACTCAAATACCATCCATTGCCGTTGTGACCCATTATGTAATTCAAATCAAGTAGATCCCACATAGCTTATTATCACCAACCGTGTGAGATGTAGTACAAAATATCCTGGAGCACCTTCGGTGTATAGCACACCTATGAGTTACATGAGAAGGTGCGTCGGCTACAGTCCACAGTCAGTGTGTCAAGTACACTAGCTCACTCCCCAAATACTGCCGCCTCTGCATCCCTCGCAATCTCGAAAATATTACTACCTCATAATCTCGAAAATATCTACCGCCTGGAAGGTTTTAATGTTTGATAGCACATGATTGGTATGTGCGGACCGTGTGCGATGCCTGTTACTCCCGCTCTGCTTCAGTCCGTTGATTCAAATTTTCACTAGACCCGACATTTTACTCCCACCTCTGCATCCCTCGCAATCTCAAAAATATCTGCTCGCCCTTGATCCAAATTTTCAATAGCCCCTCCTAGTTACTACCGCCTAGTAAAATTTTCAGTTGCCGCAGTATTTCCTGAAACACCACCTTGCCCCCTCCACACACACCACACACTCCCCCAAACCTCCGCTCACATAGACACGCACAACCCTCGAAACCATTGGTAGGTCGCCGCCATCGCTGGCGCCTCCATCCTCAACCTCTGCCTGTGTGTCGGGGAGCTAGAGGAGCCAATGGCCAAAAAGAGATTTATCGCGGCCTTTTCGCCCGATGCCAGCAAGGTGGCCGCCGAGGTGTCCACGACGTCCTCCACGGGCTCGATCAGCCATTGCCGGTCCCCCGATCTGCCCGCTGCTGCGCCCCTACGCCGGTTTGAGGACTTCCCCTTCCTTCCTCAGACCCGACAGCCGACGAGGTCCTACCTCGGGGTGCGACAGCGGCGGTGGGGGACGTGGGTCACCGAGATTACAGACCGGGAGACCCACAACCGCCAGTGGCATGGCAGCTTCCACATGGCCGAGCTCGCGGCCATGGAGTTCGACCACTGGCAAGTCCGCTATCACGGCGCGGTGGCTAGGCTCAATTTCCCCTTTGGCACACGTCCAGTCGACCTCGTTCCGCCGGAGCCAGGGGTGATGAGCTCGGCTATGGCGCGGAAGGACCATGAGGCGTGGCAGCGCCTTGAGGCCGAGGCCGCCGACGAGGCCTACATGCAAGAGCTTCACCGACAGCACCCGGAGCTCGTGGAGGCGGAGCGAGCAATATTTGCCGGTGTGGAGGGCGGTGAGGTTATCGCGCTCTCCTCCAATGACGAGGCCAAAGGCGGCGGCGACGGCCGCACGGAGGGCGTCGAGGTGGGCCCCGAGGACGAGGAGATCGACGTCGACGAGTGGAAGAGTGCCTTCCCCAACGACCCCGACGACGGCATCGGCTCGGACCCGGCTCGTGGCACACCGTACATGACGAGGAAAGATTGGCTCGACATCTACTTCGACCAAAAGTAGTTTAGCTTAGTTTAAATTTATGGTTTATGTTCAGTTATGCAAAACTATCTATGTTTATGTTTGAAATGCATGCTACTTTCGGTTGAACTTGCTTTGAACTTGAGCAAATTGAAGCTTACAATGTTAAGTTTAGGGGATCGACTAGAAAAGGCCAAAAATTGCTGGAGTATATATATATATCCACTAAGGGTTTTAGTCCTTTAAGTTTTAAAGGATCGGCTAGAGATGGCCTTATGACTTGTTTATTTTAGTTCTTCACAATGTGATACTCTATATGTGCAACTATTTGCCGTGTAGTTCAATTTCATCAATAACAGTTTCAACATACCACTATGAATTACGATATTTTGTTGCTGTTAAGGATATTGCAGTTAACATGCATTTTCATTTTTTAACAATAACTAGTGTACTTTAGAACAACACAATACTAGTTTGAAGGACTATTTGCTTGTTTTTAAATGTTATGCCTGATGCACTTAACACACCTTTCCACTTCTTTTTTTACTTAACTAGCATGCCTAAGCCTGCAGACTAAAGCTATCATTTTAGATTATGTTGTCTACCATGGATATATTTGGTTGATGAATAGCCTATTGTGCTTAACATGCCTTTATATGTATTCATGCAGGACAATATTGAGAACAGTGTTGTTTTCCATCGAGGTTATTTTCATTGCATTGCTTATATGAACTCACTGTTCAGGGTATCGGTAGCTAGTACCATATAGCCTGGGGCTGATAAGGGATTAATCGTCGAATCAGACATTTCACTGAAGATATATGTAACCCGTTGATGACCCACAAGTATAGGGGATCTATCGTAGTCCTTTTGATAAGTAGGAGTGTCGAACCCAACGAGGAGCAGAAGGAAATGGTAAGCGGTTTCCAGCAAGGTATTCTCTGCAAGTACTGAAATAGGTGGTAACAGATAGTTTTGTGATAGGATAATTTGTAACGAGCAACAAGTAACAAAAGTAAATAAGGTGCAGCAAGGTGGCCCAATCCTTTTTGTAGCAAAAGACAAGCCTGGACAAATTCTTATATAGAGAAAAGCGCTCCCGAGGACACATGGGAATATCGTCAAGCTAGTTGTCATCACGCTCATATGATTCGCGTTCGGTACTTTGATAATTTGGTATGTGGGTCGACCGGTGCTTGGGTACTGTCCTTACTTGGACAAGCATCCCACTTATGATTAACCTCTATTGCAAGCATCCTCAACTACAACAAAAGTATTAAGGTAAACCTAACCATAGCATGAAACATATGGATCCAAATCAGCCCCTTACGAAGCAACGCATAAACTAGGGTTTAAGATTTTGTCACTCTAGCAACCCATCATCAACTTATTACTTCCCAATGCCTTCCTCTAGTCCCAAACAATGGTGAAGTGTCATGTAGTCGACGTTCACATAATACCACTAGAGGAGAGACGACATACATCTCATCAAAATATCGAACGAACACCAAATTCACATGACTACTAATAGCAAGACTTCTCCCATGTCGTTGGGAACAAACGTAACTACTCACAAAGCATATTCATGTTCATAATATCAGAGGGGTATTAATATGCATATATGATCTGAACAAATGATCTTCCACTAATTAAACCAACTAGCATCAACTACAAGGAGTAATTAACACTACTAGCAACCTACTAGCACCAATCCCGGACTTGGAGACAAGAATTGGATACAAGAGATGAACTAGGGTTTTGAGAGGAGATGGTGCTGATGAAGATGTTGATGGAGGTTGCCCTCTCCTAATGAGAGAAGCGTTGGTGATGACGATGGCGATGATTTCCCCCTCCGGGAGGGAAGTTTCCCCGGCAGAACAGCTCTGCCGGAGCCCTAGATTGGATCCGCCAAGGTTCCGCCTCATGGCGGCGGAGTTTCGTCCGAGAAGATGGCTTATGATTTTTTCCTCATTGAAAGACCCCATATAGCAGAAGATGGTCACCGGAGGGCCACCAGGGGGCCCACGAGGTAGGGGGCGCGCCCCCACCCTCGTGGGCAGGGTGTGCCCCCTTGGTGAATCTCTTCCGCTGAGTATTTTTATATATTCTAAAAATATCTTCCGTGAAGTTTCAGGACTTTTGGAGCTGTGCAGAATAGGTCTCTAATATTTGCTCCTTTTCCAGCCTAGAATCCCAGCTACCGGCATTCTCCCTCTTTATGTAAACCTTGTAAAATAAGAGAGAATAGGCATAAGTATTGTGACATAATGTGTAATAACAGCCCATAATGCAATAAATATCAATATAAAAGCATGATGCAAAATGGACGTATCAACTCCCCCAAGCTTAGACCTCGCTTGTCCTCAAGCGAAAGCCGAAATCGAAAAATATGTCCACATGTTTAGAGATAGAGGTGTCAATAAAAATAAAGTACGGACATGAGGGCATCATGATCATTCTTAGAACAACAACTTATATAATTCTTGTCATATAATTTCTTATGCTGGAGTAATAATTCAATCACAATTTCAAGTATGAATCATAAACTTCCTTGACAACTAACAAACTATAATCTCAGTCATTGGAGCAATTGCAATTTATCATAACATAGGAAAGAGTCAACATATAAGAGGTTTTCAGCAAGTCCACATACTCAACTATCATATAGTCTTTCACAATTGCTGACACTCGCGCAATACTTATGGGTATGGAGTTTTAATCGGACACAGAGAAAGATAAGGGCTTATAGTTTTGCCTCTCAACGTTTTACCTCAAGGGTAATGTCAACAATAATAGTTCATGAAAACTCACATCCAATTAGCCATATATACCAGCATCTTTCCAACATACTGTGCTTGCCAAGGGTAAAATGTAAAAAGGAAGGGTGAAGATCACCATGACTCTTATGCAAGGTAGGAGATAAAAGTAAAAGATAGGCCCTTCGTAGAGGGAAGCAGAGGTTGTCATGCTCTTTTATGGTTGGATGCACAAAATCTTAGTGTGAAAGAACATCACTTTATATTGCCACTTGTGATATGGACCTTTATTATGCAGTCTGTCGCTTTTATTTCTTCCATATCACACGATCGTATAAAGTTTATTTTCTCCCACACTAATAAGTCATACATATTTAGAGAGCAATTTTTATTGCTTTGCACCGATGACAACTTACTCAGAGGATCTTACTCAATCCATAGGTAGGTATGGTGGACTCTCATGGCAAAACTGGTTTAAGGGTATTTGGAAGCACAAGTAGTATCTCTACTTGGTGCTATGAATTTGGCTAGCATGAGAGGGAAAGGCAAGATCAACCATGTTGGATGATCCATGACAATATAATTTATTTCAGATGTAAGAAAACATAACCCATTGCGTTGTCTTCCTTGTCCAACGTAAACTCTTTAGCATGTCATATTTTAATGAGTGCTCACAATCATAAAAGATGTCCAAGATAGTATATCTATATGTGAAGACCTCTCTTTCTTTATTACTTCCTATTAATTGCAACGATGACCAAAACTATGTTTGTCAACTCTCAACAACTTTTATTCATCATACTCTTTCTATGTGAGCTCATTCCTCTCCATGAGATCCATATGATCTCTTTGTTTCTTTTTATTTCTTTCTCTTTTCTTTTATTCCCTTAGGATCATGGCAAAATAATCAAGCCCTTGACTCAACACTAATCTTTATTATATAGCTCACGGAGTTGATTACATAGAAGGATTATAAAGCAAAACTCACGACTAGATCATACTAAGAACTTTTATTCTACTAGATCAAGATATTACCAAAAGGATCAAACTAAGAAAAACGGTAAATATAAAAGTGATGGTGATACGATACCTGGGCACTCCCCCAAGCTTGGCAGTTGCCAAGGGGAGTGCCCATACCCATGTGATTATGTTTCCTTTTTTGGGGATGGTGATGTGATATTCTTGGCAATGATGCCCCTCAGGATATGATTTTCCTCCTCGAGCTTGTTGACTTGCTACTTGAGGTCCATTATTTCCTTTTGGAGTTTTCCTGTAACAACCAAAGCTCCCTGCACCCAAGGGTGCTGCATAGCTGCGGGAGAACCAGTGATACTCTTTTCATATTCTCATAAGAAAGAAATCTAACATTGGAAGGGATAACCGAGTTTGGAATAGCCGAGCTCTGCAGTTCTCCCATTGTGAATCTAACTTGGAGGCGGGAAGTGACTTCTTGATCCTCTTCCATGGCATCTATCCTCTTCAAATCAGCCTCCATCTCTTCCTCCATTGCTGGCCCAAAGAGGTCAGCATTGTTGTTTGTTGTTGATCTTGGAGCCGGATGAGACACCCGGCTCTCCCCGACTGACTCTTGCGAAGACATCTTGCTCTAATCTGCAGCAGCAACAGCTCAAAACACAAATAGAGGATAATTGCGTGATACGGGAGTCAAAACCTCCGGGAGATTATATAATGAATTTTTACCGACCGAAATACGTGTCGTGTAAGAAAACGGAGTCCGGAAAGCGCACGAGGTGCCCACAAGGTAGGGGGGCGCGCCCTCCACCCTCGTGGAGCCCTCGTGTCCTTCCCGGACTGCTTCTTATTTTTCTAAATATTCCAAAACAGAGAAATATTGCCTTAAAAACTGTTTTGGAGTCGCTTTACTTACCGTACCACATACCTATTCCTTTTCGGGGTCTGAAACGTTCCGGAAAGTGTCCCTTATGTATTCCTCTGGGGTTACAGTTTCAATAACATTGGTTTCAACATTTATGGGATTACCTGAGATATAATGTTTGATTCTTTGACCGTTCACCACCTTCGGATTTGTGCCTTCGAAGTTGTTGATTTTTATGGCACCGGAACGATAGACCTCCTCGATAACGTAAGGACCTTCCCATTCAGAGAGAAGTTTTCCTGCAAAAAATCCTAAATGAGAGTTGTATAGCAATACATAGTCACCTACATTAAACTCACGCTTTTGTATCCTTTTATCATGCCATCTTTTAACTTTTTCTTTAAACAACTTGGCATTTTTGTAGGCTTGGGTTCTCCATTCATCGAGTGAGCTAATATCAAATAACATCTTCTCACCGGCAAGTTTAAAATCATAATTGAGTTCTTTAATAGCCCAATATGCCTTGTGTTCTAGTTCGAGAGGTAAGTGACATGCTTTTCCATAAACCATTTTATACGGAGACATACCCATAGGATTTTTATATGCAGTTCTATAGGCCCATAATGTATCATCAAGTTTCTTGGACCAATTCTTTCTAGATCTATTAACAGTCTTTTGCAAAATTAATTTGAGCTCTCTATTACTCAATTCTACTTGACCACTAGACTGTGGGTGATAAGGAGATGCAATTCTATGATTAACATCATATTTAGCAAGCATTTTACGGAAAGCACCATGAATAAAATGTGAACCACCATCAGTCATTAAATATCTAGGGACTCCAAATCTTGGAAAAATAACTTCTTTAAGCATTTTAATAGAAGTGTTATGATCAGCACTACTAGTTGGAATAGCTTCTACCCACTTAGTAACGTAATCAACAACAACTAAAATATGTGTATATCCATTAGAGGAAGGAAAGGGTCCCATATAGTCAAAGCCCCAAACATCAAATGGTTCAATAACAAGTGAATAATTCATAGGCATTTCTTGACGTCTACTAATATTACCAATTCTTTGACATTCATCACAAGATAAGAACAAATTACGGGCATCCTTGAAGAGAGTAGGCCAATAAAAACTAGATTGCAATACCTTATGTGCAGTTCTATCTCCAGCATGGTGTCCTCCATAAGCTTCAGAGTGACACTTGCGTAGGATCTGTTCCTGTTCATGCTCAGGTACACAATGTCTAATAACACCATCTACTCCTTCTTTATAAAGATGTGGGTCATCCCAAAAGTAATGCCTCAAATCATAGAAGAACTTTTTCTTTTGCTGGTATGTGAAACTAGGTGGTATAAACTTAGCAAGAATGTAATTAGCATAATCAGCATACCATGGAGCAGTATGAGAAGTATTTATGACATTTAATTGCTCATCAGGAAAGCTATCATCAATAGGAAGTGGGTCGTCAAGCACATTTTCTAACCTACACAAGTTGTCTGCAACGGGGTTCTCAGCTCCTTTTCTATCAAGAATATGTAAATCAAATTCTTGTAGCAAGAGAACCCATCTAATAAGTCTAGGTTTAGCATCTTTCTTTTCCATGAGATATTTAATAGCAGCATGATTAGTGTGAATATTTACTTTAGAATCAACAATATAAGGTCTAAACTTATCACAAGCAAATACAACTGCTAAGAATTCTTTTTCAATAGTAGCATAATTTCTTTGAGCATTGTCTAGAGTTTTACTAGCATATTGAATAACATTTAATTTCTCATCAACTCTTTGCCCTAGAACAGCACCTACAACATAATCACTAGCATCACACATAATTTCAAAGGGTAAATTCCAATCAGGTGGCTGAACAATAGGTGCAGAGATCAATGCTTTCTTAAGTATTTCAAATGCTTCTACACAATCATCATTGAAAACAAATGGTATATCTTTTTGTAATAAATTAGTCAGAGGCCGAGAAATTTTTGAGAAGTCCTTAATGAACCTCCTATAAAATCCGGCATGACCAAGGAAACTTCTTATACCTTTGATGTCCTTGGGACATGTCATCTTCTCAATAGCATCAACCTTGGCTTTATCAACCTCAATACCTCTTTCAGAAACTTTGTGCCCCAAGACAATACCTTCATTGACCATAAAGTGGCACTGTTCCCAATTCAAGACAAGATTAGTTTCTTCACATCTCTGCAAAACTTGATCATGGTTGCTCAAGCAATCATCAAAAGAAGATCCATAGACGGAGAAATCGTCCATGAAAACCTCACAAATCTTTTCACAAAAGTCAGTGAATATAGCCATCATGCATCTTTGAAAGGTAGCAGGTGCATTACATAAACCAAAAGGCATATGTCTATAAGCAAAAGTACCAAAAGGGCATGTAAAAGTAGTCTTTGATTGATCTTTGGCTGACACATGTATTTGAGAGAAACCAGAATAACCATCTGGAAAGCAAAAATGTGTATGTTTGGATAATCTTTCTAGCATTTGATTGATAAAAGGTAAGGGGTAATGTTCCTTTTTAGTTGCCTTATTTAATTTGCAGAAATCAATTACCATCCTATAACCTGTAATAATTCTTTGAGGAATCAATTCATCTTTATCATTAGGAATGACAGTAATACCTCCCTTCTTAGGGACACAATGGACAGGACTTACCCACTGACTATCAGCAACGGGATAGATTATACCTGCCTCAAGGAGCTTTAGTATTTCCTTTCTTACCACTTCTTTCATTTTAGGATTCAGCCGGCGTTGATGATCACGAACTGGTTTAGCATCTTCTTCCAAATTAATTTTATGTTGACATAGAGTGGGACTAATGCACTTAAGATCATCAAGAGTACCCAATAGCAGCACGGTGCTTCTTCAGAGTTTTCAATAATCTCTCTTCCTCATGCTATGAAAGGTTAGCACTAATAATAACAGGATATATCTTTTTCTCATCAAGATAAGCATATTTAAGAGTATCAGGTAACGGTTTAAGCTCAAACACGAGATCACCCTTGGGTGGAGGAGGATCCCCTAGGATTTCAACAGGTAAATTGTTTTTCAGAATAGGTTCCTGTTTAAAGAATACTTCATCTATTTCCCTTCTTTCATTCATAAACATATCATTTTTATGGTCTAACAAATATTGTTCTAAAGGATCACTAGGAGGTACGGCAATAGAAGCAAGACCAACAATTTCATCCGTACTAGGCAATTCTTCTTCATGGTGTTGTCTATTAAATTTAGAAAAATTAAATTCATGAGTCATATCATCTAAACCGATAGTAACAACATCCCTTTTGCAATCTATGGTAGCATTAACAATGTTCAGGAAGGGTCTACCAAATATAATGGGACAAAAGCTATCTTGTGGGGAACCAAGAACAAGAAAATCAGCAGGATATTTAGTTTTCCCACACAAGACTACAACATCTCTAACAATTCCCATTGGTGAAATAGTATCTATATTGGCAAGTTTAATTGCGACATCAATATCTTCTATCTCAGCAGGTGCAATATCATGCATAATTTCTTTGTATAAGGAATAAGGTATTGCACTAGCACTAGCACCCATATCACATAAGCCATGATAACAATGATCTCATATTTTAACAGAAATAACAGGCATGCCTACCACAGGTCTATTTTTATCTTTAGCACAAGGTTTAGCAATTCTAGCAGTTTCATCAAGGAAATGAATAACATGCACATCAATATTATCAGACAAGAGATCTTTAACAATAGCAATATCAGGTTCAACTTTAATTTGCTCATGAGGTGTATAAGTTTTAATATTGCTTTGACGAACCACAGTTGAAACTTTAGCATGACCCTTTATCCTAATAGGGAAAGGTGGTTTCTCAACATAAGAAGTAGGAACAATTGGATCATTATAAGTGACAATCTTTTATTCAACTTTAATAGGTGCAGCTACTTTTACTTCTATGGGAGGATGATATTTAAACCACTTCTTCTTGGGGAGATTTAGTGCTAAATTTACGAAAAATATCGTTATCCATAAAAGATTTAACACAATCAAAACTAGGTTTAATACCTAACTCCTTACCTTTGTCGAGGTCCCAATCTTCAGAGTTGCGTTTAATTCTTTCCAATAAATCCCATTTGAATTCAATAGTCTTCATCATAAAAGAGCCAGCACAAGAAGTATCAAGCATGGTGCGATTGTTATCAGAAAGCCGAGCATAAATTTTTTGAATAATCATTTCTCTTGAGAGCTCATGATTGGGGCATGAATATAACATTGATTTAAGCCTCCCCCAAGCTTGAGCGATGCTTTCTCCTTCGCGAGGCCAAAAATTATATATATAATTGCGATCACGATGAACAAGATGCATAGGATAAAACTTCTGATGAAATACCAATTTCAATCTTTTGTAATTCCAAGACCCCATATCATCACATAGCCTATACCATGTCGATGCATATCCCTTCAAAGATAAAGGGAAGACCTTCTTCTTAACAACATCTCCGGGTACACTTGCAAGCTTAAATAATCCACAAACTTCATCCACATATATTAGATGCTTATCAGGATGTTTAGTTCCATCTCCTAAAAAGGGATTAGCTAGCAGTTTTTCTATCATACCCGAAGGAATTTCAAAGAAAACATTTTCATTTTTAGTAGGTTCAGTAGGTTGAGGAGCAACTCTTTGCTCTACTGGTCGGGGTGAAGATACCCCGAACAATCCCCTCAGAGGATTACTTTCCATAGTAACAAGTGACAGTAAATTTCAGCACACTATATAAATTTTTCCTTATCAAATTCCACTTACCAAAGGCGCTTCACTCCCCGGCAACAGCGCCAGAAAAGAGTCTTGATGACCCACAAGTATAGGGGATCTATCATACTCCTTTCGATAAGTAAGAGTGTCGAACCCAACAAGGAGCAGAAGGAAATGATAAGCGGTTTCCAGCAAGGTATTCTCTGCAAGTACTGAAACAAGTGGTAACAGATAGTTTTGTGATAGGATAATTTGTAACGAGCAACAAGTAACAAAATTAATAAGGTGCAGCAAGGTGGCCCAATCCTTTTTGTAGCAAAGGACAAGCCTGGACAAATTCTTATATAGAGAAAAGCGCTCCCGTGGACACATGGGAATATCGTCAAGCTAGTTTTCATCACGCTCATATGATTCGCTTCGGTACTTTGATAATTTGGTATGTGGGTGGACCGGTGCTTGGGTACTGTCCTTATTTGGACAAGCATCCCACTTATGATTAACCTCTATTGCAAGCATCCGCAACTACAACAAAAGTATTAAGGTAAACCTAACCATAGCATGAAACATATGGATCCAAATCAGCCCCTCACGAAGCAACGCATAAACTAGGGTTTAAGCTTCTGTCACTCTAGCAACCCATCATCTACTTATTACTTCCCAATGCCTTCCTATAGGCCCAAACAATGGTGAAGTGTCATGTAGTCGACGTTCACATAACACCACTAGAGGAGAGACGACATACATCTCATCAAAATATCGAACGAATACCAAATTCACATGACTACTAATAGCAAGACTTCTCCCATGTCCTCGGGAACAAACGTAACTAGTCACATAGCATATTCATGTTCATAATCAGAGGGGTATTAATATGCATATAGGATCTGAACATATAATCTTCCACCAATTAAACCAACTAGCATCAACTACAAGGAGTAATTAACACTACTAGCAACCTACTAGCACCAATCCCGGACTTGGAGACAAGAATTGGATACAAGAGATGAACTAAGGTTTTGAGAGGAGATGGTGCTGATGAAGATGTTGATGGAGATTGCCCTCTCCTGATGAGAGGAGCATTGGTGATGACGATGACGATGATTTCCCCCTCCAGGAGGGAAGTTACCCCGGCAGAATAGCTCTACCGGAGCCCTAGATTGGATCCACCAAGGTTCCGCCTCGTGGCGGCAGAGTTTCATCCGAGAAGATGGCTTATGAATTTTTCCTCATTGAAAGACCCCATATAGCATAAGATGGTCATCGAAGGGCCACCAGGGGGCCCACGAGGTAGGGGGCGCACCTAGGGGGGTAGGGCGCGCCCCCACCCTCGTGGGCAGGGTGTGCCCCCCCTGGTGAATCTCTTCCACTGAGTATTTTTTATATATTCTGAAAACGTCTTCCGTGAAGTTTCAGGACTGTTGGAGCTGTGCAGAATAGGTCTCTAATATTTGCTCCTTTTCCGGCCCAGAATCCCAGCTGTCGGCACTCTCCCTCTTTATGTAAACCTTGTAAAATAAGAGAGAATATGCATAAGTATTGTGACATAATGTGTAATAACAGCCCATAATGCAATAAATATTGATATAAAAGCATGATGCAAAATGGACGTATCACCCATTTATCAGTAGGTTAACTAGGGCCATATTTAATATATCCGAGGCTACATAGCAACATACATTGTACTGAATGACTAAATATGCAATCCCAGGCTACATAGCAACAAGGAAGAGTGTTACCTTAATGTTCTGATGATGTCTAGATATACATGTAATACAATCTGATACAATGGGATGGAGGGAGTGTTGTACTACATCATTTTTCAATTGTTGTTTAGCTTCTAATATTAACTTGGTGCTTTTAGGTACATATATCATTGCCAATGTTCGACACTTCGACCCTTTCTAGGGCAATGAGATATTCATGAACCAACATCAAGTTAGGAAACTGATAGAGGTTGTTATTAAAATGGTTCCAAAGACGTCAATCGAACTATTTGTTTACACTTTATGCAAGACTACAATGAACTGCAGGATGGTAAGTAAGAACCCTGTAGCATTCTTTTTACTGCCCGTAATGAGTTGTGTTAGATGACAATATTTGAATCTTTTTTCCTTTTGCAGTGGATCCTGAAGGAGTTTACTCAAGATTACCTCTCAAACTACATGATTGGCGGCCGACCATCAGAAGGGGTTGGACTAGAGTCCTGCATGCCTTCTGCATCCAGGAGAGCAGAATAGGGCCATTCCGCTTCACCTAGTTCAGAAACTAGAATGTCTGTCGCCTCTTTCTTTACCATCTGTAATACTCAAGTATAGAACCCTGGTTCATCATTCTTTATTTTGTGCTTATGCAATTCTTAAAGATATGTACATGTGAATCGAATAATGCATTGGTTGTTTGAACCCGATGGATATGAATGAAGCTAAAGCCTACTTTCAAGTTTAAATTAGGTACAATCTTAAATAGCAGCAATTAAATTAGGGTGTGCGGGTCATTATGGCTCACACGGTTAATAAAGCACAACATGTGCGATATACATCATAATCCGACATGGTTCACGGAGAGGAAACGTGTGTAACAATGCACACAGTTGTCGTTTGCAAAGCGTGTGTGATGTCAGACACTATCGCGTACGGTGCGGGAAAACTAAATGTGTGTGATTGTCTACCTATCGTACACGGTTTATAATCATGAACTGTTTGTGATGTGCCAGTCATCGTGAAACTCCCGTGCCTGGAATCTTCCTGGAAAACTCCCGTGCCTAGAATCTGCCTAGATTTAGGTAAAACCACAAAACTCCGTCTGTGATGGCAATGCAAGCACAAATGAGTAGCAAGGATGAAGCATTTGGGATATTCCAGATATCAGGAATGGTTATATAGGGACAACTGTATGAATCAAGGCTCCCTATTCCCGACGGTTTCTGGGTCGTGTGGGAAGGACCACCCTATCGCCGTCACTCGCTAGGTGATGGTTCCAAATGCCGTCGCGGAAAGGGGTTAAAAACCATTTGTATAGCACCGACGCGTACTAGTGTGTCCTAAAGATATAAAAGGTATTTGTAGTTTCTTAGGTCATGCTGGTTACTATAGGAGATATATCTAAGACTTTTCTAAAATTTATAGGCCTCTTACGAATCTTTTGCAAAACAACACTCCTTTTGTTTTTATGATGATTGTTTAGAAGCCTCTGAAACACTCAAGAAAGCCTTAATTTCTACACCTATTGTTCAACCACCTGATTGTAACTTGCCTCTTGAAATTATGTGTGATGATAGTGATTATGCTGTTGCTGTTGTTCTAGGACAAAGAGTTGATAAGAAATTGAATGTTATTCATTATGCTAGTAAAACTCTAGACAATGCTCAAAGAAATTATGCTACTACCGAAAAGGAATTCTTAGCAGTGGTGTTTGCTTGTGATAAATTTAGACCTTATATTGTTGATTCCAAAGTAACTGTTCACACAGACCATGCTTCTATTAAATATCTTATGAAAAAGAAAGATGCCAAACCAAGACTTATTCGATGGGTTTTCTTGTTTCAAGATTTTGATTTACATATCATTGATAGAAAAGGAGCTGAGAACCTCGTAGCTGATAATTTATCTAGACTTGAAAATGTGCCTGATGACCCACTACCAATTAATGATAGTTTTCCTGATGAGCAGTTAGCTGCAATAAATGTCGCTCATAGTTGCTAACTATGCTAATTACATTGTTGCTAAATATTTACCACCTAGCTTTACATACCAATAAAAGAAAAAAAAAATCTTCTATGATTTAAGACATTATTTTTGGGATGACCCACATCTTTATAAAGAAGGAGTAGATGGTACTATTATACGTTGTGTACCTGAGCATGAACAGGGACAAATCCTACGGAAATGTCACTCCGAAGCTTATGGAGGGCATCATGCTGGAGATAGAACTGCTCACAAGGTATTGCAATCAGGATTTTATTGGCCTACTCTCTTCAAGGATGCTCGTAAGTTCGTCTTATCTTGTGATGAATGTCGAAGAATAGGTAATATCGGTGATACGTCTCCAACGCATCTACTTTTCCTAATGCTTTTCCTCTTGTTTTGGACTCTAATTTGCATGATTTGAATGAAACTAACCCCGGACTGACGCTATTTTCAGCAGAACTACCATGGTGTTGTTTTTGTGTAGAAATAAAAGTTCTCGGAATGGAACGAAACATTTTATGAGGAATTTTTATATAGTATATAAGAATTTCTAGAGCCAAGACCTATCGGAGAGGGGCACCTGGGTGGGCACAACCCACTAGGGTGCGCCCCCTCTCCTCACGCGCCCAGGTGGGTTGTCCCCACCTGGTGGGCCCGTAGACCCTGAAACCAACACTATTAAATCCTATTTTCTAGAAAAAACCAGGAACAAAGAATTACCATGATCCATGAGATGGAGCTGCCGTCACCTCCTGTTCTTCATCAGGAGGCCAGATCTGGAGTCCGTTTGGGGCTCCGGAGAGGGGGATCTTTGTTCTTCGTCATCACCAACCCTTCTCCATCGCCAATTCCATGATGCTCCCCACCGGGAGTGAGTAATTCCTTCGTAGGCTCGCTGATCGGTGAGGAGTTAGATGAGATTCATCATGTAATCGAGTTAGTTTTGTTAGGGCTTGATCCCTAGTATCCACTATGTTCTAAGATTGATGTTGCTATGACTTTGCCATGCTTAATGCTTGTCACTTTGTGCCCAAGTGCCATGATTTCAGATCTGAACCATTTATGTTATCACCATTATATCCATGTTCTAGATCCGATCTTACAAGTTATAGTCACCTACTACGTGTTATGATCCTGCAACCCCGGAGTGACAATAGCCAGGCCCACTCCCGGTGATGACCGTAGTTTGAGGAGTTCATGTATTCACTATGTGTTAATGCTTTGTTCTAGTTCTCTACTAAAAGTAGGCCTTAATATCCCTTAGTTTCCAGTATGGACCCCGCTGCCACAGGAGGGTAGGACAAAAGATGTCATGCAAGTTCTTTTCATAAGCACGTATGACTATTTATGGAATACATGCCTACATTATATTGATGAACTAGAGCTAGTGCCGTATCGCCCTAGGTTATAACTGTCTCATGATGTATATCATCCAACAAGTCACCAATCCAATGCCTACAAATTTACCTTATATTGTTCTTGGTAAGTTACTACTCTATCATCACTGTTACACTTGCTACAAAATTACTGCTATCACTATTACCGTTACCGTTACTGTTGCTACTATCATCAAAACTACCATACTACTTTGCTACTAATCACTTTGCTACAGATAATTAATCTCCAGGTGTGGTTGAATTGACAACTCAGCTGCTAATACCTTCAAATATTCTTTGTCTCTCCTTGTGTTGAATCTATAAATTTGGGTTGAATACTTTACCCTCGAAAACTATTATGATCCCCTATACTTGTGGGTTATCAAGACCTTTTTCTCGCGCCATTGCCGGGGAGCATAGCTATATTTTTTGATTCACTTGGGATTATTATCAATTTATCACTATGAAGAATCTGAAGGATGCTTAGACTAAGATATTTCCCTCAAAGACGAGGGGAGGTAAGGAACTGATATCCAGTTCTGCTTTAGATTCACCATCTGTTATAAGTAAACTTGCAACACCACCACATGCTATTACTTCTGATATGTCGCAAGTTATTGATGATGCTACATCTGCTATGGATAATGCTTATGATGATGCTAGAATCTTGCTTAATGATGATGTGCCACTTGGTGATTTTCTTGATAAACAAATTGCTAGAGTAATACAACATGATGTTGTTGAATCTGACGTTGAGCTTGAAACTGAAACTCCTGAAACACCTTCTAGAACTAGCCCTCCTAGATATGAATTGCCTAAGGTACCGGAAGGTTATGTTATGAGTGAAGAAACAACTAGAGATATTCTTGCTTGCAGAGATAAAGATGATCTAGAGAAATTATTATGCAAGTATAAGGAAAAATCTCTGAATGCTAGAATGAAATGTGATCCTAAGTTTGCTACTTCACCTATATTTATTCATGATAAGGATTTTGAATTCTCTGTCGACCCATAGTTAATTACTTTGGTTGAATCTGATCATTTATATGGCTATGAAACTGAAACTGTTGTGGCATATCTTACTAAGTTGAATGACATAGCCACCCTTTTTATTCAAGATGAGAAAACTCGCTATTACTTTATTCTCAAATTATTTCCATTCTCATTAAAGGGTGATGCTAAAGCTTGGTACAATACTCTTGCTCCTGCTTGTGTGCGTAGTCCCTAGGATATGACTTATTACTTCTCTGAAAAAAAATCCCTGCTCATAAGAAACAAGATGCCTTACAGGAAATATTTAACTTTGTTCAAATTAAAGAAGAGAGTCTCCCACAAGCTTGGGGTAGGCTTTGCCAATTACTTAATGCTTTGCCTGATCATCCTCTTAAGAAAAATGAAATACTTGATATCTTCTATAATGGAGTAACCGATGCTTCTATGGACTTCCTAGATAGTTGTGCTGGTTGTATTTTCAGGGAACGAACTGTTGGACAAGCTGAAGAATTATTGAATAACATATTGAAAAACTATGATGATTGGACTCTTCTTGAACCAACGGCTAAACCCACTTCGAAGAAGAGGGGTATATTATATCTCAGTCCTGAAGATATGCAAGAGGCAAAGAAATCAATGAAGGAAAAGGGTATTAAAGGTGAGGATGTTAAAAAATTACCTCATATTGAAGAAATACATGGGCTTAATACACCACCACTGCCTAAGGTGGTAGAGGTAAATTCTCTAATGGAATTCAATGATAATGACAATCCTCACAATATGCATCCTAGCCAATGCCTTTATGAGTTTGAAAATTATATTAGAAAACATGATCACTTCAATGCAAATGTTATGAAACAATTGAAATACAATTCTGATATGATTGCTCGCTTGAGTGACTTGTTATTTAGAATATCAAATGATGTTAGAGGTGTTGGAAAGCATGCTTCTAAGGTTCAAACCCAGCTAGAACAAGTTGCTAAATCTCAAAGAAAGTTGCTTGATGAGATGAATAATAATATGCATGACTTTGCTGTTAGAGTTGCAACTAGAGGAGGTAAAATGACTCAGGAACCACTTTATCCTAAGGGACACCCTAAAAGAATTGAACAAGAATCACAAAGAGCTAACACTACTGCACCTAGTTCTTCTAGAATGAAAAACAAAAATAAAAATGACATGACTTTGCATGCTCCCAATGAACCTGAAGTAGAAAACCGCCTGATAATGCTAATGAAACTTCTATCTCTGATGCTGAAACTCAGTCTGGTCATGAACATTCACCTAATGATAATGAAACAGATAATGCTGATGTTCATGAAGACTCTCAACCAAATAATAAAGAACCAGACAATGATGTTGAGATAGAACGACCTGTTGATTTTGATAACCCACAACCTAAGAATAAAAGGTATGATAAAAGAGACTTCATTGCTAGAAAACACGGTAAAGAAAGAGAACCGTGGGTTTAAAAACCTATGCCTTTTCCACCTAAGTCAACTTAAAAGAATGATGATGAAGAATTTGAACGCTTTGCTGAAATGCTGAGGCCAGTCTTTCTGCGTACTCACTTGACTGATATCTTAAAAATGCCTCCTTATGCAAAGTGTATGAAAGACACCATCACAAATAAGAGAAAAATCCAGGAGCTGAATCTCCACTATGCTTGCTAATTATACTTTTAAATATGGAGTACCTAAAAGACTCAGAGATCCAGGAATACCGACTATACCTTGCTCTATCAAAAGGAATTATGTGAAAACTGATTTGTGTGATTTAGGAATTGGTGTTAGTGTTATGCCTTTCTCTTTATATAAAATACTTGATTTGAATAAAATCACACCTACTGAAATATCTTTGCAAATGGCTGATAAATCAACTGCCATACCTATCGGTATCTGTGAGGATGTTCCCGTTGTTGTTGCTAATGTTACTATTTTGACTAACTTTGTTATACTTGAGATGCCCGAGGATGACAACATGTCGATTATCCTTGGTAGACCCTTCTTCAATACTGCACGGGCTATTATTGATTGCAATAAAAGCAAGGTCACTTTTCATATCAATGTTAATGAGCATACGGTGCACTTTCCGAAGAAACAATTCCAAGTGAATGGTATTAAAGTTATTGAAAAATCTCCGGCAATCACTATTGGATGTTTTCAAATATCTCTACATACTGTCAAAAAGAAATATGAAATTCTTATTGTTGGGGACATTCATATCCCCATTGAGGAAAACCATGAATATCTTTAGGAAGTTTGGCTCCAAGAAGAACTCCAAGGGTGTTATTGGGAAGTCATCTGATAGTGATCTCCATCCTTGGAGGTTGGCGGAGGTACGGCCGTGTGAATGGCCGCACACCCCGTTCCTGGAAGAGGCTGGAATCCTTCAGGACTTCATGCAATATACTGTGAATGCCAGCCTCACCGATTTCATCGTAGATGAGTGTTAACAACACCAAATCCTCACAAACATCTTTGTTTAGAGTTTTACTTTCCTGCCTAGGAATAATCCTCCTGAAGTGAGCTTTGATTTATATGCTGAAAACCATCAGATACCACTTACTGAATTTTGTAACACATGCATGATCCCTTCAGATGGGAGCTTGGCCGAGCCTAGGCCGGCTGGGTTTGAGGCCTTTTACCGCACTTTGACAGTGGGAGATGAGAGAGGGGTGTCAGCTACCACTGTCGCTGGCTTGCATTTTCCTACTGTTCATTACTTTGCACTTTTCATTGCAAAATGCTTGCTTGCTAGGGAGTAGGTGGGAGCGCTCAGCTCACCAGACCTTGCTGTTTTGCGTCGTGCACAAGAGGGCGACAACACTTATAGCTTGGGAGCTATTGTGGCTCGTCGTCTCCATCTTAATAAATCTCAGGGTAAAATCCATGGTGGGATTTATGCTACTCGGTTGGCGGCCCACTTTAATGTTGGGATAAGCCCTCATGATTACCCTCTGACCAAGGTTTATCTAGACCGTGCAGCCATGGAACACCATCATTTTCTTGCACAAGATTATCCTGATATTCCTATTCCTTATAACCTGGTTTTTAGCATTGAAACTCGTGATATTATTCCTTTGCCTGCTCCTGCTTTGTTTTATTTTGTTGCCAGGGTGGATATAAGATCATGCCTGCGGACATCATCACCTACCGAAACGCTCCAGCTGCTACAGAGGCAGAGGAGGAGCCTTCGCAGTGGGATCAGTGGATGCCCACTCCTCAGTACCCCCACTACCATCCAGATTACTGATCAACTACCAAGTTAGGCCAAAAGCCTAAGCTTGGGGGAGTACGTGTTTCTCACCAACATTACATTCATGTCCACTTATTCATGTTGTCGGTGTTCACACTTTTTCATTGTATCATCCATGTTTAAATTTTATTTTTCTTGCTTTCTTCTTGTGTGTTTGAAAAACTTTAGAAAAAAAGCTATATCTAGTTTATTTTCCATGCATTCTTAGTAGTAATATTAAAAATAAAATCCAAAAAGATTTCCTTGTTCTTCTTTTGCTTGTTGGGAGGTTTCCAGTGTAAATAGTTTTTCTCGTTTTTGTTTCTCCCTTTTATTTGCTTGTTCAAGAAAACCAAAAACTCCAAAAATATTTCAGTGTGTTTCTCTGAATTTCTTTTATTTTATTCGAGCTGTACCAAGGAGAAGACCACGATAAAAATGTTGAGTGGCTCTCATATGAATAATTGTTGAACTAATAAAGAGCCCATTTTACCTTGTCTTCTCCTATTGAATAAAATGTTTTGCAGATTCCAGCTTAGTTCATGGCATTCTTGCACTATTATTATTTTCATATCGTTCGGTCAGTGCAAGTGAAAGGCAATAATGACGATATTCGATGAACTGGCCGTGGCAGAGAGAAACTTGTATGAACTCGACTTGTTCTGTTTGTGTAAATATGTTTAACCTAGTATCCATGATTCAGCCCATTATGATTAAACATGTTTGCAATGACTATTGGAGATTATAGTTTCTCATGCCATGCATAAGTAGCTGGGAGTGAATAATGATTTATCTTCGATATCAACATTGTGCTAAAATGATTGTGATGTAGTATGATGATATGGTATCCTCCTCTGAATGTTTGAGTGGCTGGACTTGGCACATGTTCATGCATGTAGTTGAATCAAAACCAACATAGCCTCTATGATATTTATGTTCATGGTGTTCATATCCTACTCATGCTAGTGTCTAATGATACTTATGCATAATGCAGGATCATGATCGTTGTTGCTCTCTAGCTGGCCGCTTCTCAATCTAATAGCTAGCCTTCACCTGTACTAAGTGGGGATTCTATTTGTACATCAAAAACCCTAAACCCAAAGTTATTCCAGATGAGTCCACTATATCTACCTATATGCGGTATAACCCTGCCGTCCTAAGTAAATTTGCATGTGCCACCTCTAAAAACTTCTAAAAAAATATCCATTTTGTGTGCCTGGATCGTTCATGGAACGATAGGAGGTAGTCGGTATCTTCCATGCTAAGCGGGTTATTCTCAGGTCGAGTGTTTATTCACTCGCCATCGCACGAGAAATGGGCGGTAATAGGGATGCCCGGTACCAAACTACAAAATACAAAAAGAGTTAATCGCTCAAATAATCAAACAAAAACTCCCAATGGAGTCAAAACCTTTACTTTTATCGCTTGGGAACCGTCACTATCTTGTTTAGCATGGGAGATATTGATAACTGATAGTTGTGAAGTAAACGAGAAGGGTGCATGTCTCAAAATACCATTTATCTCTGTTTTAAAACTTGAGCTCTGGCACCTGTGCAAATCACTGCTTCCCTCTGCGAAGGGACTATCTATTTACTTTTATGTTGTGTCATTACCTTCTAAAACAAGCGGTAGAACCTGAGAGCACAGCTGTCATGACTTATGCATTGTGTGTAGCTAATGTTGAGTGCATCATGACTGGATATTTTCTACCACGAAGTACAATGTTTAGTCGCTGCTCGGACTTTGGAGGTGCTCTGCATTTATGTTTTGCGGTCTCAGAAAGGGCTAGCGAGATACCATGATTGTATTATTATATCATGGTTGTTTTGACAACATGTTGCCGTTTGAGATGTCTTATTATTGCTCGCTAGCTGATTCTGTAATTGATATGAGTTAATATAATCTTTAAGAGTTATTGTCGGCATGGTTAGTTATAATGTTGGCTGAAAACCTGGGTGCTGCTTAAGCTTATTTATGCAAACAAGAGCAAAATAGTTCATAAAAGTTTTTCTTTTTCACTTCCAGTTTATCAACTGAATTGCTTGAGGACAAGCAATGGCTTAAGCTTGGGGGAGTTGATACGTATCCAACGTATCTACTTTTCCTAACACTTTTCCTCTTGTTTTGGACTCTAATTTGCATGATTTGAATGAAACTAACCCAGACTGACGTTGTTTTCAGCAGAACTACCATGGTGTTGTTTTTGTGCAGAAATAAAAGTTCTCGGAATGGAACAAAACTTTGCGAGGAATTTTTATATAATATATAAGAATTTTTGGAGCCAAGACCTACCGGAGAGGTGCACCTGGGTGGGCACAAGCCACCAGGGCACGGCCCCCTCTCCTGGTGTGCCCAGATGGGTTGTCCCCACCTGGTGGCCCCGCAGACCCTGAAACCAACGCTATAAAATCCTATTTTTCCAAAAAAATCTGGGCGAAAGAATCATCACGATCCACGAGGCGGAGCTACCGTCACCTCTTGTTCTTCATTGCGAGGCCAGATCTGGAGTCCGTTTGGGGCTCTGGGAGGGGGGTCTTCGTTCTTCGTCATCACCAACCCTTCTCCATTGCAAATTCCATGATTCTCCCCACCGGGAGTGAGTAATTCCTTCGTAGGCTCGCTTGTCGGTGAGGAGTTGGATGAGATTCATCATGTAATCGAGTTAGTTTTGTTAGGGTTTGATCCCTAGTATCCTCTATGTTCTAAGATTGATGTTTCTTTGACTTTGCCATGCTTAATGCTTGTCACTTTGGGCCTGGGTGCCATGATTTCAGATCTGAACCGTTTATGTTATCACCATTATATCCATGTTCTAGATCCGATCTTGCAAGTTATAGTCACCTACTACATGTTATGATCCAGCAACCCCAGAGTGACAATAGCCGGGCCCACTCCCGGTGATGACCGTAGTTTGAGGAGTTCATGTATTCACTATGTGTTAATGCTTTGTTCCGGTTCTCTATTAAAAGGAGGCCTTAATATCCCTTAGTTTCCAATATGGACCCTGCTGCCATGGGAGGGTAGGACAAAAGATGTATGGAAGTTCTTTCCATAAGCACGTATGGCTATTTACGGAATACATGCCTACATTATATTGATGAACTGGAGCTAGTGTCGTATCACCCTCAGTTATAACTGTCTCATGATGAATATCATCCAACAAGTCACCGATCCAATGCCTAAGAATTTACCTTATATTATTCTTGGTAAGTTACTAGTGCTATCATCACTGTTACACTTGCTACAAAATTACTGCTATCACTGTTACCGTTACCGTTACTGTTGCTACTATCATCAAAACTATCACACTACTTTGCTACTGATCACTTTGCTGCAGATAATTAATCTACAGGTGTGGTTGAATTGACAACTCAGCTGCTAATACCTTCAAATATTCTTTGGTTCCCCTTGTGTCGAGTCTATAAATTTGGGTTGAATACTCTACCCTCGAAAACTGTTGCGACCCCCTATACTTGTGGGTTATCATTCGGTAAGCGTTAAGAAATGCCTATGGATTATTCACTTGTTGTTGAACCATTTGATGTTTGGGGATTTGATTACATGGGACCTTTTCCTTCCTCTAATGGGTATACACATATTTTGGTTGCCATTGATTGTGTTACTAAATGGATAGAAGCTATTCCAACCAGTAGTGCTGATCACAACACCTGTATTAAATAATGCTTAAGGAAGTAATTTTCCTAAGGTTTGGAGTCCTTAGATATTTAATGACTAATGGTGGTTCACACTTTATTCATGGGGCTTTCTGTAAAATGGTTGCCAAGTATGATGTTAACCATAGAATTGCATCACCTTATCATCCTCAGTCTAGTGGTCAAGTTGAACTTAGAAATAGAGAAATAAAATTAATTTTGCAAAAGACTGTCAATAAGTCCAGGAAGAATTGGTCTAAGAAATTTTATGACGCACTTTGGGCTTATAGAACAGCATATAAAAATCCTATGGGCATGTCTCCTTATAAAATGGTTTATGGTAAAGCTTGTCATTTGCCTCTTGAGTTAGAAAATAAAGCATACTGGGCCGTCAAAGAGCTCAATTATGATTTCAAACTTGCTGGTGAAAAGAGGTTATTTGATATTAGCTCTTTAGATGAATGGAGAACCCAAGCTTATGAAAATGCAAAATTATTCGTTAAAAGATGGCATGACAAAAGAATCCAAAAGCGTGAGTTTAAAGTCAGAGAATATGTTCTTTTGTACAACTCTCATTTCAGATTCTTTGCAGGAACACTCCTCTCAAAATGGGAAGGCCCCTATGTTATCAAGGAGGTTTATCGGTCTGGAGCCATCAAAATAAATAATTCAGAAGGTACTACCCCGAAGGTTGTCAATGGGCAATGAATAAAGCATTATATCTCACGTATGCCCATTAATGTTGAAAGTACTATTATCCAAACTTTGACACCAGAATAACACATAAAAGAGTCCTTCGGAACACTCTAGAATTGTGAAAATAAGGCGGTACGTGATACAGTAAGTAAACGGACTCCGAAAAATCCATAAAAATATTTTTTGTCAGTTTTGGAATATTTAGAAAAATAGGAAAATAAGAAACTACCGGGAAGCGTACCCTGATGGGCACAAGACACCAGGGTTGGCGCGCCAGGTGGGTTGTGCCCACCTGGGACACCTTCCGGACTTCGTCTTTCTTCCGTTTGCTTGTCCCCCAAGATAAGAAATCTATATATATACTTCCCGAACCTGTTGATCACCGTATCGCGGAGAAATCCTCCGTTCTCTTTTCTTGCTATTTTTCTGCCAGATCCCATCTACCATGGCCACCTCAAGCTCCTCCAAGGACAAGTTCTTCAAGAACATCAGCAACCCATATTTGCGGGAGGTGGTGCAACACCCTTAGATCATCCAGATGCATGAGGGGGTGCTTCACCTCCACGATGTGCCATGTCCCAAGGGGACGGGAACCGTGGAGGCCAGACTTGAAGCTATGGAGCAAGATGTCTTCCGGTGCAAGGGGATGGTGGAGCGTGGGCTCAATGCCAATCACCTCATGATCATGGACCTCTCCCGTGATCTCAAGGTGGATGGCAAGCCCATGAAGGACATCGTCTTCACCCTCAATGAGAAAATCAACTTCCTCCAAAGCCAGAGCTATGATCTCCAAAACCAAGTCTTTGAATATGAGGCGAGGTTTAAAGGTATGAGTTCGGCTGCTAGTTGGAGGACTCGTGAGACTCACTCCTCCTCTTATGATGGTGGACCACTGGCATGGAAATCCGAGGACAAGATCTCTTCACCACCATCATCTTCTTAACCACTCGCTAGTTGGAGAATTGAGTATTGGGTATGGGCACTCCCCTTGGCTTCGCCAAGCTTGGGGGAGGTGCCCCGGTATCATATCATCCCACTATCTTTTTACCTTTACTTATTTTAGTTCGACCTTTTTCTTTAGATGAATAAAAGTTTAGTTCGATCCTTTCTTCCTTGAGATTTTGCTTAGTGATCTATCCTTGTAATCGTGTGCAAGTTATATAATAAAGTTTAGTTTGAGTTTTTGCTTTCTTTACTTTCATTCAAGTAAAATAAAAAAGAAAGGAAATAAATAAAAGAAAGGAAATAAATGAAGAAAATATCATATACTAATCTTATGGTAGGTGATGACACCACATAAGGAAGAGTATAAGTAGAAAAATTTATTAGAGATTGACAAACATATCATTAGTCAATGATGCAACTCATGAAAGAATTAATAAGGGAAGAGAAGATTCACATATAAATATACTATCCTAGAAATATTTTGTGATTGTGAGCCCTCATCAAAAAATTATATGCCAAAATTGTTGTCATTGTACAAGGAAGACAACTTAATGGTTTATGTTTGTTTATATTCACATATAAGTCATATTGTCATAGATCCTTTAACATGTGGTGCTTGCCCCTATCTTTGCTAGCCAAAAATTCCGCACTAAGTAGAGATACTACTTGTGCATCAAAAAACCCTTAAACCCAAATCTTACTTTCAAGTGTCCACCATACCTACCTAGGGATTGAGCAAGATCCCTCAAGTAAGTTGTCATCGGTGCAAAAAGGCAATAAAATTGCTTCTAAAAGTGTGACATCATTTAGTGTAAGAGAAAATTGAGCGTTGCATGAACTTGTGATGGTGAAGAATAAAAGCGACAGACTGCATAATAAAGGTCGCTATCACAAGGGGCAATGCAACGTGACGTTCTTTTGCACTAAGGAGTTGAGCATACAAACAAATAAGCGCATGGCAACCTCTGCTTCCAACTGCGAAGAGCCTATCTTATACTTTTATGTATTTACTTTTATGCAAAGAGTCAAAGTTTTCCATCTATCCCTTTTTATTTTTCTCCTTTGGCAAGCATCATGTGGTGATGAAAGATCAAGGCACATATGTCTAGTTGAATATAGATAGCATGAGTTATTACTGCTGACATCACCCTTGAGGTGAATATGTTGGGAGGCAAAACTATAAGTCCCTATCTTTCTATGTGTCCGATTGAAACATTTTGCTCATGTGTACACGGTGAGTGTTAGCAATCATAGAAGACTATATGATGGTTGAGTATGTGGACTTGCCTAAAGGCTCTCATATGTGACCCTTCCTGAAAAGATGATGAATGTTAGTCGCAAAGTTGACTGAGAACATAGTTTGTTGGTTTCTAATAGAGTTTTTGCTTTATACTTCGATTGTGTGATGAACTGTCACTTATTCATGAGAAGTCTATGATAAAAGTCCTATGGTAAAAGTCTTATGTTTAAATTTGTTGCTGTTATAATAATCTACATGATGCTTCTATGTCTGTATTTTGTTTTTATCGACACCTCTCTCTCTAAGCATATGGGCATGTTTTTCGATTTTGGTTTTCGCTTGAGGACAAGCGAGGTCTAAGCTTCGGGGAGTTGATATGTCCATTTTCCATCATGTTTTCTTACTGTTATTTAAGATGTTTTTATCCATAATAATGCTTTTTGGGGGTAATTCTAATGCCTTTTCTCTCATAATATGCAAGGTATACACAAAGAGGGAGAATTCCGGCAGCTGGAAATCTGGACCTGGTAAAGCTACGTCAGGCTACCTATTCTGCACAACTCCAAATAAGCTGAAACTTCACGCAGAATTTTTATGGAATATTTGAGGAATATTGGAGCAAATAACTACCAGAGGGGGCCCACCAGCTGGGCACAACCCATCTGGGCGCGCTAGGAAGCCCAGACACGCCCTGGTGGGTTGTGCTCACCCAGGCCCACCTCCGGTGCCCATCTTCTAGTATATAGGTCGTTTTGACCTAGAAAAAATAAGGACAGGACTTTCGGGACTAAGCACCGCCGTCGCGAGGCAGAACTTGGGCAGGAGCACTTTTGCCCTCCGGCGGAGCGATTCCGCCGGGGGAAGTTTCCTCCCGGACGGGGAAATCATCGTCATCATCATCACCAACAACTCTCCCATCTTGGGGAGGGCAATCTCCGTCAACATCTTCAACAGCACCATCTCATCTCAAACCCTAGTTCATCTCTTGTGTTCAATCTTGTTACCGGAACTATAGGTTGGTGCTTGTGGGTGACTAGTAGTGTTGATTACATCTTGTGGTTGATTACTATATGGTTTATTTGGTGGAAGATTATATGCTCATATCCAATATGCTATTTAGGGCCAGTTCTTTTGGGCGATTCTCCCAGAATCGCCCCCCTCCCTAGCTTCTTTCAGAATCGCCACTTCATATATTTTTTACAATCCTATTTAGTTAAGGTCTATTTATCTAGGATTGTAAAAAATATATAGAGTGGTGATTCCGGGAGAAGCTGGGGAGGGGGACGATTCTGGGAGAATCGCCGAAAAGAACTGGCCCTTAATACCCCTCTGATTATGTGCATGTTTATCATTTGTGAGTAGTTACTTTTGTTCTTGAGGTCACGGGAGAAATCATGTTGCAAGTAATCATGTGAACTTGATATGTGTTCGATATTTTGATAGTATATGTATGTTGTGATTCCCTTAGTGGTGTCATGTGAACATCGACTACATGACACTTCACCATATTTGGGCCTAAGGGAATGCATTGTGGGGTAGCAATTAGATGATGGGTTGCGAGAGTGATAGAAGCTTAAATCCCAGTTTATGCGCTATTTCATAAGGGGCCAATTGGATCCAAACGTTTAATGCTATGGTTAGAATTTATTCTTAATACTTTTCTCGTAGTTATGGATGCTTGCAGGAGGGTTAATCATAAGTAGGAGGTTTGTTCAAGTAAGAACAACACCTAAGCACTGGTCCACCAACATATCAAATTATCAAAGTACCGAACACGAATTAAGCCAACATGATGAAAGTGACTAGATGAAATTCCCGTGTACTCTCAAGAACGCTTTGCTTATCATAAGAGACCGTTTTGGCATGTCCTTTGCCTCAAAAGGGTTGGGCTACCTTGCTGCACTTTTAGTACTATTATCGATACTTGCTCGGTACAAATTACCTTGCTATCAAACTACTCTGCTACTTAGAATTTCAGCACTTGTAGACATTACATATCTGAAAACCACTTGTCATTTCCTTCTGCTCCTCGTTGGGTTTGACACTCTTACTTATCGGAAAGAGTTACAATTGACCCCCTATACTCGTGGGTCATTAGCGTGCCCACGTTACACCATCCGAGAATCGTGCCGCACTTCGAAACTAGAATCGTAAATAAATTTTGAGCTTGCTTCCTGTCACATTCCAAATTACCACGCTATATTTAACCGCAAACCTGTTCACACCGATCAGAACCTAAATGGTTTCCCACTTAGCAGCGTATTACTCGGTTATAAATACTACCCACTCCAAGATGACTACACATTCCTCCTCAATTCCTCATCAACGAAAACAAACAAGTCTTTCACCATCGTTCCCTTGCGCCTGCCATGGCAGGGGCTCACCATCCTAAGAGGAGGAGTGAGTCTCACGAGTCCTGCAACTGGCAGCCAAACTCATACCTTTAAACTTTGCCTCATATTCAAAGTCTTGGTTTTGGAGGTTGTAGATCTGTCTTTGGAGGAAGTTGATTTTCTTGTTGAAGGCGAAGATGATGTCCTTCATGGACTTGTCATTCGCCTTGAGATCATGGGTATAGTCCGCGATCATGAGGTTATTGGCATTGAGTCCACGTTCCACCATCCCCTTGCACTGCAAGACTTCCTGCTCCATAGCTTCAAGCCTAGCCTCCATGGATAATGTCCTCTTGGGGCCTTGCACATCGCTGATGTGGAGCACCCCCTCATGCATCTGGATAGCCTGAGGGTGCTGCATCACCTCCCGCAAATATGGGTTGATGACATTCTTGAAGAACTTGTCCTTGAAGGGCTTGAAGCGGCCATGGTAGATTGGATCTGTCAAAAAATAGCAAGGAAAAGAAAACAGAAGATTTCTCCGCAATACGGTGGTAAATAGGTTCAGGGGGTATATAAAGATTTTTTTATCTTGGAAAACAAGCAAACAGAAGAAAAACGGAGTCCGGAAGGTACCCGAGGTGGGCACAACCCACCTGGGGGCGCCCTGGAGTCTTGTGCCCACCAGGGTGACCTTCCTAGTTATTTCTTATTTTCCTAATTTGTCTTATATTCCAAAACAAACATAAAAAAAATTTGCGGAATTTTTGGAGTCCGTTTACTTACCGTATCACATACCTCCTCTTTTTCATGATTCTGGAGTGTTCCGAAAGGTTTCTTTTATGTGTTCTTCCCGTGTCATAGTTTGGATAATATTGCTTTCAACATTAATGGGCATACCTCAGATATAATGTTTTATTCGTTGCACATTTACAACTTTCGGGTTAGTACCTTCGGCATTATTTATTTTGATAGCTCCAGATCGATAAACCTCCTCGATAACATAGGGTCCTTCCCATTTGGAGAGGAGTTTTCCTGCAAAGAATCTGAAACGAGAGTTGTACAAAAGAACATATTCACCAACTTTGAACTTGCGCTTTTGGATTCTTTTATCATGCCATCTTTTAACTTTTTCTTTAAATAACTTGGCATTTTCATAAGCTTGGGTTCTCCACTCATCTAGTGAGCTAATATCAAATAACCTCTTTTCACCGGCAAGTTTGAAATCATAGTTGAGTTCTTTGATTGCCCAATATGCTTTATGTTCTAACTCAAGAGGCAAATGGCAAGCCTTCCCATAAACCATTTTATAAGGAGACATACCCATAGGATTTTTATATGTTGTTCTATAATCCCAAAGCGCATCATCTAATTTATTAGACCAATTCTTCCGGGACCTATTGACAATTTTTTGTAAAATTAATTTTATTTCTCTATTGCTAAGTTCAACTTGACCACTAGACTGAGGATGATAAGGTGATGCAATTCTGTGGTTAACATCATACTTAGCAAGCATTTACGGAAAGCACCATGAATAAAGTGTGAACCACCATCAGTCATTAAATATCTAGTGACTCCAAACCTTGGGCAAATAACTTCCTTAAGCATTTTAATAGAGGTGTTGTGATCAGCATTAATAGTTGGAAATAGCTTCTACACATCTAGTAACATAATCAACAGCAACCAAAATATGTGTATACCCATTAGAGGAAGGAAAGGTCCCATGTAATCAAAACCCCAAACATCAGATGGTTCAACAGCAAGTGAATAATTCATATGCATTTCCTGACGCTTACCAATATTACCAATTCTTTGACCTTCATCACAAGATAAAACAAACTTACGGGCATCCTTGAAGAGAGTAGGCCAATAAAATCCAGATTGCAATACCTTGTGAGCAGCTCTATCTCCCGCGTGATGCCCTCCATAAGCTTCGGAGTGACATTTCCGTAGGATTTGTCCCTGTTCATGCTCAGGTACACAATGTCTAATAATACCATCTACTCTTTCTTTATAAAGATGTGGGTCATCCCAAAAGTAATGTCTCAAATAATATAATAATTTTTTCTTTTGTTGGTATGTGAAACTAGGTGGTATGTATTTAGCAACAATGTAATTAGCATAGTTAACAAACCAAGGAGTGTTATGAAAAACATTTATTGCAGCTAATTATTCATCGGGAAAACTATCATTAATAGGTTGTGGGTCATCAAGAATATTCTCTAACCTACACAAGTTATCAGGCACAGGGTTCTCAGCTCCTTTTCTACCAGTGATATGTAAGTCAAATTCTTGTAGCAAAAGAACCCACCTAATAGGTCTAGGTTTAGCATCTTTCTTTTCACGAGATATATTATAGGAGCATGATCGGTGTGAACAATCACTTTAGAAACAACAATGTAAGATCTAAATTTATCACAAGCAAACACCACTGCTAAAAATTCTTCTTCAGTAGTAGCATAATTTCATTGAGCACTGTCTAGAGTTTTACTAGCATAATGGATAACATTTAATTTCTTATCTACTCTTTGTCCTAGAACAGCACCAACAACATAATCACTAGCATAACACATAATTTCGAAAGGCAAGTTCCAATCAGGTGGTGGAAGAATAGGTGCAGAAATCAAGGCTTTCTTAAGTGTTTCAAAGGCTTCTACACAATCATCATCAAAAACAAATGGAACATCCTTTTGTAAAAGATTTGTAAGAGGCCTAGAGATTTTAGAGAAGTCTTTAATAAATCTCCTATAGAAACCAGCATGACCGAGGAAACTACGAATACCTTTGATATCTTTAGGACATGACATTTTCTCAATTGCATCAACTTTAGCTTTATCCACCTCGATAGCTCGTTCAGAAATTTTATGTCCCAATACAATACCTTCATTAACCATAAAGTGGCACTTCTGCCAATTCAAGACAAGATTAGTCTGCTCGCATCTCTGCAGAACTCGGTCAAGGTTGCTCAAGCAATCATTAAAAGAAGTTTCATAAACGGAAAAATCATCCATGAAAACCTCAACAATCTCACAAAAGTCAGAGAATATAGCAGTCATACATCTTTGAAGGGTAGCGGGTGTATTGCATAAAACCAAAAGGCATACTTCTATAAGCATAAGTTCCAAAAGGACAACTGAAGGTGGTTTTCTCTTGATCAGGTTGTGAAACAGGTATTTGAGAAAAACCAGAATATCCATCAAGGAAACAAAAGTGTGTGTGCTTAGATAGTTTTTTCTAGCATTTTATCAATAAATGACAGAGGGTAATGATCTTTTCTAGTAGCTTTACTTATTTTTTAAAAATCAATTACCATTCTATAGCCTGTGACAATTCTTTGTGGAAAAAGTTCATTTTTATCATTAGGAACAATAGTAATACCCCCCTTCTTAGGGACACAATGAGCATGACTTACCCATCTAATATCACCTGTAGGATGAATTATACCTGCTTCCACAAGCTCCAGTATTTCAGTTCTTACCACTTCTTTAATTTTAGAATTCAAACGTCATTGGTGATCAACAACGGGTTTATCATCAGGTCCCATCTTAATTTTGTGTTGACAGAGAGTGGGACTAATGCCCTTTAAATCATCAAGAGTATATCCAATAGCAGATCAGTGCTTCTTCAGAACTTTCAATAATCTTTCTTCTTCATGTTCTGAAAGGTTAGCACTAATAATAACATGGTATATCTTTTTCTCATCAAGATAAGCATATTTCAAAGTGTCTGGCAATTGTTTTAATTCAAACACATGATCACCCTTCGGTGGAGGAGGACCTCCTAGAGTTTCAATAGGCAAATTGTGTTTAAGCAGAGGACGTTGTTCAAAGAAAATCTTATCTATTTCATTTCTTTAATGCAGATGCAAATCATTTTCATGGTCTAGCAAATATTGTTCTAGTGGGTCAGTAGGAGGCACGACAATAGAAGCAAGACCAATTATTTCATCCTTACTAGGAAATTCTTTTGTATGATGCTTTCTACTAAACTTGGAAAAATTAAACTCATGAGACTCACCACCAAAACTAACACCAACGGTTTGTTTTTCACAATCTATTTTAGCATTGACGGTGTTCAAGAAAGGTCTACCAAAGATAATGGGACAAAAGTCATCTTTTTGGGAACCAAGAACAAGAAAATCAGTAGGTTATTTTATTTTCCCACACAAGACTTCAACATCTCTAACAATCCAAAGTGGTGTGATAGTGTCTCTATTAGCAGGTTTAATAGTAACATCTATGTCATCTATTTCAGAGGGTTCTATGTCATTCATTATTTCTTGATATAAGGTAAAAGGAATAGCACTCACGATAGTACCTATGTCACATAAACCATGATAACAGCGATCTCCTATTTTAGCTGAGACAACAGGCATGCCAACAACAGGTCTATGTTTATCTTTTTCATTGGGTTTGACAATTCTAGCAGCTTCATCACAGAAGTAAATAACATGCCCATCTATATTTTATACCAAGAGATCTTCAACCATAGCAACACTAGGTTCTACTTTGATTTGTTCAGTAGGTTCAGAAGTTCTAATATTACTTTTATTGACCACGGTTGAAACCTTAGCGTGTTCCTTTATCTTTACAGGGAAAAGTGGTTTTTCAGTATAAGCAGTAGGAACAACAGGATCAACATTATAGATAATATTTTCATCTTTAGCTGGTACCGGTTTTTATTTCTTCTTTAATAGGTGGGTGATATTTAAACCACTTCTCCTTAGGGAGATAAACATGAGTAGCAAAAGATTCACAAAAGGAGGCTACTATCTCAGAGTCAAGTCCATATTTAGTGCTAAACTTTTGAAAAGCATTGGTATTCATAAAAGATTTAACACAATCATACTAAAGCTTAATACCTAACTCTTTACCTTCGTCGAGTTCCCAATCTTCAGAGTTGCGTTTAATTCTTTCCAAAAGATCCCACCTGAATTCAATAGTATTCTTCATAAAAGAACCAGTACAAGAAGTATCAAGCATGTATTGATCATCACGAGAAAGTCGAGCATAAAAATTCTGAATGATAATTTCTGTTGACAGCTCATGATTGGGGCATGAATATAACATTGAATTAAGCCTCCCCCAAGCTAGAGCGATACTTTATCCTTCACTAGGACAAAAATTATATTGGAATTATATATATATATATATAAATTCCGATCACGATGAACTAGATGCATAGGATAAATTTTTGGGTGAAATTTCAATTTCAATCGATTCCAATTCCAAGATCCAATATCATCGCATAGCCTATGCCATGCCAATGCTTTTCCCTTTAAAGATAAAGGGAAAACCTTCTTCTTAGCTTCATCTCAGGGTAAACATGCAAGCTTAAATAATCCACAAACTTCATCCACATATATCAAGTGCATATCAGGATGTTCGGTTCCATCTCCTGCATAAGGATTAGCTAGCAGTTGTTCTATCATAGCCGAAGGAATTTCATAATTGATATTTTCAGTAGGTGCAGTAGGTTTAGGGGTAATTAATTGTGGTTCCGGTTGAGGTGAAGAGACCCGAACAAACCCCTCAAAGGATAGTTTTCCATAGTAACAATTGACAATAAATTTTGGCACGTAGTAATAACTTTTCCTTGCCGATTTCTAATTACCAAGAGCGCTTCACTCCTTGGAAACGGTGCCAGAAAATAGCCTTGATGACCCACAAGTATAGGGGATCAATCATAGTCCTTTCGATAAGTAAGAGTGTCAAACCAATGAGGAGCAGAAGGAAATGACAAGCGGTTTTCAGTAAGGTATTCTCTGCAAGCACTGAAATTATAAGTAACGAGTAGTTTTTTAGCAAGATAATTTATAACAAGCAAGTAACGATAACTGTAACAAAGGTGCAACAAGGTAGCCCAATCCTTTTGAGGCATAGGACAGGCCAGGTCTCTTATGATAAGGAAAGCGTTCTTAAGAGTACATGGGAATATCATCTAGTCACTTTTATCATGTTGGTTTGATTTGTGTTCGCTACTTTGATAATTTGATATGTGGGTGGACCGGTGCTTAGGTGTTGCTCTTACTTGAACAAGTCTCCTGCTTATGATTAACCCCCTCGCAAGCATCCCCAACTACGAGAAAAGTATTAAGAATAAATCTAACCATAGCATTAAACTTTTGGATCCAAATCATCCCCTTACGGAATAGCGCATAAACTAGGGTTTAAGCTTCTGTCACTCTCGCAACCCATAATCTAATAACTAGTCCACAATGCATTCCCTTAGGCCCAAGTATGGTGAAGTGTCATGTAGTCGATGTTCACATGACACCACTAAGGGAATCACAAGATACATACCATCAAAATATCGAACACACACTACTGTAGGATGCTGCTAATGCGACACTACGATCAGAGACCCTTCGAGAAACTATGTGCGATGCAATAATCGCAAACGATGCTGTATGAAAACCGTCAGAAATGTGTAAAACATTTGCGATGACAGATGCATCAAACATGGTTCAGGTTTTATTTGTGTGTGCGATGAAGGGCATACGGTTCAGTTCAATGAACTGTTTGTGATGAGAAGGAACAAAAGAAATGGGCAGCCAGATGAAGGCGTGTTCGATACACAGCATACAGTTCACTCAGATGAACTATTTGTGATTAGGCAACACAAAAGAAACGGTCAACCAGATCAAAGGTGTGTGCGATATACGACATGCGGTTCACTCGGATGAACTGTTTTTGTTGAGACATGAGAGCAGAAATGGTTCAAATGAACAATATGTGTGTGATACAAGGCAAAAAAGTCTGTAATCAGAGACGTGTGTGAAGACCGATAACAACACAGACGATTACTGCTAACCTGTGTGTGTTGTGAGCAAATGATTGCTGGTATACAATTGTGAGTGATTCATGAAAGCATCACCGACGGGTTCCATTGTTTAGTCCGTGTGCGATGTGATTTTCTTTGTCCGCACAACATCTATGCTCCGTCTACAGCATCAACATATATACTTAAAAATACAACATTGCATAACCAAATTAAGCATACAATTACACAAGTGACTACAAACATAACATTTCCACACACCAAAGAAATCAATTACATGCATACTAAAGTAGGAGAAACGAGGATCTAATCATCTACTTATTGTTGTGACAACGCTTGCCATTGCTCTGCTTCCGGCTGGATCCCTGGCCATTTTGGGGAAGGAGGGACTTCCTCATGTCAACGATCCGCCTGTACATGTCGTAGCTCGTGTACGCCTCCTTGGCCACGTACACGACGTGAGCTTTATCGAGTTTCTCCATCCAAGCCGAGTGCTAGGCACGCTTGTCCTTGTTGCACGAATCCTTCATGTCTCTGTAGTAGGGGTCGATGATAGCCTTGGCAAGGTGAACCAGTGAGTCCTTCTCATGCTCCTTGCTGCCCCTGATCTTGTATTGCCCCTGGATGTCGACAAGATTCCGGCAGGCGATGCCCGAATTCTCGAGCGCCTTTACATCATTGGAGATTTCCACCGTAGCGAACATGTAGTGGGGGATGTTGACAAACCTGGAGAAACACTCGCAAGGCCTTGTGGCCAGGCAGTAGTGGTAGACGAGGGCGTGGTGGTGCACGCACATCTGGGTGATGGCAACCTTGGGACGAGACCCGACACGAGCGTGGGTGTACTTGAGGTCAAACCCGACCACCTTGTACTTCTCCTTGGCAAGCAATAGCTCCATGATGTGGATGGAGTGCTCCGCCTGGACCGAGTCATTGGTGTACACCACCGAGAGGTCCATGAACCTTCTGTGGGTGTCCACCATGGCACGCATGGTGAATTGCTGCTCGTCATCGGCAGCCGCTTGGAGCGCCATTGGAGCCGCGCAAGATACCCTCTAAGAATTTCTCGTGGTGGGTGTGCTTCTTGCAATGGTGGGGCGCGATCGAAAGGTTGAAGAGACATAAGGGTAGGTTAAATGGCCGCTGTAATAAATGGAGGCTGGCCGGCCTGTAATCATCACGTCTTGTCACGACGTTCATAGCGGAGGATTCCAGAATCCAATGCATGCTTGACAACACCGCACCCCAGGCGTGGGCTTGAAGAGCCTGTTACCGCGCTACCGTGCTGTTTACCGTGCAAGTTTCCCGCCCGGCTACTTTGGCCACGCGTCAGCTAGAAGAGGGACAAATCGTGGGTGTTTATTGGCAAAAAGCTTTGTTAAAATGAAGTGTGTGGAATGGCTTCAGTCATAAGTTTACCCTTGGGTGATGAGGTCAAAGTTACACAGAAGGGTGATGGTGGACACTCGAGTGCGATAATTAAATCTGTGCTCTACAGTGCACATGGTGGAAGAAACCATTGTGTGCAATATTGTCGAAGATCGCAATGGAGTTAGCTATATAGATCGTGTGCTTTGAGATCAACAAGGTAAACTAATTCGAGAATGGTTAATAAAATCTAAGACCATTGCATATTAAGGTCAAAATAGTGCTAGCAATATACGAGTCTCATACGATGCCATTTCAATTATTGTACCACAAAAGCTCGAAATGTTACAAGGTTCAAATTCCACAGCTATATGGCTCAAATTAGAAGATTACAAGGTTCAAACTAATATTAGAAATGAAATTCAGCTCATCAGCTGCAAACGCTCGTGCTGATGCGCTGAACATGGATATCAGAGAGGTTCAAACTAATATCACCGCTTCTAAGTCTGGCTTCAAAACCTCACAATTTTTGCAAAGGGGTCATCCACTGAGAAGTCATGTATGGGGTTGACCCGATGACTTCCGATTACTCTGTCATCTGAAGTTCCAAAATGAAATTCAGCATTTTTGGAGCCTACTCCATTCTGCCGCAGGCGCCGGCACTGATCAACAGACCATTCATTTTTGCGAAATAAATGTAGGGCAAACCTCATTTCCTTCAGCACCCTTTCTCTCAGAACAAAGAACCTGGCGAATATAATCCCCGGTAAGGTCCCTTGGTAGGAGTTCAAAGTAATTTCTGAGAGATGCAGATCTAGGCATTCAACGTGGTTGTTATGTTGTATCACATTATCCACCACTGGGCCTAATCTTATCTGCAAAATAAGAAAACATGTTAGTGCATGCATGCAGTTTTGAACATTACTACAGGCCTAGCTATTTGGTTTGCATGATTTATAAAATGCACTAACATGCCATCTTCGATCTGACATGATTAACATGGGCATTTGATTACATTCTAGAAAAATGTAGCCTTCTTCACAAGAGGTTGGTGTGGATGAAAAGTTCCCTAAGAAAACTAGTACATACGAATCCAAAGGAGAAATGCTTATTCAATGTAACCATATGGATCAAGCAACCAATATGGGGGTGGGGGGGCTTGTATGTACTGAAATCCTCCAAAAGAACCTTCAAAAAATGTAGTACATTGTCATTGTAAACTTGGAAAAAGGTGTCACAAATTGAACTCCCTTATGGTTAACATTTAACAGGAAAGGAACATCACCTCGAAATATAGCTTCTCCAGGCATGGAAAGCATCTCAAGAAACTGATAACTTGCTCCAGGTCGGGCCCGATAGATTCTAGTGCCAAGACCTTCACTGTGCGCAGTTTCGGGGTCAAGCTTGTCAGAATCATTTTCTGAATGACAGGCGAACAAACATCTTCAAAATTATAAATAATGTTAATTTGTAGAAGGAGAGGTAGAAGGCGGCTGTTGTACCTGAACAGGTGTTGATGCAATAACAAGTTCGGAGTATTTGTCAGACGAGTAGCCCACCACTGTCAATTTCGACGCATAAATGACATTGATTCTTGTTGGACCTTCTTGATCAACTACAAGTAATCTCTCAAGTGCAGGTGTGTCCTGGATGACCATACCGTGGTCCACCTTTTGTGATGTCTTCCTGCCGCACCGGCAACACACATAAATAGTCCCGAGAGTCATGGAGGTGATGTGGAAGGTACTCAATCCATTGATCGCCAGAAGACGAAGGTACTCGAGTGCAGTACAACCACGGAGCAGGCGCTCCATGTCACCCTTTGAGAGGCAGACGGTGACGAGCTCGAGGTGCTTCAGTCGTGGTAGAATAAGAGTTGGCGCATCATTAAGGGGCGTGAAATGGCAGTTCCTGAACTTGGCGACACGCAGCATGGGCGCGAGGCGGAGTGCGGATGTTGGCAGCGATCGCATATGCCCATCATCAAAAGTGATCTCCTCAAGCTGATCTAGGGCGGGGGATCGGAACCAGTCGTCAAGCTTAGCTCGGTCCTTGCCGTTGGAACGGAACTTGCCAATTCTAAGGCCTTTGGTTGGGCCAAGGTGACTGCCAAGGATCTTGGAGAACGCATCCAAGCTTTTGTGATAGTCATGGCGGAGCTCGTGGGTGTCGATGAGGTCGAGAGGGCTAGAGTTCCATAGGGGGCGCCACCGCCGGGAAAGGAGGGTTGTCCGCGGCCCATATTTGATTGGGAGGAGGGAGATGATGACTCTCAACATATCGTCGGGGAGGCTGCTGATAAAGTCTAGGCCTGCTGGAGTCGCTTGCGATTCTAGCTCGCCCCACCTCCGCTTGTTGGCAGCCCCGTTCTACACCTCCGGAGTCTCCTTCTCAGCGGCGCTTTCTGATAGAAATGGGAGTACAGGGAGTATTTAGTTAAAACAGGGCAATAGAAAAGTGTATTGGTAACTTTAAGTTATTAGGTAGGGATATAGTAAGAAAAGGGAATAACAATTGGTTGCTTAAATACTACACAATTCATTTGACATTGCTGGGTAAGTCAACAATGTAGATAGTTGAAAAGAAAACTTACTTCGAACAAAGTCTGGATGGATGATTTTGTCGGGGAAGTTAGCATATATATCATGACCAGGCCCTTCTATGTGCAGTGCAATTTTTAGTGCCAACTTTCAATACATAAAACTTTGCAATTTCATTGCAAAAGCCAGTGCCAAAATAGGAGTCACCACGTTCATCAAGTCTTATAGTAGCAACGATTGTAAATCCATGGTTTGTGTGTAGTATGACATTTGTGGAGCCTTGATGTATGTAAAGGGAAAAATTGTGCACTACATAATCTGTTGTATAGCGAGGGATGTCCTGCAAAAAATGGTAGGATTGTTAAAGAAAATATGGTAACATGCAAATATGGGCCCAAATTGAAAGAACTATACTGCTGTTGAAATCGAAGGACAAAAGTCTATAATTAAACAGATATGATAAACATGATGTCATGGAAATATGAGAGTAATCGAAAGAACAATACATCATTAATTTGCCTAATATAGAAAGAATAGGGGAAAATCCCCTTTGACGTATATGGTGCATGTGGCACCTTTTATCCAAATGTAGCAATATTTAGAATATGTTCAGCAAAGTAGGCCATGCCAACCGATTTAGGGTGAGATTGAACACACTGTGCGCGTCCTCAAGTTATCTGGTACGATGAGATGGAATCTCTGGCAGCGGTCGCCAAGTCCTGAATTGTCGGCGCACTATACATTCTATGAATGAAAGAAAACCCTCAAATTATCTCAAATAAAAATGAATTCACGGCGATTTCTGTCGGGTGATTAAAGGAGGCAGATGAACTGGGATAAGAGATGAGATAATATCTCGTTAAATTAGTTACCTTGTCGTCCACGAGAAAGAAACCTCTGTATGGAAGATTCCCCAACTGAGCGGAGCTGGGTCGACCGCGAGCAGCATCGAGAAAGTCGATGGCGATAGGCGGCGGCAAGGGGAAGTGGCAAGATGCGGTGGGCTTTGCCAGCACCGGCAGGCGGCTAGCTAAGTGTTTGCCGCCGCGATAGGCGGTGCCATGGCATAGACGCGGAGTAGCTTGTGCAGGTGTGAATGGGGAACATACCGGAGGGGCCGAGGGGGTGGCAGGCGGGGTGAGGGTTTTTGTGACATGGGGATGGTGAGGGTTTTCTTTTTTATTTTTGAATTGGGTGGTGAGGGTTTTCTGTCCCACAAAGAATTTTGGGGGTGACGGTTTGCTAGAGCAAACCGTGTGTGATTGACGTAGCAGGCAAAATGAAAGTCATTGCACACGGTTCCAATTTTGGGAACCGTGTGTGATTGACGTACTACCTCCATCCTGGTTTATTGGTCCCCTATTGTAATTTTTACCAAATTTGGTGAAATATTTAACATACTCAGACATAGATAATAAGCGTACACATAGATAAGAATAATTCAACAATAAGTAGTACATAGTTCAACAATATTAAGCATACTCAAGAGTACATATATAGTTCCATCCATCCCACATCTCATCTCGCAGGCCGGCATGACCATGAAGCTTCTCCAGGTACTCGGCGTACGCGCCGTGCGCCACCCTGCGAGAATACTTCTGCTTGAAGGAGCCAACGACCCGTCCTCTTGCATGCGCCAGAACACTTAGATATGCATCATGAAGCTTCTGGTTGCAAAATGGGCATCCATAGCCACCGTTTCGGGTCCTAATACGCCTGTTATGATTTCCCGCATAAAGCTCCCTCGGGATTTGCCTGTTGTACCTCCTATGGACATCTTCATCCTCGCTATCCACATCGTCATACAATACCTATACAAATAGTAAAACAAATTTGGCATCAAATCACTGATTACATGCCGTGAAGTAGGATTAGGAATTTATGGCTATTTATTTATACATATCCAGAGATTATGGTTCGATTTTTAAGCATAGTCATCTATGTATAGACCAACCTTGAAGAAAATAATGGCACAAACATAGGTGGGTCATTCAAAATAAATTGTCAAGTCCTGGCTAGGAATTATTAGCATGAACTAACCCTAGTCGGATTACTAGCAGAAATCATTTGCACATATGACACAACTAATCACTTATCACATGTACCATTCAAACAATCAATACACTACACGGATCCAATGAAACTTACTCAGATTTCGTGGATTGGGATAACATAACCACATGATTTCTATTCCAAAAAAGGGAGGCAAGAGTAACCGGAGATACCCTATGATCTATTTGACACATAAATGGGAATAGATGACTAACCAGCTGTCCGTCGTCATCGGAGTCGTCGCCGGAGTGGTCGTCGGAGTGGTCGTCGGAGTCGTCGCCGGAGTAGTCATCGGAGTCGTCGCTGGAGTCGGTGTGGAACTCCGCCTCCGGCTATGGAAGCTCGACGCCGTCGAAGACGTCAGGGTGCAGCGATAACTCGCCGGCTGTTAACCCACAAGTATAGGGGATCGCAACAGTTTTCGAGGGTAGAGTATTCAACCCAAATTTATTGGTTCGACACAAGGGGAGCCAAAGAATATTCTCAAGTATTAGCAGCTGAGTTGTCAATTCAACCACACCTGGAAACTTAATATCTGCAGCAAGGTATTTAGTAGCAAAGTAATATGATAGTAGTGGTAACGGTAGCAAAAGTAATATTTTTGGGTTTTATAGTGATTGTAACAGTAGCAACAGAAAAGTAAATAAGCGAAGAACAATATATGAAAAGCTCGTAGGCATTGGATCGGTGATGGAGAATTATATAGGATGCGATCGATCATACAACAGTTATAACATAGGGTGACATAGAACTAGCTCCGGTTCATCAATGTAATGTAGGCATGTATTCCGAATATAGTCATACGTGCTTATGGAAAAGAACTTGCATGCCATCTTTTGTCCTACCCTCCCGTGGTAGCGGGGTCCTATTGGAAACTAAGGGATATAAGGCATCCTTTTAATAGAGTACCGGACCAAAGCATTAACACATAGTGAATACATGAACTCCTCAAACTACGGTCATCATCGGTAATGGTCTCGATTATTGTCACTTCGGGGTTAACAGATCATAATACATAATAGGTGACTATAGACTTGCAAGATAGGATCAAGAACTCACATATATTCATGAAAACATAATAGGTTCAGATCTGAAATCATGGCACTCGGGCCCTAGTGACAAGCATTAAGCATAGCAAAGTCATAGCAACATCAATCTCAAAACATAGTGGATACTAGGGATCAAACCCTAACAAAACTAGCTCGATTACATGATAAATCTCATCCAAGCCATCACCGTCCAGCAAGCCTATGATAGAATTACTCACGCACGGCGGTGAGCATCATGAAATTGGTGATGGAGTAAGGTTGATGATGAGGATGGCGATGGATTCCCCTCTCCGGAGCCCCGAACGGACTCCAGATCAGCCCTCCCGAGAGAGTTTAGGGCTTGGCGACGGCTCCATATCGTAAAACGCGATGAATCCTTCTCTCTGATTTTTTCTCCTTGAACACGAATGTATGGAGTTGGAGTTGAGGTTAGTGGAGCGTCAGGGGGCGCACGAGGCAGGGGGGTGCGCCCTGGGGGGTAGGCGCGCCCCCACCCTCGTGGACGGGGTGTCGGCCCCTGGCATGGATTCTTCTTCCAGTATTTTTTATATATTCCAAAAATAATCTCCGTTGACTTTCAGGTCATTCCGAGAACTTTTATTTCTGCACAAAAATAACACCATGGCAATTCTGCTGAAAACAGCGTCAGTCCGGGTTAGTTCCATTCAAATCATGCAAGTTAGAGTCCAAAACAAGGGCAAAAGTGTTTGAAAAAGTAGATATGATGGAGACGTATCAACTCCCCCAAGCTTAAACCTTTGCTTGTCCTCAAGCAATTCAGTTTATAAACTGAAAGTGATAAAGAAAAACTTTTACAAACTCTGTTTGCTCTTGTTGTTGTAAATATGTAATCCAGCATTCAAGTTTTCAGCAAAGATTATGAACTAACCATATTCACAATAACACTTAGGTATCATGTTTACTCATATCAATGGCATAATCAACTAGCGAGCAATAATAATAAATCCCGGCTGACAACACTTTCTCAAAACAATCATGATATGATATAACAAGATGGTATCTCGCTAGCCCTTTCTGAGATCGCAAAACATAAATGCAGAGCACCTTTAAAGATCAAGGACTGACTAGACATTGTAATTCATGGTAAAAGAGATCCACTCACAGTCATACTCAATGTAAACTAACAGTAATGGATGCAAATGATAGCGGTGCTCTCCAACTGGTGCTTTTTAATAAGAGGGTGATGACTCAACATAAAAGTAATGGATAAGCCCTTCGCAGAGGGAAGCGGGGATTTGTAGAGGTGCCAAAGCTCGGTTTTGAAATAGATGTGAATAATATTTTGAGCGGTATTCTTTCATTGTCAACATAACAACCGAAAGATCTTGATATCTTCCATGCTACACACATTATAGGTGGTTCCCAAGCAGAATGGTAAAGTTTATAGTCCCCCACCACCAACAAGCATCAATCCATGGCTTTCCCGAAACAACGGGTGCCTCCAACTAACAACAATCCCGGGGGAGTTTTGTTTGCAATTATTTTGATTTGATTTGAGCATGGGACTGGGCATCCCGGTGACCAGCCATTTTCTCGTGAATGAGGAGCGGAGTCCACTCCTCTTCAGAATAACCCGCCTAGCATGGAGGATACAGACACCCCTAGTTGATACATGAGCTATTCGAGCATACAAAACAAAATGTTTATTTGAAGGTTTAGAGTTTGGCACATACAAATTTACTTGGAAAGATAGGTAGATACCGTATATAGGTAGGTATGGTGGACTCATATGGAATAACTTTGGGGTTTATGGAATTGGATGCACAAGCAGTATTCCCGCTTAGTACAAGTGAAGGCTAGAAAAAGATTGGGAAGCGACCAGCTACAGAGCGACAACAGTCATGAACATGCATTAAAATTAATCAACACCGAATGCAAGCATGAGTAGGATATAATGCACCATGAACATAAATATCGTAGAGGCTATGTAGATTTTGTTTCAACTACATGCGTGAACATGTGCCAAGTCAAGCCACTCAATCGTTCAAAGGAGGATACCACCCTATCATACCACATCACAACCATTTTAATAGCATGTTGGCACGCCAGGTAAACCATTATAAACTCCTAGCTAATTAAGCATGGCATAAGCAACTACAATCTCTAATTGTCATTGCAAACCGTAAGTGCATCTAGTGCCACCCCTAGTTGGTTTTGGAGTATTGACGACAAACCTGGTTGAAGGACTAATGTGTTTGTGAGAATTGCAGGATAACACAGGTAGAAGTCCCTCATTGATTCGGTTTACCTACCAGAGATGACCCCTAAAAATGTATGAAGACATTGAAGTCAAAGGCGGTATGTGAAGACATCCACATTGAAGACTATGACAAGAGAAGACATTGCGTGAAGACTATGGAGCGCGAAGACTTAGTTGTTTCCTCGTTCGTTTTCTTCTTTGTTGAGTCATAGGAACCACCATACTGTTAAGTGGGGTCCAAGTGAACTAGTCAGAATGACTGAAGTGATGCTTAACCAAAATCCTATGTCTTCGAGCGAAGACAATGAGAGCAAATCTTATCCAGAGCTGGATAAGTCAGCTTTGCTTGTAGCCCAAGTAAAGTTGCCGTGTGTGTTTGAAATCTGACCGTTGGAACACGTGTCAGTTCCTTAGTGACCCAAGGTCATTTCGGACAAATCAGGTCGATTTGCCTAGTGGCTATAAATAGCCCACCCCCTACAACCATAAATGGTTGGCTGCTCAGAGTTAGTGTACGGCTTTTGTCGTTTGAGAGCAACCCACCTCGAAGCCTTTGAGAGAGAATTCCTTGCGAGGATAAAGCCCTAAACACCCAGAGCCAAAGAGTGTTAGGCATCACTTAAGTCTTCCTGTCTGTGTGATCTGAAGACTTATTACACTTGAGGACTATGAATCCTCCAGCCGGTTAGGCGTCGCATTTTGAGAATCCAAGAGTCATTGTGGATCGCCGGTGACCGAAGTCTGTGAAGGTTTGGAAGTCTACCTTGAAGACTTACCAGAGTGATTGGGCGAGGACTGGGTGTCCTTAGCTCAAGGGGAATAAGGTGAAGACACGGTCTTCTGAGTTGAATCTCAGCCTCCCTAACCAGACATACAGTTGTCACAGCAACTGGAACTGGTCCAACAAATCATTGTCTTCAACGAGCCACTGGTTCTATCCTTCCCATCTCTTTATTTACAGTTGGTCCTTGTGAAGTCATTGCATGTTTGTATTATTTTTTGTCTTCACTCAGTGACTGCTTGTTCTGATTGGCTTCATACTATCTTCCAACCTGATCCATACTGCCTAGTTGCTATTAGTCATTGTGCCTTCACTTCATTGAATACCTGACTATAGCTTGTCTAGTGTAGTCTACCTTCCGCTGCATGGTAATAGGTCTATTTCTATCGTTTATCTTCAAAACTTCCATGTTTTGAAGACTTTCATAAAATCGCCTATTCACCCCCCCTCTAGTCGATCACTAGCACTTTCAATTGGTATCAGAGCAAGGTACTCCCTTGTTCTGTGTGATTCGGTTTAACCACCTGGAGTTTTAGCTATGTCGACTGCAGGGATGATCAAAGTCTCCGCTGCGTGCCCAGTCTTCGATGGAACTGAATATCCCTACTGGAAGAATAAGATGCGCATGCATCTTGAAGCCAATGATGTCGACCTCTGGTATGTCGTCAAGAATGGCGTCCCCAAGGCTGGTGAAGGTGTCACCACTGCTGATGTCAAGAAGTTCGTTCAACTGTACTCCACTGCCAAGAACATCATCTATGGTCATCTGACCAAAGGGTAGTATGGCCGTGTGAGTGCTCTGGAAACATCTAAGCTAGTCTGGGACTGGCTCTCCAAGGTCAACGAAGGCGTCTCGACCCAGAGAGATCAAAGAATCGGTGTCCTTCGCAACCTCTTCAACCGCTTCAAGAGAAATGCAATGAGAATGTTCAGCTCATGTTTGATCGACTCACTGACATCACAAATGAGCTTGAAGCCCTCGGCGCTATAGAGATCACCAAGCATGAAGTCGTCAAGACACTCCTGAGATCACTTGACAACTCATTTGACACCCTAGCCCTGATGATTCAAGAATGCCCCGACTTCAAGACACTCGATCCGTCTAACATACTCGAAAGGCTCAACACACATGAGTTTTAGCTTTCTGAGAAAAGAGACATCTATGGTCCCAACTATGGGCGAACTCGTGCCTTGAAGACAAAAGTTGTCTCCTCATCTGAAGAAGAACCTGACAGTAGTTCTGATGATCCTGAAGACATTGGAAAGGAGCTTGCTATGCTTGTGAAGAAGTTCCAAAAATTCACCAAGAAGAAGGGCTTCAGAAAGTCTTCATGATCAAGCTCAATGAATGATGAAGCTTCTGCTCATGACTACAAGAAGATAACATGCCACAAGTGCAAGAAACCTGGCCACTACATCTCTGAGTGTCCGCAGTGGGACAATGAGAACAGGAAGAAGAAGATCAAGGAGTATGATTCCGACGACAAGAAGAAGAAGAAATACTCAAAGTCTTCTTCCAAGTCTTCCTCAAAGTCTTCATCACACAAGAAGAGCTCATCTGGCAAGGCTCGTGCGTTTGTTGGCAAGGAGATGGATTCAGAGGAGGAGTCCGCTTCTGAGGAGGAGGAGGTGGAGTCTGAGGAGGAGTCCGACTCTGGCGTTGCAACTCTGGCTACAACATACGTTGCCAAGTCCATCTTCAACACTAAAGACAATGACTTCATCATCGACGCCGATGCAAATGACAAGGACTACTCTGCTCCCACCTACTACTTCATGGCACACGGTGCCAAGGTAAACACACGCACTACTCACTATCAAACATCCAGTGAAGATGACTCTGATTGTGGTTCCAAACTCAGCTACAAAACACTTGCTAAAATTGCAACTGAATAACAGAAAGCTATGGAACATATTCAAAAACTGTTAGACAAAAGCGATGACCTGTTAGACGCTGAAATGAGTCAATCTCAGTCCTTAATTGAAGATATAAAAAATCTTCATGCTAAGTATGAGGAACTTGAAATTCGTCATGAAACACTCTCAACAACTCATGAAAAGCTTTCCTATGATTATCTTCAAAGGAAGCAAGATCTTGAGAAATTGAGAGCGACTCATGAAGATCTTCAAAAGGAAAATGAGTCACTTCGCGCCAAACAGATCAGTTCCGCTCAGGAAGGATTTGAACCACCATGTCTTAAATGCATTGAGCGTGACAACGCTACTTCTGTTGTTGGATGTTCTTCTGTCTTAAATGCATTGAGCGTGACAACGCTACTTCAGTCAGCTTTGCTTGTAGCCCAAGTAAAGTTGTCGTGTGTGTTTGAAATCTGACCATTGGAACACGTGTCAGTTCCTTAGTGACCCAGGGTCATTTTGGATAAATCAGGTCGGGTTGCCTAATGGCTATAAATAGCCCACCCCCTACAACCATAAATGGTTGGCTGCTCAGAGTTAGTGTACGGCTTTTGTCGTTTGAGAGCAACCCACCTCGAAGCCTTTGAGAGAGAATTCCTTGCGAGGATAAAGCCCTAAATACCCAGAGCCAAAGAGTGTTAGGCATCACTTAAGTATTCCTGTCTGTGTGATCTGAAGACTTATTACACTTGGGGACTGTGAATCCTCCAGCCGGTTAGGCGTCGCGTTCTGAGCATCCAAGAGTCATTGTGGATCGCCGGTGAACAAAGTTTGTGAAGGTTTGGAAGTCTACCTTGAAGACTTACCAGAGTGATTGGGCGAGGACTGGGTGTCCTTAGCTCAAGGGGAATAAGGTGAAGACACGGTCTTCTGAGTTGAATCCCAACCTCCCTAACCAGACGTACAGTTGTCACAGCAACTGGAACTGGTCCAACAAATCATTGTCTTCAACGAGCCACTAGTTCTATCCTTCCCATCTCTTTATTTACAGTTGGTCCTTGTGAAGTCATTGCCTGTTTGTATTATCTTTTGTCTTCACTGAGTGACAGCTTGTTCGGATTGGCTTCATACTATCTTCCAACCTGATCCATACTGCCTAGTTGCTATTAGTCATTGTGCCTTCACTTCATTGAATACTTGACTATAGCTTGTCTAGTGTAGTCTACCTTCTGCTGCATGGTAATAGGTCTATTTCTATCGTTTGTCTTCAAAACTTCCATGTTTTGAAGACTTTCATAAAAACTGCCTATTCACCCTCCCTCTAGTTGATCACTAGCACTTTCACAAACATGTTTCTTTCATAATAGGCTGAATTAGGAACGATGGACTAATCATATTTACAAAAACAAGAGAGGTCGAGTTCATACCAGCTTTTCTCATCTCAATCAGTTCACCAAATAATCATCATTATTGCCTTCCACTTGCATGACCAAAATGGTGTGGATAATAATAATAGTGCACGTGCATTTGACTAAGCTGGAATCTACAAGCATTCAATTCATGGGAGAAGACAAGGTAATATGGGCTCTTTGTTAGATCAACAATAATGCATATGAGAGCCACTCAACATTTTCATCATGGTCTTCTCCTCTCGACCCCAAAGTAAAGAAAAGAAACAAAACCATTTACACGGGAAAGCTCCCAACAAGCAAAAGAAGAACGAGAAATCTTTTTGGGTTTTCTTTTTAGTTACTACTACTATAGGCATGGAAAGTAAACTAGCTAAAAGCTACAACTAATTTTTATTTATTTTTGGTTTTCCTTAAGGTTTTTGAAACACACAAGAAGGAAGCTTAAAAAGAAAATAAACTAGCATGGATGATACAATGAAAAAGTATGAGCACCGACAACTAGCATGAGCGTGTGAACATGAATGTAATGTGGGTGAGAAATACGTACTCCCCCAAGCTTAGGCTTTTGGCCTAAGTTGGTCTATGCCCATGGATCAAAGTTGTAGCTAGGGCCGTACTGAGATGCAGCGGCAATTGCCTAATGAGCTGGAGCTTGGAGGCAAGCTGCCTCCGCCCTCCTCTCGTACTCGTCTGCCTCCTCCCTGGTTATAACATATCTCCCTTTTGCCTGAAAGTCAAAGAAATTAGGAGCAGGGAGAGCGACGTGATAGGTGCGTCGCCTGTCAAAGATTAGTCGGTACTAGAGGGACTGATTGTTCCTCTCAACAAACTGATGACGAACCATAGCATCATAATTTAAATAAGCAGGAGGCAACTCAATATCATATCCACGAATGGGTATCTCAAGAAAATCATTTAAACGGGTTGCATAAATTCCACCAAAGAAATCTCCATTAATTTTGTTATTATGCAACCTACGGGCAACAATGGCCCCCCAAGTTATATTGTCTATCTCCTAATACAGCACTCTTGAGAACACTAAGATCTGGAACACACATGTGACATGCTTCATCCTTACCATTTATGCATCTACCTATAAAGAGAGCAAAATAATGTATAGCAGGAAAATGAATGCTCCCTATGGTAGCTTGCGTGATTTCCCTAGATTCCCCCACAGTGATACTAGCAAGAAAATCCTTATATTCGGATTTACGGGGTTCACTAACATTACCCCACTGTGGGAGTTTACAAGCAGTATTAAAATCTTCTAAGTCGATGGTATAAGATTTATCATAAAGATCAAACATTACAGTTTGAGAATTACATGATGATGTAAATTCAAACCTTCTCACAAAGGAATCAGTGAGGTAGTAGTATTGACGGCACTTATCTGCCTCGAAAATCTCAAGATCAGCATTACACACATATGTGTCAAATTCCTCCTTGATTCCTGCTTGAACCATGAAGTCCTCTGACGGCCATTCACAAGGCCGCACTTGAGCCTCCCTTGGTAGTTCATCGTCCGGCTCGCGTATTGCGGGCATGGCTCGTTGTTTCCTTGAGGAACCTCCTTGGTACAATTTTCTAAACATATTTCTTCCTTTGAAAAATTTCTGAAATTTTTAGTAACTTAAAATAAAAGTGAACCAAACTCAACAAGATTGATAGCAACTACTCCTACAAGTGCCTAGAGGCTATATCGTGCATTAAAACTACTTTTGACCACATAAATTTGACATGCAAGCTCAAGAACAGGGTCATCTAAGCAGCAAAAATTTGCAATGAATAAAGCACTAGAACAAAAATTAATTGGACCATTGGAGGAGTCACATACCAAAGAACAATCCCCCAAAGCAGTTTTGTGAATGGAGCTTTGAGCAAGGAGATCGAAAATGGCAGCAAGATGAGCAAGAACTCGGGTTTGAGTTGGCTAATGATTTCTTCTGGAGCAAGACGAACTGTGTGGGTGCAAGGATAAGTGGAGGGGACCCATGTGGGGTCCACGAGGCAGGGGCGCGCCCAGGGGGTGGGCGTGCCCTCCACCCTCGTGGGCACATGGCTGGTCCCCTGCTGTGTTCTCAGTGCCAGATATTCTCAAATATTCTAGAAAAAATCATATTTAAATTTCAGGGCATTTGGTGAACTTTTATTTTTGGGGTATTTTTTTTATTGCAAGGATAATTCAGAAAACAGACAGAAAATACTATTTTCCCTTTGTTTAAGATAAATAACAGAAAGTAAAAGGAGGGTACAGAGAGTTGTGCTTTCTAACTTCATCCATCTCATGCTCATCAAAAGGAATCCACTAACAAGGTTGATCAGGTCTTGTTTACAAACTCAATTCGAATAACATGAAACGGAAGAATTTTCGAATAACACTAGGTTACCTCAACGGGGATATGCACATCACCAACAATAAGAATATCATATTTCTTCTTGACAGTAGGAAGAGGAAATTCAAAACCTCCAATAGTAATTGTTGAAATTTTTCGAATAGAATTGATACTATGGACTTAAGGTTGTTTCCTCGGAAAGTTTACCGTATGCTCATTACCATTAACATGGAAAGTGACATTGCATTTATTGCAATCAATAACAGCCCCCTGCAGTATTCAAAAAGGGTCTTCCAAGAATAATAGACATACTATCATCCTCGGGAATATCAAGAATAACAACGTCCGTTAAAATAGTAACGCTTGCAACCACAACAGGCACATCCTCACAAATACCGACAGGTATAGCAGTTGATTTATTAGCCATTTGTAAAGATATTTCAGTAGGTGTCAACTTATTCAAATCAAGTCTACGATATAAAGAGAGAGGCATAACACTAACACCGGCTCCAAGATCACATAAAGCAGTTTTAACATAGTTTCTTTAATGGAGCATGGTATAGTTGGTACTCCTGGATCTCCAAGTTTCTTTGGTATTCCACCCTTAAAAGTGTAATTAGCAAGCGGAAATTTCAGCTTCCGGTATCTTTCTTTTATTAGTAACTATATCTTTCATATATTTAGCATAAGGATTCATTTTAAGCATATCAGTCAAATGCATACGCAAAAAGATAGGTCTAATCATTTCAGCAAAGCGCTCAAAATCCTCACCATCCTTTTTCGGATGGTTTAGGAGGAAAAGGCATGGGTTTCTGAACCCATTGTTCACTTTCTTTATCGTGCTTCCTAGCAATGAAGTATCTCTTATCATAACGTTGATTCTTTGATTGTGGGTTATCAAGATCAACAACAGGTTCAATCTCTACATCATTATCATTTCTAGGTTGAGCATCAACATGAACATCATCATTAACATTATCACTAGGTTCATGTTCATTACCAGATTGTGTTTCAGCATCAGAAATAGAAATATCATTGGGATTCTCAGGTGTGTCAACAATAGGTTCACTAGAAGCATGCAAAGTCCTATCATTTTTCTTTTTCTTCCTCTTAGAAGGACTTGGTGCATCAACATTAGTTCTCTCAAAATCTTGCTCAATTCTCTTAGGATGGCCCTCAGGATACAAAGGTTCCTGAGTCATTTTACCACCTCTAGTCATAACTCTAACAGCATTATCATTCTTCTTATTATTTAATTCATTGAGCAAATCATTCTGAGCTTTAAGTACTTGTTCTACTTGAGTGGTAACCATAGAAGCATGTTTACTAATAAGTTTAAGTTCACCTTTAACTCGAGACCTATAATCATGCAAGTGTTCAAGCATACCAGCATTGTGTTTCAATTGTCTACCAACATAAGCATTGAAGTTTTCTTGTTTAACAATAAAATTATCAAACTCATCTAAGCATTGGCTAGCAGACTTATAACGAAGAATATCACCTTCATCAAATCTATAGAGAAAATTTACCTTTACTACCTGTGTCGGGTTATCAAAACCATGTATTTCTTCAATAGGTGGTAAATTCTTAACATCTTCAGCTTTAATACCTTTTTCTTTCATAGATTTCTTTGCCTCTTGCATATATTCAGGACTAAGAAATACAATACCCCTTTTCTTTGGAGTTGGCTTAGGAGTTGGTTTAGGAAGTGTCCAATTGTTTTCATTAGTCAACATATTATTCAATAACAGTTCAGCTTGATCAACAGTTCTTTCCCTGAAAACACAACCAGCACAACTATCCAAGTAATCTCTAGAAGCATCGGTTAGTCCATTATAAGAGATATCAAGTATTTTATTTTTCTTGAGAGGATGATCAGTCAAAGCATTAAGTAATCGCAGAAGCCACCCCCAAGCTTGTGGGAGACTCTCTTCTTCAATTTGCACAAAATTATATATTTCCCTTAAGGCAGCTTGTTTCTTATGAGCGGGGAAATATTTAGCAAAGAAGTAATAAATCATATCCTGGGGACTAAGCACACAACTAGGATCAAGAGAATTAAACCATGTATTAGCATCACCCTTTAATGAGAATGGAAACAACTTAAGGATAAAGTAATAGCGAGTTTTCTCATCATGAGTAAACATGGTGGCTATATCATTTAATTTAGTAAGATGTGCCACAACAGTTTCAGATTCATAGCCATAAAAAGGATCAGATTCAACCAAAGTAATTAACTCAGGATCGACAGGGAAATCATAATCCTTATTAGTAATAAAGATAGGTGACGTAGCAAAAGCAGGGTCATATTTCATTCTAGCATTCGAAGACTTTTCTTTAAGCTTAGATAATAATTTCTTAAGATCAGATCTATCATTGCAAGCAAGAAAGTCTCTAGCAGTTTCTTCATCCATAACATAACCCTCAGGCACAACAGGCAAATCATATCTAGGGGGAGAATCTTCATCATCACTTTCATCAATATTAGCAGATTTAATAGTTTCATTCTCTCTAACCCTAGCAAGTTGTTCATCAATAAATTCACCTAGTGGCACAGCAGTATCAAGCATAGAAGTAGTTTCATCATAAATATCATGCAAAGCAGAAGTGGCATCATCAATAACATGCGACCTATCAGAATCAATAGCATGTGTAGGTGTCCCAAGTTTACTCAAAACAGAAGGTGAATCAAGTGTAGAGCTAGATGGAAATTCCTTACCTCCCCTCGTAGTTGAGGGGAAAAACTTGGTTCTTTGATCTTTCAAGTTCTTCATAGTGATCAGCAGATATAAATCCCAAGTGATTCAAAGAATAGAGCTATGCTCCCCTGCAACGGCGCCAGAAAATAGTGTTGATAACCCACAAGTATAGGGGATTGCAACAGTTTTCGTGGGTAGAGTATTCAACCCAAATTTAATTATTTGATACAAGGGGAGCCAAAGAGTATTCTCAAGTATTAGCAGCTAAGTTGTCAATTCAATCACACCTGGAAACTTAATATCTGCAGCAAGGTATTTAGTAGCAAAGTAATATGATAGTAGTGGTAATGCTAGCAAAAGTAATATTTTTGGGTTTTATAGTGATTGTAACAGTAGCAACGGAAAAGTAAATAAGCGAAGAACAATATATGAAAAGCTTGTAGGCATTGGATCGGTGATGGAAAATTGTGTCGGATGCGATCGGTCATGCAACAGTTATAACATAGGATGACACAGAACTAGCTCCAGTTCATCAATGTAATGTAGGCATGTATTCCGAATATAGTCATACATTCTTATGGAAAAGAACTTGCATGCCATCTTTTGTCCTACCCTCCCGTGGCAGCGGGGTCCTATTGGAAACTAGGGGATATTAAGGCCTCCTTTTAATAGAGTACCAGACCAAAGCATTAACACATAGTGAATACATGAACTCCTCAAACTACGGTCATCATCGGTAATGGTCCCGATTATTGTCACTTCGGGGTTAACGGATCATAAGAGATAATAGGTGACTATAGACTTGCAAGATAGGATCAAGAACTCACATATATTCATGAAAACATAATAGGTTCAGATCTGAAATCATGGCACTCGGGCCCTAGTGACAAGTATTAAGCATAGCAAAGTCATAGCAATATCAATCTCAGAACATAGTGTATACTAGGGATCAAACCCTAACAAAACTAACTCGATTACATGATAAATCTCATCCAACCCATCACCGTCCAACAAGCCTACAATGGAATTACTCACGCACGACAGTGAGCATCATGAAATTGGTGATGGAGGAAGGTTGATGATGACGATGGCGACGGATTCCCCTCTCCGGAGCCTCGAACGGACTCCAGATCAACCCTCCCGAGAGAGATTAGGGCTTGGCGGCGGCTCCGTATCATAAAATGTGATGAATCCTTCTCCCTAATTTTTTCTCCCCGGACGTGAATATATGGAGTCAGGATGGACGTCGGTGGAGCGTCAGGGGGCCCACGAGGTAGGGGGTGCGCCCAGGGGGGGTAGGCATGTGCCCCAACCTCGTGGACTGGGTGTGGCCCCCTGACGTGCATTCTTCTTCTAGTATTTTTTATATATCCAAAAATAATCTCCGTTGATTTTTAGGTCATTCCGAGAACTTTTATTACTGCACAAAAATAACACCATGGCAACTCTGCTGAAAACAGTGTCAGTCCAGGTTAGTTCCATTCAAATCATGCAAGTTAGAGTCCAAAACAAGGGCAAAAGTGTTTGGAAAAGTAGATACGACAGACACGTATCACCGGTGGTGATGGCAACCTCTGTCTCCATCTCCACGTCGTGCTCTAGTGCTTTAGCAGCCCCAGCGTCGCCACTCCCTCCGATGGGGCGCTTCGACGGCATCCTCATACACTGACGTCTTTGAGGACTAAGAGCGGCGTCAAGGATGCAAGCGGAGAGAGAGGATTGTGTGTGCGTAGCGAGGATGGGGGGTGCGGCCGCTCGGGCGCACCATTAATGGAGTACTGGGAGTTGTGGGAGAGAGGCGGGCGGTGGTCAAACCGATGGCTCGCCTCCCGGTGAGCCTACACACTAGACTGCTGGCATGCCTACCAAAGTTTCACACAGCTACTCGCATGCCTCCCGATGACACTGCACAATGAGCACGCCTTTGTCAATTCACACACCTGCACGCACGCCTTCCCGTCTGCTTGCGCGGCGGATGGGGTCCGTCAACTCACGCCCGCTCGCACGCCACACGGGTCACGCGGCAGCACATATATTGTTTTTCTATTTGAATGATTCATGTTGCCGCTTTATTGCTTAACCGAAGCATGGCACATATCCATTGTTGGTCTAACGCTCACTGTTCGATTAAATAATCCATTTATATTGGTTCCCAATTATTAATAATCTCCCATCTATAATTAGATAAAGATTACATCAAAATTGGTCTCAAATTTGACAAAAAAAGTACAATGCCACTTTGTATTAGTGTCCATATGACAACACGATAAGTTTCATGAACTTCAAATAAGTTTTGGATGTACTAGAATTTAAAAATCAAGATTCTCAATGTTTGAATTTTTTTGCATGGGGAGTAAACATGCACCAAGTGAGACACATGTGTTTTTGCAATCGATTTAGGTGCACTGTCACGTGTGCATGTAGCTCAAATTTGATTTTTGCACATTATACCCATAGAAAATCAATCAATCAATGTACTAAAACGTCTTAATGATCTCTATGATTTTTTTGAAATTAAAACGTCCCTCCTTTGGTAACATGTATGTTCACCGCGGGATAATTAATTTAACATGCATCGTAGTTGCGGTGGATTCGCGGTGTGTGTCTGGGTGTGTGCGTCTGGGGTGGCGGGTGGCTCGCAGTACACTACGAGTTGTGAGCCACCGTGTGGGTTGGCCGTTTTGTTAGGCAGGCTGGTGCCACATCAGAGTCGTGAAATCGTTATTTAAAAGATTACACAACCCTTTCACACATAATTCTTTTGCCACATGCAGCCGATGGTTGTACTACACGACACTCAATACTCGTGTGTGATGCTTTCTGTGGGTCTGCGAGGTCGTCGTCCGTCACTTTGACGAATAGCCGGCAGTGAGGTTAATTTGATCAGCAAGGTATAATCTTTTTTGTTTGTGTTATGTTGGTATATAGTACGCGTCGAAGAGGTGGGAGGGGACTAGCATATATACTATACATATGCGTCCGTGAACAAGTACACCTCACGCAGTGTCGGGACTTTTTGGTTATCGAGGCACGTGCCAGATGAAAATTGTGAAATTGGTTATTCAAACATCACACAACACGTTTTTGGGCCACATGCATATATAGCCTAGCTAGGACACTCACGTGTGAACCATCTGTAGGCCCATGAGGCCATCGTCGATGCATGCATGCATGCATGCATCACTTTGACCTACATCAGGAGAGGTTAATTAATTTCACCATCGATGAGGATTCTTTTGGGTTGTACATACATTACGGCAGGAGCATATAGTATGTAGTGAAGAGGGGGGAAGGGGACCATCATATGTAGTATGCTTGATACGAACCTCGCTCTATGTGGGTGCATGGTTTATGGTTTTTGAGGCATGTGGCACATCAAAGTTGTGCATTTTGGGTATTCAACATATATATGTTTGGCCCACATGCAAAGCGATGGTGGTTGTCCTCTCGCACCCACTTAAGCAGTTATTAGCGATATCGATGCTCTCCATCTGTGGGCCCGCTTAGTCCATCACTTCTTTTTGCCTGACAACATGAGAGATTAATTTGACTTAGGAGGGGATTATTATTTTTTCTCTGGGATGACATGCATGATACACTTTGAGCACACACACATGCATGTGTACGCATGAATCCCTCCCATCGGGTCGAAGTGGCTAGTACAATGACACCATCATGAACCGATCTCGCTGTGTGTGGGGAGCTAGTGTACGATTTTTGACACACGCGTCAGATCAATGTTGTGTATTCAAACATGCATGCACGTATCACCTCCATACATATGCATGTAGTGGTTGCCTTCGAACGATACACTTCCTCGCGTGGTTATCGGCGACAAGCCTATATATTCGTGGGCCCGCGTGGGCATCCATGATCACCTTGACCAACAATAAGATAGGTTACCATGGCGGATTCTTCATTTGGTTCGTGTTATCGTAGTATAGGTCATGGTGAGATTCACACCTAATTAAGTTTGAGCGCATATACTATGCACGCATGCATGCATATATGAATCCCCGTCGTTGGCTTGAAGTGTGGTGTAACATACATATGCATCATCAACCTAACTCTCACTCGGTGTGGGAATTTCTATTTTGAAATCATGCTGCCACATTAAAGTTGTGCCATTGTTACTCAAAAACACACCCCTCCATACATATGTTTGGGCCACACGCATGCAGTGGTTGTCTTCGGGGACTAGCTACTTGCATGATTATTGGCGAGCTAGCCCATCTCCGGGTTCGCATGGACGGACATCACTTACCAACAACAAGAAAGACGGTGTACGACCAAGGTGGATTATTCTTGGTCCGTTTTACGATCCATCTTGGTGAGATATATGCCTCTCCGGCCCGCCGACTGAAAGTGTGTTGTGTGTGTGTG
>NC_041390.1:201936394-201937175 GCF_002162155.2 Triticum dicoccoides | reverse complement strand
CGACATGAGGGAGGGGGCTGCTAGCTACTTCGCACTTTGCTACGGTGAACCTCGGTTGGGGGGCATGCATTCATAGCTTAGGATTCCCTTCGTGCCGACACGAGGGAGGAGGGGGGCTGCTAGCTACTTCACACTTTGATAGTTGAACCTCGGTTGAGGGGGAGGGGGCATGCATTCATAGCTTAGGATTCCCTTCGTGCCGACGCGAGGGGGGTGGGGGCAAGCAATACCGTGTGCTCTGCAAGAGAGGTGCCACATCGAAGTTGCATTTGGTATTTGAAAATCAAACCACCCTTTTGATACATAAATTTGGTCCACATGCAAGTGTGTTCGTGTTCTGACCCTCTCCCGCATCATTTTTCACCAAATGAACATTAGACAAGTCGGATGATGCAACAGACACGGTTCACTCAAACTAACCATGTGCCATGCCAGTGCACCTGTCATCCACACATCCGCACAGTACATTGGGCCCCACGAGGCTCCCCCTCTCAAAAATATCTGCCCTCCTCGAGGGTTTTTCTGTTTCATAACACACGGTTGTTATCTCCGGACCGTGCGAGATGTTTCTTATTCCCAATCCCGCCTGCATCCCTAGAAAATACCTGCCCACCTCGACGGTTTTTCTATTTCATAACACACAGTTGTTATATCCGGACCGTGTGCGATGCAATATCATCAAAATTTTCAATAGCCTGGCATTTCACTACTGCCTTTGACTCCCGCGTAGTAAAATTTTTAGTACCCGCGTCATTTCCTCAAACACCCCGCGCCCCCCTAC
>NC_041390.1:201928366-201936007 GCF_002162155.2 Triticum dicoccoides | reverse complement strand
AAGGCCTCCATTGTCAACATCTGCCGGTTTGCCCGTGCAGCTTACCCACCGATCTCCATACACAGGCTGCCCTAAGTTTCTTACATGACGCCTGCCAAACGCCCCCTTTCCCATAGATCCCCATCCCCATCCTCATCCCCCACTCTAGAGCGTCGCAGCCTAATCCCGGCTACGCTTCCTGTGGAGCTCGAGGAGCGACTGCCCAAAAGAGGTGTATAGCCGTCTCATCGCCCGACGTCACCGAGGAAGTTGGAGACCATTACTAGCGGCAGTCACTCAAGCAGAGGGCTAGAGTATGAGGGTATGGCTCGTCCATCGGCTACGACATTGAAGTCATCGACAGCGACGCCCTAAGGTGGGCTGTGTCACAGGTTAAGTGGCCCACCCCCAAGCCCCTCGGGTTCAATCGCCGTTGATCTCATCCATGGCCCCGCTGCTGATCTCCTCTGGCACGCTGTCAACAATTTGCCATTCTACATCACCATCGAGCCCCTTTTGTCATTTCCGAAGGACATGTTCTGCGACGCTGGCTTGGGAACTACAGCTTCCAAGTCAGACCTCATCGACGGCGACCATGAGGAGGGCACCCTCTCCGGCTCTTCCAAGGGGAAAGATCCCATCTGCTCTTCCAAGGGGAAGCGCCCATCTGTGACATCAGGGAGGGCACCCTACAGTCGTGCTCTTCCAAGGGGAAGGAGCCCATCTGCGACAACATGGAGCGCATCCAGGGTCCGTGTTCTTCCCACGGGAACGAGCCCATCCATGACAAGTGAGGAAACCCATGATTTGTTTGTCGTGCCTCTTCATAGGGGGAAACCCATGATTTGTTTTGTCGTGCCTCTTCATAGGGGGAAACCCATGATTTGTTTTGTCGAGTCCCTTTTGTAGTGTAGTGAGAATATGTCCAGTTTTAATTGCTATATCTAGTTGTTTGCAGTATGCCTTGTTTATTTCAGTTGTTCACAATGTGATGCTCTATATGTGCAATTATTTAATGTGCAATACATTTCCTCAATCCAGGTTTAAACATACCGATAGGAATGCATATATTTGCTTGTTGTTAAGCCTGTTATAGCTAGCATATGCCTCTTTTAAAGTTTTTTGATTGTTCGGTTGTTTGTAGTTAGCATATGTTCAGTTTCAAATGCTATCTTTGGTTGTTCGTAGTATGCCTTGTTTATTCCAGTTATTCACAATGTGATGTTCTATATGTGCAAGTATGAACTGTGCAGTTCAATTTCATCAGTATCAGTTTCAACAATACCACTATGAATGACTACATTTGGTTGCTGCATCTTGTAGTTAACACGCCTTTCCATTTTTATTTAACCATAACCAGTGTACTTAGACCGGCACAATACCAGTTTGAATGACCATGTTTGCTTGTTGTTAAATGTTTGGCCTGTTGTAGTTAGCACACATTTCCACTTGTTTTGCTTTACTAGCATGCTTAAACCTGCACACTGAAGCTATCTTTTGGAGATTATTTTGTCTGGCATGTGTAATTTTGGTTGATGTTTAGCCTATTGTGCTTAACATGCTTATTGATGTACCTACACATGACAATTTTGGGAACGGCTGTTGTTTTCCATCGAGGTTAGTTTCACCCCATGGCTTATATCTACTCACTGTTCAGGATATCGGTAGTTGGTACCATATAGGTCGGCGGCTGATAAGGGACTAATCGGTGAATCGGACTTTTAACTGAATATATCTGCAACCCATTTTTCCTTAGGTTAACTAGGGTTATATGTAATATATCTGAGGCTACAAAGCAACATGCATTGTACTTAATGTCTAAATATGCAATCCTAGGCTACATAGCAACAATGAAGAGTTTTACATTAATGTTCTAATGATGTCTAGATATACGTAGAAGAGTAGCATCAGCAACAACAACAACAACACAGCCCTGTTTGGATACTCAACTTAGCTAGAGGTTAGAGTTAGTTTCTAGCTCATTACTAACCCTGAACTAACTCCATCCGAAGAGTTGTTTGGATGGCAGGGTTAGATTGACAATAAATGCGCTAGGAGAACTAGCTCCAATTAGCACCTCTTGGGTTGGATACTAGTATTTTTGGGTGGGTTATAGATGCAACTATCTTAAACTAGCCCTCTTGTTTAGATATACTTTAGGGCTATTTGAGCCCGAACTAGCTCAAACTAACTGTAACCCGTGGATACAGTAGCAGATAATTTGTAAGAATGAACTAAACTCCTTCCGACCCATAATATAAGATGTTAATTCATCTAATATGTGAGTATATTGGATGTCATAAGATACTCCCTTCGTTCCTAAATATTTCTCTTTTTAGAGATTTCAAATGGACTACCACATACAGATGTATATAGACATATTATAAAAGAGTGTTGTACTACATCATTGTGTAATTGATGTTTAGCTTTTAATATTAACTTGGTGCTTTTAGGTACATATGTCATTGGTAAAGATCCGCGTTTCGACCTTTTCTGGGTATGGGGCAATGACATATCGATGAACCAGCACCAAGTGAGGAAGCCGATAAAGATTGTTAGTAAAATGGATCCAAAGATGGCAATTAAACTATTTGTTTACACTTTATCAAGACAACAGCAAACTGCAGGATGGTAAGTATGAACTCTGCAGCCTTCTTTTTACTGCCCATAATGAGTTGTGTTAGATGACAATGTCTGAATCTTTTTCCTTTACAGTGGTTGCCAAAGCAGTTTACTCAAGATTACCTCTCAAATTACATGATTGGTGGGCATGCAAAGGTTAAAGTATTTCTACCAGAACACGATGATTATCTAGATGTTTTCATGAAGACCGTGAAGGATGGGTGGTCGGCCATCACAAGAGGTTGGACTAGAGTCGTGCGTGTCTTCTGCATGGAGGATGGCACAATATGGGCATTCCGCTTCACCTTATTCAGCAACCAGGATATATTTCGCCTCTTTCTTTATCGTCTTTAATAGTACAAGTATACAATTGTGGTTCATCATTCTTTATTTGGTTCTTATGGAATTCTTGAACATATGTACCTATGAATCCAATAATGCATTGGTTGTTTGAGCTTGATGGATTTGAATAAAGTTGTAGCATACATTCAAATTCAAATTCAAATCCGGTACAATTTAGAAAACCAGCTATTAAATGACGGTGAAATTACGCTCTCCAGGTTGTTACGGCACACATGGTTGGTAAAACACAAACGTTTGCGATATGCACCATAATCGGAGATTATTCACAGAGAGGAAACGTGTGCAAGCATGGGCACAGTTGCCATTTGCAAAGCTTGTGCAATGTCAGACAATATCACAAACGGTGCGGGCAAACTAAATGTTTGTGATAGTTGCCTTATCATACACGATTCGCAACCATGAACTGTTTCTGATGAAGTATGCATCGTAAACCTTGCACCACAGAACAGCATGTGCGATAGTTGTTGTGTACGACGATGTTACGACGGTCTGACGTTTCGTAATCCTGTCCGACACTCGTACGACGATTAGCTAATCTTCTTAATAGTGAATCGTTTGTGATAGGCCACGCATCATACACGTTCTATAATAGTGAACCGTTTGTGACGGGACATGCATCATAAATGTAGCACCACAGAATACCGACTGCGATGGCAATGCGAGCAGAAACGAGTAGGAGTACTGTAGGGGCCCTATCCCCGACGGTTTCTAGGTCGTGTGGGAAGGACCCCCTATCGCCCACACTCACTTGGCGACGGTTCCAAATGCCGCCGCGGAAAGAGGTTTTAAACCGTTTGTTTAGGACCGACGCACACCAGTGACATATCAAGTTCACATGATTACTTGAAACAAGATTTCCCCCGTGACCTCAAGAACGCATAATGGATCTTCCACCAAATAAACCATATAGTAATCAACACTACTAGTCACCCACAAGTACCAATCTATAGTTCCGGTACAAAGATTGAACACAAGAGATGAACTACTTTTTGAGAGGAGATGTGATGTTGAAGATGTTGATGGAGATTGCCCTCCCCGAGATGGGAGAGTTGTTGGTGATGATGATGACGATGATCCCCCCCTCCGGGAGGGAAGTTCCCTCGGCGGAATCGCTCTGCCGGAAGCCAAAAGTGCTCCTGCCCAAGTTCCGCCTCGAGAAGGCGGCGCTTCTGTAATGCCCTCGATGCGGCTATATCTCCCACGTGTCGAAGCACGACTTAGAGGCATAACCGCATTGAAAGCAATGTCACAAGTGAGGTAATCTTCACACAACCCATGTAATACAATAAGGGAAAAGAGATACATAGTTGGCTTACAATCGCCACTTCACACAATACATGAATAAAGCATTACAACATCCAAATACAATCAAGGTCCGACTACGAAACCAAAATAAAAGAAGAACACCAAATGCGACAAGGTCCCCCGATCGACCCCAACTGGGCTCCACTACTGATCAACTAGAAACGAAACAAGACAAAGGACAAGATCTTCATCGAGCTCCTCCTGAGCTTGGTTGCGTCATCTGCACGGACTCATCGGCACTTGCAAGCTGGTTTTGGAAGAATCTGTGAGTCATGGGGACTCAGCAATCTCACACCCTCGCGATCAAGACTATTTAAGCTTATGGGTAAGGTAAAGGTATGAGGTGGAGATGCAGCAAGCGACTAGCATATATGGTGGCTAACATACGCAAATGAGAGCGAGAAGAGAAGGCAAAGCACGATCGAGAAACTATGATCAAGAAGTGATCCTAGAACAACCTACGTCAAGCGTAACTCCAACACCGTGTTCACTTCCCGGACTCCGTCGGAAAGAGACCATCACGGTTACACACACGGTTGATGCATTTTAATTAAGGTTAACTTCAGGTTTTCTACAACCGGACGTTAACAAATCCCCATCTGCCCATAACCGCGGGCATGGCTTTCGAAAGTTCAAATCCCTGCAGGGGTGTCCCAACTTAGCCCATCACAAGCTCTCACGGTCAACGAAGGATATTCCTTCTAGCGGGAAGACCCGATCAGACTCGGAATCCCGGTTACAAGACATCCTCGACAATGGTAAAACAAGTCCAACAAGACCACCCGCTGTGCCGACAAATCCCGATAGGAGCTGCACATATCTCGTTCTCAGGGCACACCGGATAAGCTAAGCGTATGGGAGCCAACGTAACTCATGTTGCCAAGGGACGGCCCCGCACGGTGCTCTGGGTTGGACCAACACTCAGAGGAGCACTGGCCCGGGGGGTTTAAAAAAGATAACCCTTGGGCTGGCCGACCCAAGGGAAAGAAAAAGGCTAGGTGGCAAATGGTAAAACCAAGGTTGGGCCTTGATGGAGGAGTTTTATTCAAGGCGAACTATCAAGGGGTTCCCATTATAACGCAACCGCGTAAGGAACACAAAATCCGGGAACATAACACCGATATGACGGAAACTAGGGCGGCAAGAGTGGAACAAAACACCAGGCATAAGGCCGAGCCTTCCACCCTTTACCAAGTATATAGATGCATTAATTAAATAAGATATTTTTGTGATATCCCAACAAGTAAACATGTTCCAACAAGGAACAACATCTCCATGTTCCAACAAGGAACAAACTTCAATCTTCACCTGCAACTAACAACGCTATAAGAGGGGCTGAGCAAAGCGGTAACATAGCCAAACAACGGTTTGCTAGGACAAGGTGGGTTAGAGGCTTGGCTTAACAACATGGGAGGCATGATAAGCAAGTGGTAGGTATCGTAACATAGGCATAGCAAAAGAGCGAGCAACTAGCAAGCAAAGATAGAAGTGATTTCGAGGGTATGATCATCTTGCCTGAGATCCCGCAAGGAAGAACAACGAGTCCATGAAGAAGATAAACGGACGTATACGAATGGGTCCTCACAAATACGACGTAACCGGACCCAACCCGAAGAAGCAAACACCGGAAAGAAGCACACAACAAAGTAAACAACCAACACATGAACATGGTATGATATGCGGGATGCAGTATGGATGCATATGCATGATTTGCAAGGGAATGAAAGAACCTGGCCTCAACCTGGAAATCCAAGTTTACCACTGGAAAGGTGAGGTGATTTCATTTGAAATCGATATAAAGATCGCCGGAATCGGATGCATGGTTTGGAAATGGCAAGCAAAACAAATATGGCACCGGTCTGCAATAAACAGCAAGTAGGCATCTAAATGCATCAAGATGAACATGCTACAACACTCAAATATGACAACAAAATACATGGCAGGGATCCACTCATGATGCTTGACAAAAGATGAACACTGAGCTACGGTCAATTCATCCATTAACAGGTTCAAACAAGCATGGCAAAAGTGCAAATGATAAACAGGTTTCAGACTTAGTGAAATTAACACAAGTCTGGAATTTCAGATTAGGTAGCACACTTTGGAGCAAGAAAACTGTATGCTACAGGAACTTGACATGGCAAAGCAAGGCATGGCATGAAGCTACTCAAAGAGCTTAACAAAAGTCCCTTAGTGACCTTGAGCCAAAAGGGATCAGAAAATACAATTGCAAGCATGTGAACATGGCGAAAACATAATCAGGTCACAGACTTAGAGAAAAACTGGAGCATGCAAATCTGTTAATGATTAGTCATGTTTACGAGCTCGATGCACTCACTACAGAGCAAGGCATGACAAACTAAGAATACACCCATCAAGAATACACATTATACAAGCTAGACATGGCAAGAACAACAACATAGCATGCATGGATCAACAACAACATCCTCGGCAAAATCGCTAACAAGTAGACGATCTGCCCAGATTCACGAAATAGCAAAAGTAGAGCGCGGTTGACTCAAGCTAGGGTGCTCCATAATTACAAACAAAGACATGGATGGATAGAGCACCACAATATTAACAAATCATCTTTACTGATCATCCTCAAAAGAGGCACGGATCACTAGTAAACAAGATGAACATATGGCATATTGATAAGAACAGATCAAGGACTTAGTGGAAATGCTAAGTCCCTGAAATCAGCATTAACGAATGCACCACTTTGCAAGCTTGTGCTAATCACCAAACACATCACAAAAATACATGGATGGCACCTCTGGGAAGATGGCAAAGCATATGACAAAACACATGTAGAGCTCAGGGGCATATCATGCACACAATAATCATGGCAAAAATGACAAATAGCTATTTGGAGCAGCAGATCTGACAATTATCTCAAATAGCACTCTTCCAACAGCATTTCGGGCATCAAGATGAACTCAAATGAAAATGAAGCGAAGATATGAAATGATGTTCTCTCTGAGACGAACATTTTGATATGCTATACACGCAAAACACATCTACAGATGCAAAGTTACGACATGATGAATATGGGCATATGAAACTAGAAATCTTGGGGACTTAGTAGAAATTACCACCTCCAGGTCTAGGGTTTGGGCAGCGCGCGAACCGAGGTGGCGGCGGATCTCGCTGGATCCGCGCCGGAGAAGACAGAGGCGGCGGCGGGAGGTCGTCCCGGCCCGGATCTGGTCGGATCCGGTCGGCGGCGAGCTAGGCGACGGCGGAGGTGCGCCGGGGTGAGGTCGCCGGCGCCGGAGTTTGCGGCGTCGGGGCAGTGGTCCGGCGGACGGCGCCACGGTGGTGGTGGCCAGAGCGGCGATGAGGCGGCCGGGCGGCGCGCCTCGGCGGGCG
>NC_041390.1:201891269-201928056 GCF_002162155.2 Triticum dicoccoides | reverse complement strand
CGCAGGCGAGGAGAGAGAAGGCGGCGGAGACAGGTGGCGAAGCGGGATTCGCTGAGGAGGGTGGCGCGGACATGTCTGGCGGTGCAGGGGTTTTTGTCCGGGCGCGAGGTAGAGGAAGGCTAGGGTTTCATCCGTGAATTTCGGGAGGGGAGCACATGTATATAGGTAGAGGGAGCTAGGAGAGTCCAAATGTGGTGCGGTTTTCGACCACGCGATCATGATCGAACACTCTAGAAGATAGAAGGGGTTTAGGTGGGTTTTGGGCCGAATTGGAAGGGTGTTGGGCTGCAACACACACGAGGCCTTTTCGGTCCCTCGGTTAACCGTTGGAGCATCAAACGAAGTCCAAATGGTACGAAACTTGACAGGCGGTCTAGCGGTGGTAAACCAAGGCCGCATGACAAGTCCCGGTCCAATCCGACAACGTTTAACACCCGCACACGAAAAGAGGTAGAAAGGGACACCGGGTGACATTGAAGCGCCGGATTGCAAAACGGACAACAGGGAAAATGCTCGAATGCATGAGACGAACATGTATGCAAATGAAATGCACATGATGACATGATATGCAATGCATGACACACAAGCAATGACAACGCAACAAAAGCAAATAATTGGCGGACACCTGGCACATCGGTCTCGGGGCGTTACAACACTCCACCACTATGAGAGGATCTCGTCCCGAGATCTAGAATGGCACCGGAGGGACAACGGAAGAGAAAGAGAAGAGGTAGAACTAAGTTGCTCCTTTGACAAACGAGTGAAACCAAAGAACCTTGACAAGGTTAAGCCATTTGGAGAAAAGAATACAATGAAGATGAACGAAGTTGAAAACACTCCATTAGAAAAGAGGAACAAGGAAGAACAACTTCGGGTAGCACTCTGATTGGAAAGAAACGGAATTGAATAAGAACTTGATAAGATGAGAAGATACTTGATGAAATCACAATACACTGCCTCCGGAACTATTGAATGAATGGAGCAAGGGGTAAGAAAGATCTTAGACAGCACTCTGGTTGAAAAGTGATACAAGACTTGATAAGATGAAAACAACTTGAGCAAAAGGGCACAACACTCTGTAAAATGGATAGGCATGAAAAGAACATGATCTTTGACAAGACGAGATGATGGGTTGAAAAGAGCAACATGACAATGCCTCTGGAACAAAAGAATAGCCGATAGATAATTGAAATAGGAGAATGGAGAAGAAAATGCCAACATCTACCACAAAAGAGCTTGAAAAGGCATCTTTAGGAGAAGGGTCGAGCGGAGTTGTTGGAAAACCAACAGTGAAAGGAAAAGCTTGATATGGTCTTATGGAATACATCCCAAATTATGAGGTGGCAACCTACCACTAACAAAACCAAAGATTGGATTGATATCAACAAGGAGACGAGAAACTTATTTCACCAGGAGGATAAAGAAGAACTTGGGTCATCATGAGCAACATAAATAGCAACAATCCTTCGGGAAGACTTTAGGTGCAACAAGACACAAGATAACTCCAATGAAGAAAGTGATGGGTTTAAATACCTCATTCTTAATAATATGTGAATCATGAAACATGAACTCAAATTATCAAAAATGACATAATACCACCTCCGATAATAAGGTAGAAAGAATTGCACTCCGGATGTAAGATGAAGAATGCTTGAGCTCCGCTGAAAAGAATTGTTGACGACCCCTTTGAGAAGGAAAAAAATCCTTGATGAACCATCATGTAGCACCTTGATGAAGAACTCCGGTAAACAAAAGAATGGTCAGACGAAAGGAAAGAGAAGTTGAATACACAAGTTGAATCCTTGTAACGATTTAGATGAACCTCCGTGCTGAAATGATTGAGAGAACTTGGGACTCCAGGAAAAGAATAGATAACGCATCTCGAATCGAGAATTTGATATGATGAACCACTCCGGAAAAAGAATTAATCACTTGGATGGAACAAGAATAAGAACTATGTTATGCATATCCTTCAACAATTTAATTGCTGACAAGCAACGGATTTGACATACTACTTATCCTTGTAGAAAGATTAAGATAGATATTGTGCAAACTTGAGATAGTCTTCAATGATTCACCGGTAGAATTGAAACAACGAATGAATTAATATGATAAACGAATGAAAAGGAACTCTTGAACGAACCACCGTAAGAATTGAAAATGAATGAAGAGAAGATAAAGAAACACCGGGAAGAATAATAAAATGAACAAAGATTCTTGAGAGGATTTAGATACATGAGAAGGAAGAGATCACGAGCCGATTAGAGATCACTTGAACGAAGCACCGGTAAAATTGGAGAATGATAGCTGAAAGCTGAGTATGAACAAGTCTTCTGAAATGATGGGCTCCGGATAATCGAACTGAAAATTCCCTTGACTAGCTCCGGATGGGTGAAAAGAATTCTCACAATCAAAACAATTATGAGAGGCTGGCAGTAAGCTAGAACCACGAATCCTTGAGAGAACGGAATAGATTGGAGGAAAAACTCTTCTTCGGTCTTCAAATGTTGAGAATGATGATGAGAAACACCACCAAATTGTTGAGATACTCTGGAATAAAGAAAAATGGAAAAGTTGAACCAACGATGAAAAGAATTTGAAGGATCTTGGAGAAATACATATGACTGATGATGAATCATTATTACGTCAAACTTTAAAAGAATTTGAGGATAGCTCCGGGAAAATAAGAAGAGTCAGGTATGATCCTGGGAAAAGATCTGTGGGTTAGGGCCCACTGAAAGATACACCATAGAACGATTGCTAGAAACTGAGATTGCACCGGTTGAATTAAATGGCTAGAATGAGATAACAACCTCGAAATAGGTTGAACAGATCCTGAATGACAAGACGAGCCTTCTGAGATATCTTCAGCACTCCGGAACAACTAAATAGCGAGAGGTGAACAATTAAGAGGTGCACCGGCATGAGAAGGCATTGAAACGAGGAAAAAGGTATGATCAGCAAGGCTAGACTTGGTTCCACCGGAGAAGAAAAAGAATGAACAATGATGAACTTGAAGTTCCGTTAGAATCTTCATGAGAATCACCGGGTAAGAACATGAAGGAAAAGAATGGAGAGACTTCCATCAATAAAATGATACTTGATTGAGAAATCTGAGTCCTTGAAGAAAAAGGGTGGGTGGGTGGGAAAAAACAAAAGCAACTTGGAGATGGATGAAACAAACACCATTGAGAAGAACTGATAATTGATCTTGCGAATGTTGAAGTGATTGGATCCACTTGAAGAGAAGCACGCCGGTTAAAAAGGATTGACAAAACAATCTTGATGATCAAGAAGGATTAGTATTCACATAAAAATATGAGAACACTGCTTAGAAACAGGTATGGAATCAACATTTGACTTCAAAGCAACTCGAATACCACAACTCAAAACAAAAACAAAGGATTGGCTTGCAGAATATGCCAGAACAAACATATGATAGCGATTTCGTTCGAAGTTTTCGTGGTGGGGCCTACACGGGCTCGATCATACAGCACCATCATGTACAAGGCAGTGCACATGACATACGAAGCGTCCCCGAGTCGGCATAGCCAAGGACCCTTTAAGACACAACGAGACCACTGTAAAACCAACCGTGAATAGGCGGACCACTAGACGTCGAACCCCAATTTCATATCATACATCTGTCGGAAAGATATCCTAAGAGCTACTTGAATTCCCACTTATAAACTCCCAAAATTTTCCCGGTTATGCAATCAGGTGTTGGGGATACATGGGAAGCATAATATCTCACCCAAATCTAGCAAATCCTACATCCAGCTGTATCCATCCTTCAATACATAACCAAGAAACCTTCGGAAATCGTCTACCTCAACCTTCGAAAAGCATCCGTTACACGAGTTATGGCAATACTCCCGAACTCCCGCCCCAGTACTGGGTGGCGTCGAGGTTATCTCACCAACAACTGCATAAAAGAGATTTTCGATGTCGGCGAAACTAAACTCAGGTATTCCAGAAATGCAACGATAAAATTGTGACGACAACACCTCGGAGCTCAACTCCTCGGGACACTGCCACAACCCCTAAATGACAGGAGGCACCAAGAACAATGTTCTCGTCACAAATCGATCGGAACGATTCCAAGATACCCGCGTGATCCAAAAAAAATTTTAGTCAAATTTGAGAAGAGAAGAGTCAAAACTCTACGTCAGGATGCCTTACCAGAGCGATGAAGGGACTGAGGAGTAAAAAGAATTCCTAAACTCTCCGATATATAATTCCTAAATGACTCAAAATATTTTTCTAGACTCAACTCGTCCGCTAATAACGATCAAGCAGTGGGGGCTCCTAAGGTCGGGGAAGGCTCTGATACCAACTTGTAACGCCCTCGATGCGGCTATATCTCCCACGTGTCGAAGCACGACTTAGAGGCATAACCGCATTGAAAGCAATGTCGCAAGTGAGGTAATCTTCACACAACCCATGTAATACAATAAGGGAAAAGAGATACATAGTTGGCTTACAATCGCCACTTCACACAATACATGAATAAAGAATTACAACATCCAAATACAATCAAGGTCCGACTACGGAACCAAAATAAAAGAAGAACCCCAAATGCGACAAGGTCCCCCGATCGACCCCAACTGGGCTCCACTACTGATCAACTAGAAACGAAACAAGACAAAGGACAAGATCTTCATCGAGCTCCTCCTGAGATTGGTTGCGTCATCTGCACGGACTCATCGGCACCTGCAAGCTGGTTTTGGAAGTATCTGTGAGTCACGGGGACTTAGAAATCTCACACCCTCGCGATCAAGACTATTTAAGCTTATGGGAAAGGTAAAGGTATGAGGTGGAGCTGCAGCAAGCGACTAGCATATATGGTGGCTAACATACGCAAATGAGAGCGAGAAGAGAAGGCAAAGCACGATCAAGAAACTATGATCAAGAAGTGATCCTAGCACAACCTATGTTAAGCGTAACTCCAACACCGTGTTCACTTCCCGGACTCCGCTGGAAAGAGACCATCACGGTTACACACACGGTTGATGCATTTTAATTAAGGTCAACTTCAGGTTTTCTACAACCGGACTTTAACAAATTCCCATCTGCCCATAACCGCGGGCACGGCTTTCGAAAGTTCAAATCCCTGCAGGGGTGTCCCAACTTAGCCCATCACAAGCTCTCACGGTCAACGAAGGATATTCCTTCTAGCGGGAAGACCCGATCAGACTCAGAATCCCGGTTACAAGACATCCTCGACAATGGTAAAACAAGTCCAGCAAGACCACCCGCTGTGCCGACAAATCCCGATAGGAGCTGCACATATCTCGTTCTCAGGGCACACCGGATAACCTAAGCTTACGGGAACCAACGTAACCCAAGTTGCCAAGGGACGGCCCCGCACGATGCTCTGGGTTGGACCAACACTCAGAGGAGCACTGGCCCGGGGGGTTTAAAAAAGATGACCCTTGGGCTGGCCGACCCAAGGGAAAGAAAAAGGCTAGGTGGCAAATGGTAAAACCAAGGTTGGGCCTTGCTGGAGGAGTTTTATTCAAGGCGAACTGTCAAGGGGTTCCCATTATAACCCAACCGCGTAAGGCACGCAAAATCCGGGAACATAACACCGATATGACAGAAACTAGGGCGGCAAGAGTGGAACAAAATACCAGGCATAAGGCCGAGCCTTCCACCCTTTACCAAGTATATAGATGCATTAATTAAATAAGATATTTTTGTGATATCCCAACAAGTAAACATGTTCCAACAAGGAACAACATCTCCATGTTCCAACAAGGAACAAACTTCAATCTTGACCTGCAACTAACAACGCTATAAGAGGGGCTGAGCAAAGCGGTAACATAGCCAAACAACGGTTTGCTAGGACAAGGTGGGTTAGAGGCTTGGCTTAACAACATGGGAGGCATGATAAGCAAGTGGTAGGTATCGTAGCATAGGCATAGCAAAAGAGCAAGCAACTAGCAAGCAAAGATAGAAGTGATTTCGAGGGTATGATCATCTTGCCTGAGATCCCGCAAGGAAGAAGAACAAGTCCATGGAGAAGATAAATAGACGTAGACGAATGGGTCCTCACAAAAACGATGTAACCGGATCCAACCCGAAGAAGCAAACACCAGAAAGAAGCACACAACATAGTAATCAACCAACACATGAACATGGTATGATATGCGGGATGCGGTATGCGATGCATATGCATGATTTGCAAGGGAATGAAAGAACCTGGCCTCAACTTGGAAATCCAAGTGTGCCACTGGAAAGGTGAGGTGATTTCGGTTGAAATCGATATAAAGATCGCCAGAATCGGATGCACGGTTTGGAAATGGCAAGCAAAACAAATATGGCACTGGTCTGCGATAAATAGAAGTAGCCATCTAAATGCATCAAGATGAACATGCTACAGCACTTAAACATGACAACAAAATACATGGCAGGGATCCACTCATGATGCTTGACAAAAGATGAACAATGAGCTACGGTGAATTCATCCATTAACAGGTTCAAACAAGCATGGCAAAAGTGCAAATGATAAACAGGTTTCAGACTTAGTGAAATTAACACAAGCCTGGAATTTCAGATCAGGTAGCACACTTTGGAGCAAGAAAACTGTATGCTACAGGAACTTGACATGGCAAAGCAAGGCATGGCATGAAGCTAATCGAAGAGCTTAACAAAATTCCCTTAGTGACCTTGAGCCAAAAGGGATCAGAAAATACAATTGCAAGCATGTGAACATGGTGAAAACATAATCAGGTCACAGACTTAGAGAAAAACTGGAGCATGCAAATCTGTTAACGATTAGGCATGTTTACGAGCTCGATGCACTCACTACAGAGAAAGGCATGACAAACTAAGCATACACCCATCAAGAATACACATTATACAAGCTAGACATGGCAAGAACAACAACATAGCATGCATGGATCAACAACAACATCCTCGGCAAAATCGCTAACAAGTAGACGATCTGCCTAGATTCACGAAATAGCAAAAGTAGAGCTCGGTTGACTCAAGCTAGGGTGCTCCATAATTGCAACCAAAGATATGGATGGATATAGCACCACAATATTAACAAATCATCTTTACTGATCATCCTCAAAAGAGGCACGGATCACTAGGAAACAACATGAACATATGGCATATTGATAAGAACAGATCAAGGACTTAGTGGAAATGCTAAGTCCCTGAAATCAGCATTAACGAATGCACCACTTTGCAAGCTTGTGCTAGTCACCAAACACATCACAAAAATACATGGATGGCACCTCTCGAAGGATGGCAAAGCATATGACAAAACACATGTAGAGCTCAGGGGCATATCATGCACACAATAATCATGGCAAAAATGACAGATAGCTATTTGGAGCAGCAGATCTGACAATTATCTCAAATAGCACTCTTCCAACAGCATTTCGAGCATCAAGATGAACTCAAATGAAAATGACGCAAAGAGATGAAATGATGTGCTCTCTAAGACGAACATTTTGATATGCTATGCACGCAAAACGGAGCTACGGATGCAAAGTTACGACATGATGAACGTGGGCATATGAAACTAGAAATCTTGGGGACTTAGTAGAAATTACCACCTCCAGATCTAGGGTTTGGGCAGCGCGCGAACCGTGGCGGCGGCGGATCTTGCCGGATCCGCGCCGGAGAAGACAGAGGTGGCGGCGGGAGGTCGTCCCGGCCCGGATCTGGTCGGATCCGGCCGGCGGCGAGCTAGGTGACGGCGGAGGTGCGCCGGGGTGAGGTCGCCGGCGCCGGAGTTTGCGGCGTCGGGGCGGTGGTCCGGCGGACGGTGCCGCGGTGGCGGTGGCCAGGAGGCGCGTGCCTCGGGAGGCCGCGGGCAGGCGCGCGGTCGCGCTCGGGCCGGGCGGGCCGGCCTTGGGCCCGTAGGGCCGCGGCGGCGCAGGCGAGGAGAGAGAAGGCGGCGGAGACAGGTGGTGAAGCGGGATTCGCTGAGGAGGGTGGCGTGGACATGTCCGGCGGCGCGGGGTTTTTTGTCCGGGCGTGAGGTAGAGGAAGGCTAGGGTTTCATCCGCGAATTTCGGGAGGGGAGCACATATATATAGGTAGAGGGAGCTAGGAGAGTCCAAATGAGGTGCGGTTTTCGGCCACGCGATCGTGATCGAACGCTCTAGATGATAGAAGGGGTTTAGGTGGATTTTGGGCCGAATTGGAAGGGTGTTGGGCTGCAACACACACGAGGCCTTTTCGGTCCCTCGGTTAACCGTTGGAGCATCAAATGAAGTCCAAATGGTACGAAACTTGACAGGCGGTCTACCGGTGGTAAACCAAGGCTGCATGACAAGTCCCGGTCCAATCCGACAATGTTTAACACCCGCACACTAAAAGAGGTAGAAAGGGACACGGGGTGACATAGAAGCGCCGGATTGCAAAACGGACAACGGGGAAAATGCTCGAATGCATGAGACGAACATGTATGCAAATGAAATGCACATGATGACATGATATGCAATGCATGACACGCAAGCAATGACAACGCAACAACAGCGAATAATTGGCGGACACCTGGCACATCGGTCTCGGGGCGTTACCGCTTCGTCCCGAAAGTCCTCTTGTTTTTTTCTAGGTCAAAATGACTTATATACCGGAAGAGGGGCACCGGAGGTTGGTCGAGGAGGGCACAACCCACCAGGGCGTGCCAGGTGGGTTGTGCCCACCTGGTGGGCCCCCTCTGGTACTCATTGGCTCCAATATTTCTTATATATTCCATGAAAAATCTCCATAGAGTTTCATGTCATTTGGAGTTGTGCAGAATAGGTAGCCTGACGTAGCTTTTTCAGGTCCAGATTTCTAGCTGCCAGAATTCTCCCTCTTTGTGTGTACCTTGCATATTATGAGAGAAAAGGCGTTAGAATTACTCCAAAAGCATTATTATGGATAAAAACTATATAAATAATAGTAGGAAAACATGATGCAAAATGGACGTATCAGGAAGACCGACTAAAAAGTGGCAAAAGCCAAGCAGGCGACGCTCATCAATCGAACAACAAGGGCACGATGCATAAGCGGAAGGCTGAGGCTGGAGGCAGTGCTGAGGTTGCGGTGCTGGTTATCCAAGGTAAAGGCAAAGGCGCCCAAAAGCAAAAGAAGGATTAGAAGGGGAAGAAGCAAGCTACCCCGAAGAGTGACATCCTCGATCAACCCTGCCAGATCCATATGAAGAAAGACGAGGAGGGCAATTTAACTCTGCCCAAGCATACCACTCGGGAGTGCCAACTCCTAAAGTAAGACATGCGGCAATATTCCTCCGGGGACAAGGATGAAGAGAATGACGATGACGGAGGCAAAGGTACTTCTAGGTACTTTCGGGGACAAGGATGAAGATGATGATGATCTTCGCCGACGTAGAAAGCAAGAATTGCCTCAAGGTTATTAACCGAGAGGTCAATATGGCGGTTCCGACTCTCACCAAGTAGCTCGACAGTAATTTGTTTACGCATTGTATGCTTTCTTTCAAGAGAGAAGCCTCTAGTCAAAACTATGGCCCCCGGGTCTATCTTTTATCATATTATTTTTAGATCTACAAAACCAAAACACAAAAATACCTTGCTGCAATTTATTTACTTTACTTTTATTTTACACTTTTACTTATCTTTTATATCTATCACTATCAGATCTCATCCTTGCATGTAACCATGAAGGGATTGACAACCCCTTTATCACGTTGGGTGCAAGTATTTGTTTTCTTGTGCAGGTACAACTATTGGAGACTTGTGTATTCCTCCTATTGGATTGATACCTTGATTCTTAACTGAGGGAAATACTTATCTCTACATTGCTGCATCACCCTTTCCTCTTCAAGGGAAAAACCAACGAATCTCAAGAAGAAGCATGGGCGAGTGGTGGTGATAGTTTCAGTGCGGCTGCTCCGGCTCGTACTGTCGCACTGAGCAGCGTGGTGTGTAGCACCTCCACGGTGGTTACCACCAAGCACTTGGCTAAGGTCATCAGAAGGCGGGTGTACTACGCCTCTGAATCATCTTGTCAGGTTCTGATCAATCATGATTTTTTTAATCTGTCCAAAGTAGCTCCCTCAGTCCTTCCTGAAGTGCCCCCCTAGGAAAACAATCAATAGCCAAATCTGGAGTATGACTTCAAACTCCCGCAACATGAGTTTGAATCCGAGTTTTCCACCACTAGTAAGTACCAAAAGATGAGTTGTGTGCATTGACATACTCTCGCTTGATGTGTATGCATTGAGGGATTCGACATCGGCAGACTGTTTTTTAGTTACCACTTAGAGATTAGTGCTAAGTTCATCCTTTAAATTGAGTTAATGCCCCCAACGATCCTGGATATTTAACATTCACATGTATATGAGTCTTGTACCTTTGCTAAGTGATTGGATGATGAATGGCACGGCATTGCTCGGAGTGTTATCGATGAAACTCAGCATGTTGCCTTCACATGGCACCAACATGTCATTGGTAATTTTTTGTCCGATTTGTGAAGGCGCACACATCAACAACCAACAAAGTCATTTGGGAACAAGAGCTTCCATGTTACAATCGGAAACAAAAGTATTATTGAAATCGTGGGCATTCTACTAACCATTTAGGTGCCGCCAAGTGTCCTCTGTTTTTATTGGCTAGGAAGCGTCGTGCGTGGTAGCTATTTGAGTACGGGAGGCATGCGAGCAGACCCATGTGCATGCTTATCGGGAGGCGAGCCCTTTGACCTCCATCCACCACCCGATTCTCTCCCCAACTTTTCCATTAATGGCGCCTGAGCCCCTATTTTGTGGTGTGGCTATGTCTCACTCGACTGAGATTTAAGAGAGAGAGAGAGAGAGAGAGAGAGAAAATTGAAAATAAAATTTGTCACGGATCTTGATGTAAGATCTGACGGACATATATAGCATCGACTGAGACTTATAGCAAGACTGATATAAATATAATGACGATGACAGTGCATAATAATTGTCTTACATATTTAGGAAGATAAATAAAAATGCCACATGCGTCAATGCCCGAAACTTGGGCAGGAGTACTTTTGCCCTCTGGCGGAGTGATTCCGCCGAGGGAACTTCCCTCCCGGAGGGGGAAATCATCATCATCATTATCACCAACAACTCTCCCATCTTGGGGAGGGAAATCTCCATTAAAATATTCAACAACACCATCTCCTCGCAAACCCTAGTTCATCTCTTGTTTTCAATCTTTGTACCGGAACTATAGATTGGTACTTGTGGGTGACTAGTTGTGTTGATTACATCTTGTAGTTGATTACTATATGGTTTATTTGGTGGAACATTATATGTTCAGATCCATTATGCTATTTAATACCCCTCTGATCTTGAGCATGATTATCATTTGTGAGTAGTTACTTTTCTTCTTGAGGTCACGGGAGAAATCTTGTTGCAAGTAATCATGTGAACTTGATATGTGTTCGATATTTTGATGGTATGTATGTTGTGATTCCCTTAATGGTGTCATGTGAACATTGACTACATGACACTTCACCATATTTGGGCCTAAGGGAATGCATTGTGGAGTAGTTATTAGATGATGGGTTGTGAGAGTGACAGAAGCTTAAACCCTAGTTTATGCGTTATTCCGTAAGGGACTGATTTGGATCCAAAAGTTTAATGCTATGGTTAGATTTATTCTTAATACTTTTCTCTTAGTTGTGGATGCTTGCTAGGGGGTTAATCATAAGTAGGAGGCTTGTTAAAGTAAGAACAACACCTAAGTACCGGTCCACCCACATATCAAATTATCAAAGTAGCGAACACAAATCAAACCAACATGATAAAAGTGACTAGATGAAATTCCCGTGTACCCTCAAGAACATTTTTTCTTATCATAAGAGACCGTCTGGCCTATCCTTTGCCTCAAAAGGACTGGGCTACCTTCTGCACTTTTGTTAACATTACCGTTACTTGCTTGTTACAAACTGTCTTGCTATCAAATTACTCGTTACTTATAATTTCAGTGCTTGTAGAGAATACCTTACTAAAAACCGCTTGTCATTTCCTTCCGCCTAGCATTGGGTTCGAAACTCTTACTTATCGAAAGGACTACGATTGATCCCCTATACTTGTGGGTCATCACTTCCTTCTCACTGTTGTCGTATCGATTGGCTATTTCCATAGCCCGACTGAGAGTCGGGGTCTCAGTTCGACCGAACTTCATGTTCATCTCTCGGTATTTAACTCTGGCCTTGAACGTGTGGATCGCCTGGTGCTCGGTGACGTTCTCCATCGTATTGTGCAGGGTAGTCCACCGCTGAAGGATTTCATGGAGAGTTTTGTTCTGCTTCTGTATGCAGTGCTGCTACTCGGCCAAACCACATGGTCTCTTGTAAGTGCCTTCTAAGGTGTTGACGAACACTCTCGCCAAATCATCCCAAAAAAATATGCTACCCGACAGAAGCTGTGTCAGCCATGCCCGAGCAGAGCCTTCGAGCATCAGTGGCAGGTGCTTCATGGCTACATTGTCGTTGCCATCGCCGATTTGGGCCACCATTCGGTAATCTTCTAGGCAGATCTCTAGCTTGGACTCGCCAGTGAACTTGCTGATCCCCGTGGCCAGCCTGAAGTTGCCGAGAATCTATGCCACCCGTATATAACGGCTGAAGAACTCGGGACCTGAGGGTACGGAACCACTCAAAATGTCGGTATTTTGGCCTTCTCGCACTGCCCGGCCCTGTCGACCAGGTTTTGAGCGAGAACGGATCTCGCTTTGAACTGCGGGTCTCAAGTGCCCCTCGTGTGACGAGTGGGACTTGGCCTACGATCACCGTCGTGCGTCCGTCTGTCATTGTGGGGATGGCGCCCGTACGCGCCATCTCACAGTGGAGGCATCAGGGCATGCTCGTAGTCATCGTGACGCTGGGGCGACGTAACTCGACCGCGCCTCCGATCTTCGTAGTGATCTCTTGAGGAGGATGTGGGTCGGCACTTGCTAGAGCCGGGAGGGTGAGCCGACCGAATGGTCTCTGCGTGCATTGACGTGCTGTAGATACGGTCTCTGGACTGGGGCACCGCCTTGTTTTGCGACAGTGGCGTCTTCAGGAACGTTCGGATCTGCCGAATCCCCTTTTCAGCCGCGGAACCAGAGGGCTGGATGGAATCCGCGATTCGAGTGGCGGCTGGTAGATTTTGTAGGGAGTACTGAGGACTTGATACTTACGAGGACGGTCATTCGAGAAGAGCCGGTGCTTGTGCTGACTGGAACTAGATTGACGGCGTTCACGGTCGTCCAGCTCCCTCTGAAGTCGTTCGAGGCGATCACATTCGGTCAGGGTGGCTAGGCAAGTCGACTCCATGGATAACGCCTCACGGGTCATCATAGTGATGGGGGTGTTCCAGAGCTGTTCGTTCATGCGGTGAAGCTTGTCTCGCTGCTCTTGGGTGAGAGCCTGAGGCACGTATGGCTCGTGGCCTGCGGCACCGTCGTCAGCGTTGTCGTGTGACAGGCTCGCGTGGCCGTCCCTGGCATCCGTGCACCCGGGGGACGCGCGATGCTCGGAATTGTCCGCTATTAAAATCTCGGTGGTCGACTCAACACTTTTGCACTCGGACTCCTCAGAGGAATCGTTGAGTGACCCGTCGGAGAGGTCAAGGGCGTGCTCGTCGAATTTGAGAGCTGCCACATGTTCTGCCATGGCTTGGATGGCCATAGCGTGTTTGATCCAGCGTTGCAGTCGTGAGTGCCCGGAACGCTTGCGGTGGCGCGCCATGGGAAGGTGAGCGGCCACTCGGTACAGAGCCGAGGGCTGCCGGAGAAGGACTCCATAGGAAGACGCATGGAAGTGCGCTGCGTCGCGAACATGCAACGCCTCCACGTCCAGCGGGGTAATACGTCCATTTTGCATAATGCTTTTATGTTGATATTTATTGCATTATGGGCTGCTATTTCACATTATGGTACAATACTTATGCCTTTTCACTCTTATTTTACAAGACTTATATGAAGAGGGAGAATATCGGTAGCTGGGATTCTGGACCATAAAAAGGAACGAATCTGAGACACCTATTCAGCACAACTCCAAATGTCTTGAAAATTTACGGAGAATTATTTTGTAAAAAATAAAAAATATTGGGCAAAGAAACAACAGAAGGGGAACCACCAGGAGGCCACAAGCCTGGGGGGCACGCCCCCAGGGCTTGTGGGCCCCCTGGCTATCATCTGGTGCCTATCTTCTGCTATATGAAAGGTTTTGACCTAAAAACTCAGAAGGAAGCTTTTGGGACGAAGCGCCGCCGTCTCGAGGCAGAACCTAGGCAGAAGCAATCTAGGGCTCCGGCAGAGCTGTTCTACCGGGGAAACTTCGCTCCGGGAGGGGGAAATCGAAGCCAACGTCATCACCAACGATCCTCTCATTGAGGGATGGTCAATCTTCATCAACATCTTCACTAGCACCATCTCCTCTCAAACCCTAGTTCATCTCTTGTATTCAATCTTTGTCCCAAAACCTCAGATTGGTACATGTGGGTTGCTAGTAGTGTTGATTACTCTTCGTAGTTGATGCTAGTTGGTTTATTTGGTCGAAGATCATATGTTCAGATCCTTAATGATATTTGTTACCCCTTTGATCTTGAAAATGAACATGCTTTGTGAGTAGTTTCATTTGTTCCTAAGGACATGGGAGAAGTCTTATTATAAGTAATCATGTGAATTTGGTATTCACTCGATATTTTGATGCGATGTATGTTGTCTTTCCTCTAGTGGTGTTATGTGAATGCCGACTACATGGCACTTCACCATGATTTGGGCCTAGGGGGAGGCATTGGGAAGTAATAAGTAGATGTTGGGTTGCTAGAGTGACAGAACCTTAAACCCTAGTATATGTGTTGCTTCGTAAGGGGCTGATTTGGATCCACATGTTTCATGCTATGGTTAGATCTATCTTAATTCTTCTTTCGTACTTGTGGATGCTTGTGAGAGGGGTTAATCATAAGTGGGAGGCTTGTACAAGTAAGGACAACACCCAAGCACAGGTCCACCCACATATCAAATTATGAAAGTAACGGATGTGAATCATTTCAGCATGATGAAAACTAACTTGACAGTAATTCCCATGTGTCCTCGGGAGCGCTTTGCTTTATATAAGAGTTCGTCCAGTCTTATCCTTTGTTATAAAAAAGGATTGGGCCACCTTGCTTCACCTTTCGTACACTTGTTACTTGTTACCCATTACGAATTATCTTATCACAAAACTAGCTGTTATCAATAATTTCAGTGCCTGCAGAAAATACCTTGCTGAAAACCGCTTGTCATTTCCTTCTGCTTCTCGTTGAGTTCGACACTCTTACTTATCGAATGGACTACGATTGTTCCCCTATACTTATGGGTCATCAAGCTCTTTTCTGGCGCCATTTTCGGGGAGTGAAGCGCTTCTGGTAAGAGGAATTTGGTAAGGAAACATTTATATTACATGCTGAAATTTATTGTCACTTATCACTATGGAAAATCATCCTTTGAGGGGCTTGTTCAGGGTATCTTCACCTCGACCGAAAGAGCAAAGAGTTTCTCCTTAACCTACTGCACCTACTAAAAATATTTATTATGAAATTCCTTCGGGTATGATAGAGAAACTGCTAGCTAATCCTTATGTACGAGATGGAACACTACATCCTGATATGCATCTAATCTATGTGGATGAAGCTTTTGGATTATTTAAGCTTGCAGGTTTGCCCGAGGATGAAGTCAAGAATAAGGTCTTCCCTTTATCTTTGAAGGGAAAGGCATTGACAAGGTATAGAATATTTGATGATATTGGAGCTTGGGATTACAATCGATTGAAATTGGAATTTCATCAGAAGTTTTATCCTGTGCATCTAGTTCATCGTGATCAGAATTATACATTTCTGGCCTCATGAAGGAGAAAGTATCACTCAAGATTGGGGGAGTCTTAAGTCAGTGTTATATTCATGCCCCAATCATGAGCTCTCAAGAGAAATTATTATTCATAATTTTTATGCTCGGCTTTGTCATAATGATCAATCAATGCTCGATACTTGTTGTACTGGTTCTTTTATTAGGAAGGCTATTGAATGCAAATGAGATCTTTTGGAAAGAATTAAATGCAACTCTGAATTTACCGGTTCAGACCCTTGGAGATCCTCTTCCACCGAAGAGTGATCCTGTGTTTGATCTTAAACAATTGCCTGATAGTTTGAAATATGCTTATCTTGATGAAAAGAAGATATATCCTGTTATTATTAGTGCTAACCTTTCATAGCATGAAGAAAAGACATTATTGAAAAATCTGAGGAAGCACCATGCTGCTATTGGATATACTCTTGATAATCTTAAGGGCATTAGTCCCACTCTAGGTCAGCATAAAATTAATATGGAGCCTGATGCTAAACCAGTTGTTGATCACTAGCAATGATTAAATCCAAGGATGAAAGAAGTGGTAAGAAATGAAGTATTAAAGCTTCTGGACACAGGTATAATTTATCCTATTGCTGATAGTTGATGGGTAAGTCCTGTTCATTCTGTCCCTAAGAGAGGTATTACTGTTGTTCCTAATGATAAGAATGAATTGAACCCACAAAGAATTGTCACAGGTTATAGGATGGTAATTGATTTTAGAAAATTAAACAAAGCTACTAGGAAAGGTCATTATCCTCTACCTTTTATTGATCAAATGCTAGAAAGACTATCAAAACATACACACTTTTGCTTTCTATATAGATACTCTGGTTTTTTCCAAATACCTGTGTCACAAGAGGATCAAGAAAAAACTACTTTTACATGCCCTTTTGGTATCTTTTCTTATAGACATATACTTTTGTTTATGCAATGCACCTGCTACCTTTCAAAGATGCATGACTGATATATTCTCTAACTTTTGTGAAAAAATTGTTGAGGTTTTCATGGATGATTTTTCCGTATATGAAACTTTTTTTGGTGATTGCTTAAGCAACCTTGACCGAGTTTTGCAGAGATGTGAAGAAACTAATCTTGTCTTGAATTGGGAAAAGTGCCACTTTATGGTTAATGAAGGTATTGTCTTGAGGCATAAAATCTCTGAAAGAAGTATTGAAGTTGATAAAGCTAAAGTAAATGCTATTGAAAATGCCATGTCCTAAAGATATCAAAGGTATAAGAAGCTTCCTTGGTCATGTTGGTTTCTATAGGAGATTTATTAAAGACTTCTCTAAAATTTCAAGGCCTCTCACTAATCTTTTACACAAATATGTTCCATTTGTTTTTTATGATGATTGTGTAGAAGCATTTGAAATACTTAAGAAAGCCTTAATTTCTGCACCTATTGTTCAACCACCTGATTGGAACATACCCTTTGAAATTATGTGTGATTATGTTGTTGGTGCTGTTCTAGGACAGAGAGTTGATAAGTAATTAAATGTTATCCATTATGCTAGTAAAACCCTAGACAATTCTCAAAGAAATTATGCTACTACTGAAAAAGAATTTTTAGCAGTTGTGTTTTCTTTTGATAAATTCAGATCTTATATTGTTCATTCCAAAGTAATTATATTGTTCACACAAATCATGCTGCTATTAAATACCTTACGAAAAAGAAAGGTGCTAAATCTAGACATATTAGGTGGGTTCTCTGCTACAAGAATTTGATTTACATATTACTGGTAGGAAAGGAGTTGAGAACCCCGTAGGAGATAAATTTTCTAGGCTAGAAAATATTCTTGATGACCCACTACCTATTGATGATAGCTAACAATTAGCCATTGTAAATGATTCTCGTAGCACTCCGTGGTATGCAGACTATGCTAATTTTATTGTTTCTAAATTTATACCACCTAGTTTCACATACCAACAAAAGAAAAAGTTTTTCTATGATTTAATACATTACTTCTGGGATGACCCACACCTCTATAAAGAAGGAGTAGATGGTGTTATTAGACATTGTGTACCTGAGCATGAACGGGAACAGATCCTATGCAAGTGTCACTCCGAGGCTTACGGAGGACACCATGCTGGAGACAGAACTGCACACAAGGTATTACAATCAGGTTTTTATTGGCCTACTCTCTTTAAAGATGCTCGTAATTTTGTCTTGTCTTGTGATGAATGCCAAAGAATTGGTAATAATAGTAGACATCAGGAAATGCCAATGAATTATTCACTTGTTATTTAACCATTTGATGTTTGGGGATTTGATTATATGGGGTCTTTTCCATCCTCTAATGGGTATACACATATTTTGGTTGTTGTTGATTATGTTACTTAGTGGGTAGAAGCTATTCCAGCAAGTAGTGTTGCACTTCCATTAAAATGCTTAAAGAAGTTATTTTTCTGAGGTTTGGGGTCCCTAGATATTTAATGACTGATGGAGGTTCACACTTTATTCATGGTGCTTTCCGTAAATTTCTTCCTAAATATGATCTTAACCATAGAATTGCATCTCCTTACCATCATCGTCTAGTGGTCAAGTAGAATTAAGTAACAGAGAAATAAAACTGATCTTGCAAAAGACTGTTAATAGATCTAGAAAGAATTGGTCTAAGAAACTTGATGATGCACTATGGTCTTATAGAACTGCTTACAAGAATCGTATGTGTATTTCTCCATATAAAATGGTTTATGGTAAATCATGTCACTTACCTCTTGAATTAGAACACAAAACTTATTGGGCAATTAAAGAGCTCAACTATGATTTCAAACTTGTCGGTGAGAAGAGGTTATTTGACATTAGCTCACTCGATGAATGGAGAACACAAGCCTATGAAAATGCCAAATTGTTTAAAGAAAAAGTTAAAATATGGCATGACAAAATGGTACAAAAGCGTGAGTTTAATGTAGGTGACCATGTCTTGCTATAAAATTCTCGTTTAAGATTTTTTGCAGAAAAGCTTCTCTCTAAATGGGAAGGTCCTTACATTATCGAGGAAGTTTATCGTTCCGATGCCATCAAAATCAACAACATCGAAGGCAATAACCCGAAGGTGGTGAACGGGCAAAGAATCAAACATTACATCTCAGGTACTCCCATAAATGTTGAAACTAATATTATTCATACCATAACAACAGAAGAGTACATAGAGGAAACCTTCAAGCACGCTCCAGAACTCTGAAAAGGAATAGGTATGTGTATGGTAAGTAATCGATTACAAAAGTTTATCAAAGGCAATTTTACTCCGTTTTGGACTATTAAAAAATTAGAAAAAATAAGTAGTCCGAATAGTGCACGAGGAGGCGACTAGCCGTGGGGGTGCGCCCTACCCCCTGGGCGCGCCTCCTAGGCTTGTGCCAACCTTGTGTGCCCTCAAGACTCTGTTTTCTCTCAGAATACTTGTTTTGCACGGTAAAAATCATTATATAATCTCCCGAAGGTTTTGACCACCGTATCAAGGCAATCTCTTCTGTTCTTGTTTCAAGATGTTTTCTACTAGAGTTTTCAAGGCCAGGCATCATGTCTTCTTCCTCCTCCAACAATGTGGAAGACGATGCTTGGTTGATGCAGATGGAACTCAGGAGGGAGGATGCCGAGGAAGTCACGATGGAGGAGGATGAAGGAGATTCACTTGAGAGGTACTCTGGCCGGCATCTCCACTATTCCAAATCCCCATCAAGCAATAGGTACTACAAGTAACCATGAAGGCCAATAGATACGAGAAGGGCTTCCCCCTAGGAGGCCCTTACACTGGTTACATCAAAATAACTTTCATAATTTGGTTCATAACTATGGAATGGAGAATACTCCTTGTGCACATATACCCTCCAATTGGGATATATCTCGTCCAAGTGAAAGTGATGCAGGGAAAGGTTCTTGGTGGCCTGAAAATAAGCATCTTTTGGAGGAAATTCATAACAATGCAAATATGCTCCAACGTATACTCCAAGAACTCCATGACCTGAAGGGTGCCTTATTGAAGCTGGCGGACACATCATCACATTGCACCACCACCTCGAAAGAAGGAGACTTGAGTACATGGGTATGGGCACTCCCCTTGGCTTGTGCCAAGCTTGGGGGAGGTGCCCTGGTATCGTATCACCATCACATCTTTATCTTTATCATTTATCTTAGTTCGATCCTTTTGGTTATATCTTCATCTAGTAGAATAAAAGTTTCAGTATGATTTAGTCTTTGAGTTTTGCTTTTTGATCTATCTATGCAATCGAGTCCAAGAGTTATATAATAAAGAGTATTTTTGAGTTGAGGGCTTTGTTTTCTTACCTTGATCTTAGAAAAGAAAATAAAAAGAATAAAAATAAATAAAAAGATTGTACAATAATCTTATGGAAGGTGATGACTTCACATATAAGAAGTATGTCACATAAAATTTGTTGAGAGTTGACAAACATATTGTTGGTCATTGTTGCAATTAATAGGAAGTAATAAAGAAAGAGAGGTTTCTGTGGCGACCCGACCCGAATGGATCAAGTCTACTGTGCTCGGGTGTCATCCCTGGATCAGTAATGCTGACACCACACAGTACATCGAAGGATTTATAGCAGAGTGGCAATCACACACTTATTACATCGTTGTCTCAAAGAGAGCTTATTACAATAAAAATGGCTTAAGGCCATCTAGTGTCGATAACAGCGGAAGACTCGGAAGATAAATGGGTCCATCAACTCCAGCAGCATCACTGAGTATAGAACCACGACCTAAAAGCACCTCAATCTCCTCTGAAAAGTCTGCAACATTAACGTTGCAGCCCGAAAACGGGTCAGCACATGGAATATGCTGGCAAAGTAACACATAGAGAGTAATGGAATGAAACAGCTATACTATATGCATATATTGCTGGTGGAAAGCTCTATGGTTACTATTTTGCGTAAAGCCAGTTTTTCCCTACTGCAAAGGAATAAGTTTATTTAACTATCATGGTGGTTGTGAAACATTGAGAATGGTTGACAGCATTCTCAATCCCAATTAAAAATAATTAAAACCCAACAACATTAATTAGAAGTAACATGTTGAGATTCACATGATATTCAAGTATTAGATACTCAAGTTGTCCATAACCGGGGACACGGCTAATCATGATTAGTTTGTACACTCTGCAGAGGTTTGCGCACTTTTCCCCACAAGACTCAATCGCCTCCATTTGGTTTCTCGCACTACATGGTGTTTGAGAAGACGGATGACCGAGACATAGTCTTTCAGAAGCGCTAGCACCTTACGATGGAGTAGACCGTACCACCTACAACCCCTACATCTGCTAGTCTACCCCTATAAGAGTTCGCACGACTTAGTCAACTATGCCAGAGCCCATAATGGCTTGTGGCTGCACACGTAAGTATTTAGCATGAAAGATCTTATGATCCCTTTGAGCCTGGGTGGCGGTCCAAAAAAAACAGGCAAGTCCTGATAGACATCAGGTGCCTCAATCCACCCAGATGTGTGTTTAAGTTGCCACCTTAGATAAACCATTAAAATTATCAACTCACATCTGTCATGGATATCACTCACCCAATCCACGTCTACTAGCATAGCATGGCATAATAAGCAAACGTAGAAGTAACTCCCAAGGGTTTCATAATAATACAGGTAATAGGTACTACCTCATCTACTTCCCATCCCACAATTTAATTAGATCCTAATCATGCATTGTGTGAGGATTGATCTAATGCAATAAAACATGGGTTGTAGAAAAGGTATGATCAAAGTGTTACTTGCCTTGCTGATGATCCGCGAGACCTAGGGTTTCGAAGTAACAAGAGGCGCAATCCGGGTGATCTATCGCAGACAAACAACAAGCATACAATAAGTACTCATCTAATGCACAGGTAAAACTCGAACAAGAGAACGAACCAGATAGTTCAACTTAAGAACTCCGGTTGCTAAGAAAGATCGAACCGAACAAAGAAACGGAAAAAACAAACGGCGGAAGAAAACAACTCGGTTCTAGCAAGTTGAAACTAGGTCAAATTTTACCGGGGTAAAAACTGGTTTAAGTTGATTAGACGGAACGGCGGTTTCGAAACGAAACTGCAGGCGCTTAAAACACCTGATTCCGATAAATGGACGAGAAGAAAAACTAGAACGAAGATCAGATCTGAGATCGCGATCGCGAAAAAGAACGCGGAATAAATCCGACGAAAAGAAAACGAAGAACGGTTGAACGAACGGACGTTCGTTAACCTAGAAGAATCCGGTGATCACGTTCGTTGAGACGAACGGTCCAAGGCAACTAAATCGGAAAAGAAAATGAATCTGATCTAGGGTTTCGGAGAAGAAAACCGAAACGAAAAACCGATCTAGAAAACGGAACGATTAGAAAAGAACCGGAAAGAAAACGAATCGGAAGAGAAGAAAAGAATCGGAACGATTAGAAGAAAACGATCCGAGGAAAAGAGACGCAACCTCCGGCGAGATCTCCGGCGAGGGGTTCCGGCGGCGTGGCGTAGGGCGGCGGTGTGGGCAAGGTGTGGCGGCGGCGGCTAGGGCACAAGGGCGGCGGCGTGGGTGAGGCTGCGCGCTGCTGCTTGCTGCGGCTTTGATTTGATGGGTTTAGAGGGGGGGTGTTGGGGTATTTATATTGGGGAGGGGAGGGGGTTACTTGGGGTAGGGGACAAGAAATAGAATAGGAAAAGGAGTCCCAGAAGAAAAAGAAAACGGAACAAAGGAAAGAGGGGGGGGCTACCGACCTAAGTCCATATTGGACTCGGCCTAGAAGCAAGAAGCGGCGGCGGCTGGCGCCTGCCTAGCGCGGGCGCGCGCAGGGGTTGGGGTGGCCGGCTGGCTGGGCCTTTGGCCCGGCTGGCCTGGCGGGAGGCTTCTCTTTATTTATTTATTTTTAAACGGTTCTGCGCAGAAAAATAAAAGAAAAGAAAACTAAACGGGCTCCAAAATTTCTAAAGTAAATTTTCCCCGACTCCTAAAAATGAACCGAACAAAATGAACTTTTCTCCGGACCTAAAATGCAATTTTTGAAAACGCGCATTTTTCCCTATCCAAATAAAATGCAAATAAAACTCCGGCAAAACAAAAATTGATCTATTTATTAAATCTTCATTTTTCCTTAATTTTGGGAAAGTCATATTATTCTCTCTCTCAAATTTTTGATATCGGAAAAATAATTGAAGATAAAATAAAATAAATCAAATGATCCTCTTTTCAAGCTCGAGAAAATTCTCAAATATGAAAATAACGAAATCTCCAACTCTCTCCGAAGGTCCTTGAGTTGCGTGAAATTTCTAGGATCAACCAAAATGCATGAAAAATATGATATGCATGATGATCTAGTGTATAACATTCCAAATTGAAAATTTGGGATGTTACAAACCTACCCCCCTTAAGGTGAATCTCGCCCTCGAGATTTGGGTTGGCTAGAAAATAGGTGAGGGTGGTCCTTGAGCAAATCTTCTTCTCTTTCCCAGGTGGCTTCATCCTCTGAGTGGTGGTTCCACTGAACTTTGCAAAACTTGATAACCTTGCTGCGGGTAACTCTACTGGCATAATCGAGAATCTTGACTGGCTTCTCCTCATACGTTAAGTCGTCCTTCAACTGAATCGCTTCGAGTGGCACGGTATCTCTTAGCGGTATCTCCGCCATCTCGGCATGACATTTCTTCAGCTGAGACACATGGAATACATCATGAACTCCTGACAGTCCTTCTGGTAATTCCAACTTATAAGCGACTTCTCCCATACGTTGCAAGATCTTATACGGTCCAACGAAATGCGGTGCTAACTTTCCCTTAACTCCAAAGCGCTTAACTCCTCAAAGTGGGGATACTCGGAGATAAACTCTGTCTCCAGTTTCGTAAGCTGTCTCCTTGCGTTTAGAATCTGCGTAGCTCTTCTGCCTGGACTGGGCTACCTTGAGCCTATAGCGAATCAACTTAACTTTCCGTTCAGACTCCTTAATCAAATCTGGTCCAAAGAATTGACGGTCTCCAACTTCGTCCCATGACAACGGTGTCCTGCACCTCCTTCTGTATAAAGCTTCGAAAGGTGCCATCTTCAAACTGGTTTGGTAACTGTTGTTATAAGAAAACTCCGCATGCGGCAAGTTATCGTCCCAACTAGATCCATAATCTAGTGCACAAGCTCTCATCATATCTTCCAAAATCTGATTGACTCTCTCGGTCTGTCCATCCGTCTGCGGATGAAAAGCTGTGCTGAACTCTAGTCTGGTTCCTAAAGTTTCATGCAACTGATTCCAAAACTTTGAGGTAAATTGGGTTCCTCTATCTGATACGATACTCCTCGGAACTCCATGCAAACAAATGATTCTAGTCATATATATCTTCGCCAACTTAGCACTGGTATAAGTGGTCTTAACTGGAATGAAATGTGCTACCTTCGTCAAATGATCAACTACTACCCATATCGAGTCATAGCCTGTTTTCGTCCTAGGTAGTCCTGTGATAAAATCCATGCCTATCCTTTCCCACTTCCATTCGGGTATCGGCAATGGTTGTAACAATCCTGCTGGCTTCTGATGCTCTGCCTTTACTCTCTGACATACGTCACAAACTGCTACATATGCTGCAATATCCTTCTTCATTCCGGTCCACCAGAATGTTTCCTTCAAATCCAAGTACATCTTGGTATTCCCTGGGTGAATCGAATACGGTGAATCATGTGCCTCTTGCAAAATCAACTTCCTGATCTCCGGGTCATTGGGCACGTAAACACGGTCCTCAAACCATAAGGTATCGTGTTCATCCTCACGAAATCCCTTTGCTTTTCCTTCGCTCAATTTCTCTTTTATAGCAGCAATCTCCTTGTCAGATTTCTGAGCTTCTCTGATCTTATCCATCAATGTTGACTGAATCTCCAATGCTGCTACATAGCCTCTCGGAACTATTTCCAAACATAGCTCACGAAGGTTTTCTGCTAACTCCTTTGGTACTTCTCCCGTCATTAGAGTATTGACATGGCTCTTACGGCTCAAAGCGTCAGCTACTACATTAGCTTTTCTGGGATGATAATGCAATCTCATGTCATAATCCTTGATGAGCTCCAACCATCTCCTTTGTCTGAGGTTCAACTCCTTCTGCGTGAAAATGTACTTCAAACTCTTGTGATCCGTGTACACCTCACAATGATTTCCAATAAGGAAATGTCTCCACGTCTTCAATGCTGCACTACGGTTGCTAACTCCAAATCATGCGTGGCATAATTCAACTTATGAGGCTTCAGTTGCCGTGAAGCATACGAAACAACTCTCCCTTCCTGCATAAGCACCGCTCCAAGTCCTCGACATGAAGCGTCGCAATATACCTCATAATCCTTGGTCTGATCTGGCAAAATCAATACTGGTGAGGTGACCAAGCGTCTCTTCAACTCCTGGAAACTAGCCTCACACTCCTCAGTCCAATTGAACTTAGTATCCTTCTTTAACAATTCAGTCATAGGCTTTGCAATCCTTGAGAAATTCTCAATGAATCTCCGGTAGTATCCTGCGAGTCCAAGAAAACTCCGGATCTCTCCAACTGTTGTTGGTGCTTCCCATTCGGTTACGGTCTCAACCTTAGTGGGGTCAACTGCTATACCTTCTCCGGATATAACGTGTCTGAGGAATCCAACTTCCTTCAACCAAAACTCACATTTGCTAAATTTGGCGTATAACTGATGTTCCCTTAGTTTCTCCAAAACCAAACGCAAATGTTCCTTATGCTCCTCTTCATTCTTTGAATAAATCAGGATGTCATCAATGAACACTACGACGAACTTATCCAAAAACTCCATAAACACTTTGTTCATCAGGTTCATAAAATAGGCAGGTGCGTTAGTCAATCCAAATGACATAACGGTATACCCATACAGTCCATATCTTGTGGTGAATGCTGTCTTAGGTATGTCCTGCTCCCGAATCTTCAATTGATGGTACCCTGATCGCAAATCGATCTTGGAAAACACTTTAGCTCCTTGCAACTGATCAAACAGATCGTTGATCATTGGCAGTGGGTACTTGTTCTTGATGATTACTTCATTCAATCCCCGATAATCTACAACCATCCTTAATGATCCATCCTTCTTTTCCACTAGAAGTACGGGTGATCCCCAAGGCGAAGAACTTGGGCGAATGTAACCTTTATCCAATAACTCCTTAATCTGGTCCTTAATTTCTACCAAATCTTTTGCTGGCATCTGGTATGGTCGCTTTGATATTGGACCGGTACCTGGCAAAAGCTCAATTAAGAACTCTATGTCTCTATCCGGTGGCATGCCTGGTAATTCCTCAGGAAATACATCAGGAAAATCCTTTACCACTGGTACTTCCTCCTGCACGACTCCTGTTAGGCAATTCACTTGTGTCCTTTTTGGTACATGCCGGGATACATACTTGATCCTTCTTCCTTCTGGTGTGGTAAGCAAAATTGACTTACTAGCACACTCAATATTCCCTTTATACTTTGATAACCAATCCATGCCTAATATCACATCCAGTCCTTGAGATTCCAATACTATTAGGTCTGAGGGAAACACATAGTTACCAATCCTTAATGGTAACTGGGGTCACGTATCGGAGGCATCTGAGGGTTTTAGAAAAGACAAGAATTGAGAATATAGTGAGGTCTAAAGGGAAAACACTACCCCAATGCACATGAGCAAAAGCACACAATTCACTTCATTCAATCAAACAAGGGCTTACAAACGATCTAAAACTATCGCAAAAGTGCTCGTGCTAATGATTACAGGGGGGGATACTACTACTATCTGGTGGTCATCTAGAAATTTGAACCGGTGGAAGACTCCATGATATCTGCTCCAGCTTCGTCTTCAAAGTCGGGTTCACTTGGATCCGAATCGGTGTCGTCGATGATGATGTAGTTGTCCGGACATGCGACGTACTTGTCTTCCTCCATGGATGCTAACTTCTCCTTGAGTTCTTCAATCTCCTGCTTAAGATCGTTATTGTGCCTTGCTAGAGCTACGATCTCGTCCATGTAGTCCTTGTGTGTAGACTTCAGTTCTCCTTCTAGCTCGATGATCCTTGCCTTCGCATTCTTCAACTCTATCATATCATTGCACATCTGGTTCTCGTGGCGGCGAATGTGCTGGTTTAACTCCTGGATGAATGATGCAATGGATCTATCGTTCTTGGTGCTGACTAACTCCCATTGTTCATCTCGGCCTCCGCAAATCTGGTAGATAGTGTCCTTGTGGTCTTCTTGGTAAACTTCTCCAATGCGTCCTATGGTGATATGAGCTGCCATGCTCCTTCCCAGACTCCAGGTTGGTGCATTGAAAATGCTATCTATGGCTTCGTGATTGGCGCGAATGTCCTTCTCGGAACATGAGCTGAATCTTCCAGCGCTCCTCTTCAGGCAGAGTGGCGTTGAAGGTTCCCGTGAAACTTGGTAATCCAATGTTCAGGTACTTGGTGACTTCCTTCAGGTGAAATCCAAATGGTGTGCCTTCATCCGGTTGGGCGTACTTAATCTTCGCGTGTGTCATCCTAAAGAGTAGAAAAGATGAGGAGTTAGAAAATGAGAAGAGAATGGTGATCTATGGCTTTAGCTTAGTGGTCGTGTCCTACAGTCAGCATGTGCTCTGATACCATCTCTGTGGAGACCCGACCCGAATGGATCAAGTCTACTGTGCTCGGGTGTCATCCCTGGATCAGTAATGCTGACACCACACAGTACATCGAAGGATTTATAGCAGAGTGGCAATCACACACTTATTACATCGTTGTCTCAAAGAGAGCTTATTACAATAAAAATGGCTTAAGGCCATCTAGTGTCGATAACAGCGGAAGACTCGGAAGATAAATGGGTCCATCAACTCCAGCGGCATCACTGAGTATAGAACCACGACCTAAAAGCACCTCAATCGTCGTCTGAAAAGTCTGCAACATTAACGTTGCAGCCCGAAAACGGGTCAGCACATGGTATATGCTGGCAAAGTAACACATAGAGAGTAATGGAATGAAACAGCTATACTATATGCATATATGGCTGGTGGAAAGCTCTATGGTTACTGTTTTGCGTAAAGCCAGTTTTTCCCTACTACAAAGGAATAAGTTTATTTAACTATCATGGTGGTTGTGAAACATTGAGAATGGTTGACAGCATTCTCAGTCCCAATTAAAAATAATTAAAACCCAACAACATTAATTAGAAGTAACATGTTGAGATTCACATGATATTCAAGTACTAGATACTCAAGTTGTCCATAACCGGGGACACGGCTAATCATGATTAGTTTGTACACTCTGCAGAGGTTTTCGCACTTTTCCCCACAAGACTCGATCGCCTCCGTTTGGTTTCTCGCACTACAGGGTGTTTGAGAAGATGGATGACCGACACATAGTCTTTCAGAAGCGCTAGCACCTTACGATGGAGTAGACCGTACCACCTACAACCCCTACATCTGCTAGTCTACCCCTATAAGAGTTCGCATGACTTAGTCAACTACGCTAGAGCCCATAATGTCTTGTGGTTGCACACGTAAGTATTTAGCATGAAAGATCTTATGATCCCTTTGAGCCTGGGTGGCGGTCCAAAAAAAAACAGGCAAGTCCTGATAGACATCAGGTGCCTCAATCCACCCAGATGTGTGTTTAAGTTGCCACCTTAGATAAACCATTAAAATTATCAACTCACATCTGTCATGGATATCACTCACCCAATCCACGTCTACTAGCATAGCATGGCATAATAAGCAAACGTAGAAGTAACTCCCAAGGGTTTCATAATAATACAGGTAATAGGTACTACCTCATCTACTTCCCATCCCACAATTTAATTAGATCCTAATCATGCATTGCGTGAGGATTGATCTAATGCAATAAAACATGGGTTGTAGAAAAGGTATGATCAAAGTGTTACTTGCCTTGCTGATGATCCGCGAGACCTAGGGTTTCGAAGTAACACGCGGCGCAATCCAGGTGATCTATCACAGACAAACAACAAGCATACAATAAGTACTCATCTAATGCACAAGTAAAACTCGAACAAGAGAACGAAACAGATAGTTCAACTTAAGAACTCCGGTCTCTAAGAAAGATCGAACCGAACAAAGAAACGGAAAAAACAAATGGCGGAAGAAAACAACTCGGTTCTAGCAAGTTGAAACTAGGTCGAATTTTACCGGGGCAAAAACTGGTTTAAGTTGATTAGACGGAACGGCAGTTTCGAAACGAAACTCCAGGCGCTTGAAACACCTGATTCCGATAAACGGGCGAGAAGAAAAACTAGAACGAAGATCGGATCTGAGATCGCGATCGCGGAAAAGAACGCGGAATAAATCCGACGAAAAGAAAACGAAGAACGGTTGGACGAACGGACGTTCGTTAACCTAGAAGAATCTGGTGATCACGTTCGTTGAGACGAACGGTCCGGCGAACGGTCCAAGGCAACTAAATCGGAAAAGAAAACGAATCCGATCTAGGGTTTCGGAGAAGAAAACCGAAACGAAAAACCGATCTAGAAAACGGAACGGTTAGAAAAGAACCGGAAAGAAAACGAATCGGAAGAGAAGAAAAGAATCGGAACGATTAGAAGAAAACGATCCGAGGAAAAGAGACGCAACCTCCGGCGAGATCTCCGGTGAGGGGCTCCGGCGGCGTGGCGTAGGGCGGCGGCGTGGGCAAGGTGCGGCGGCGGCGGCTAGGGCACAAGGGCGGCGGCGCGGGTGAGGCTGCGCGCTGCTGCTTGCTGCGGCTTTGATTTGATGGGTTTAGAGGGGGGGTGTTGGGGTATTTATATTGGGGAGGGGAGGGGGTTACTTGGGGTAGGGGACAAGAAATAGAATAGGAAAAAGAGTCCTAGAAGAAAAAGAAAATGGAACAAAGGAAAGAGGGGGGGGCTACCGACCTAAGTGCATATTGGAGTCGGCCTAGAAGCAAGAAGCGGCGGCGGCTGGCGCCTGCCTAGCGCTGGCGCGCGCAGGGGCTGGGGTGGCCGGCTGGCTGGGCCTTTGGCCCGGCTGGCCTGGCGGGAGGCTTCTCTTTATTTTTTTAAACAGTTCTGCGCGTAGAAAAATAAAAGAAAATAAAACTAAACGGGCTCCAAAATTTCTAAAGTAAATTTTCCCCGACTCCTAAAAATGAGCCGAACAAAATGAACTTTTCTCCGGACCTAAAATGCAATTTTTGAAAACGCGCGTTTTTCCCTATCCAAATAAAATGCAAATAAAACTTCGGCAAAACAAAAATTGATCTATTTATTAAATCTTCATTTTTTCTTAATTTTGGGAAAGTCATATTATTCCCTCTCTCAAATTTTTGATATCGGAAAAATAATTGAAGATAAAATAAAATAAATCAAATGATCCTCTTTTCAAACTCAAGAAAATTCTCAAATATGAAAATAACGAAATCTCCAACTCTCTCCGAAGGTCCTTGAGTTGCGTGAAATTTCTAGGATCAACCAAAATGCATGAAAAATATGATATGCATGATGATCTAGTGTATAACATTCCAAATTGAAAATTTGGGATGTTACAGTTTCACATATAGATATACTATCTTGGACATCTTTTATGATTGTGAGCACTCATGCATTAAAATATTATATGCTAATAAGTTGATGGTTGACAAGGAAGACAACATACTGGGTTATGTTTTCCTATATCTGGATAGAAGTTATATTGTCATGGATCCTCCAACATGGTGAGGTTGCTTCTCATCCTATGCTAGCCCAAATCTTTTGTATCAAGTAGAGATAATACCTGTGCATCCCAAAATCCTTTAACCTAGTTTTTCCATGACAGTCCACTATATCAACCGATGGATTGAGTAAGTTCCTTCAAGTAAGTTGTCATCGGTGCAAGCAATAAAAATTGCTCTCTAAATATGTATGATCTTTTAGTGTGAGGAAAATGAACTTTATATGAACTTGTGATATGGAAGGAATACAAGCGAAGGACTGCATATAAAGTTCTTTATCACAAGCGGCAATATAAAGTGACGCTCTTTTGCATTAAGATTTTGTGCATCCAACCATAAAAGCGCATGACAACCTCTGCTTCCCTCTGCGAAAGGCCTATCTTTTATTTTTATCTCCTATCTTTACAAAAGAGTGATGGTGATCTTCACCCTTCCTTTTTACACTTTTTCTTTTTGGCAAGCACCATATGTTGGGGAAAGATCCAAACATACATATCCACTCGGATGTAGGTGATCATAAATTATTATTGTTGACATTATCCTTGAGGTAAAAGGTTGGGAGGCGAACCTATAAGCCCCTATCTTTCTCTGTGTCCGATTGAGGTTTTGATCTCATAAATATCGCGTGAGTGTTATCAATTATGAAAGACTAAAAGATGGTTGAGTATGTGGAATTGCTACACAAAAGCTCTTACATTGACTCTTTCCGATATTATGATAAATTGTAATTGCTTCAATGACCGAGATCATAGTTTGTTAGTTTTCAATGAAGTTTTTGCTTCATACTTTGCATTGTGAATGAATTATCACTTTAGCATAAGAAGTTATATGACAATATGTTGCTATTCTAAAGATGATCATGATGTCCTCATGTCTGTATTTTATTTTTGTCGACACCTCTATCTCTAAACATGTGGACATGATTATCGATTTCGGCTTTCGCTTGAGGAGAAGCAAGGTCTAAGCTTGGGGGAGTTGATACGCTCATTTTGCATCATGCTTTTATGTTGATATCTATTGTATTATGGGATATTATTTAACATTATGGTACAATACTTATGCCTTTTCTCTCTTATTTTACAAGATTTACATGAAGAGGGAGAATGCAGGCAGTTGGGATTCTGGACCGGAAAGGAACAAATATGAGAGACCTATTCTGCATACAAATCCAAATGTCCTGAAACATTACGGAGTATTATTTTGGAAAATATAAAAAATATTGTGCGAAGAAACAACAGAAGGGTACCCACCAGGTGGCCAAAAGCTTGGGGGGCGCCCTACCCCCAGGGCGTGCCCCCAGGGCTTGTGGGCCCCTGGCTATCGTCTGGTGCCCATCTTCTGTTATATGGAAGGTCAAAAGGAAGCTTTTGGGATGAAGCACTGCCGTCTCGAGGCGGAACCTAGGCAGAAGCAATCTAGGGCTCCAGCGGATCTGTTTTGCCGGAAAACTTCGCTCCGGGAGGGAGAAATCGAAGCCATAGTCATCACCAACAATCCTCTCATCGAGGGAGGATCAATCTTCATCAACACCTTCAGCAGCACCTCTCCTCTCAAACCCTAGTTCATCTCTTGTATTCAATCTTTGTCCCAAAACCTCAGATTGGTACCTGTGGGTTGCTAGTAGTGTTGATTACTCTTCGTAGTTGATGCTAGTTGGTTTATTTGGTCGAAGATCATATGTTCATATCCTTAATGATATTTATTACCCCTATGATCTTGAACATGAACATGCTTTGTGAGTAGTTACGTTTGTTCCTGAGGACATGGGGAAGTCTTGTTATAAGTAATCATGTGAATTTGGTATTCGTTCGATATTTTGATGAGATGTACTTTCCTCTAGTGGTGTTATGTGAACGTTGACTACATGGCACTTCACCATGATTTGGGCCTAGGGGAAGGCATTGGGAAGTAATAAGTAGATGATGGGTTGCTAGAGTGATAGAAGCTTAAACCCTAGTTTATGCGTTGCTCCGTAAGGGGCTGATTTGGATCCACATGTTTCATGCTATGATTAGATTTGTCTTAATTCTTCTTTCATAGTTGTCAATGCTTGTGAGAGGGGTTAATCATAAGTGAGTATTGTCCAAGTAAGGAAAGCACCCAAGCACCGGTCCACCCACATATCAAATTACCAAATTAACGAACGCAAATCATATGAGCATGATGAAAACTAACATGACGATAATTCCCATGTGTCCTCGGGAGCGCTTTGCATTATATAAGAGTTCGTCCATGCTTATCCTTTGCTATAAAAATGATTGGGCTACCTTGCTGCACCTTTGCTACACTTGCTACTTGTTACCCGTTATGAATTATCTTATCACAAAACTATCTATTACCGATAATTTTAGTGCCTGCAGAAAATACCTTGCTGAAAACCGCTTGTCATTTCCTTCTGCTCCCCGTTGGGTTCGACACTCTTACTTATCGAAAGGACTATGATTGATCCCCTATACTTGTGGGTCATCACGGGGCCTCGCGAAGCCATGCTTAGTCGTCAATGGTGAACGAGAGCGTCCGAGAACGGATTTCGTCGCTGACTAACATGATGATCGTGAAATCCACCTATGCCATGAAATTTTGCTAGACGCCTAGCCCCGCGGTGGCGCCAACTGTCGGGGTTATGATCCTAGCAATGAGTACTAAGGGTACGAATAAGGGGAAGAACCTAGATACGGCGCAGGTGTAACACTCGGTGTTTAACGAGTTCAGACCCCTCTCAGCGGAGGTAATATCCCTACATCTCGTGCGCTTTGATTTGATGAGTGTGGTTACAAAGGTTGCTCATGCCCAACTATGGAGGGGGTGCGGCTTATATAGAGTGTGCCGCAGCCCCATGTCTTCCACGTCGCCGCTGAATGCATCAGTTACAGGTGTGATGAGCCTCTACTATGGCAGATACAGGTAACGGGAGCCTTGAATCTATTTAATGGATACCTTAGGATTCCTCGACCATTGCAGCTCCCATGCCGCTTGCCTGCCTCCTTGCTCCGAGTGGTGGTTTGTCAGCCGAGTGGCGGGTGGTTGTACGAGTGTCGTCGAGTCATCCGAGTGGACTTCTTGATGTATGCATCTGAATGCTGGTATGGTCCAGGACCTATCTACGGTGGTGATGGGCTCCATGTGGGTCTCAAATGATGGGTCCTTAACCCTACCTGTAACAGGTGACCTCATCAGCCAGCGCTATGATACGTCCATTTTGCATTATGTTTCCTTGCTTTTATTTATAATGTATTTATCCATAATAATGCTTTTTGGAGTAATTCTAATGCCTTTTCTCTCATAATTTACAAGGAACACACCAAGAGGGAGAATTCCGGTAGCTGGAACCTGGAAAAGCTACGTCAGGCCACCTATTCTGCACAACTCCAAAAGATATGAAACATTATGGAGATTTTTTATGGATTATTTAAGAAATATTGGAGTCAATAAACACCAGAGGAGGGCCACCAAGTGGGCACAACACCCCCGGCGCGCCCTGGTGGGTTGTGGACTCCTCGGCCCACCTCCGGTGCCCATCTTTTGGTATATAAGTGGTTTTGACCTAGACAAAATAAGAAGAGGACTTCCCTCCCAGAGGGGAAAATCATCGTCATCATCATCACCAACAACTCTCCCATCTTGGGGAGGGCAATCTCCATCGACATCTTCACTAGCACCATCTCATCTCAAACCCTAGTTCATCTCTTATATTCAATCTTGTTACCGAAACTATAGATTGTTGTTACGGGGTGACTAGTAGTGTTGATTACATCTTGTAGTTGATTACTATATGGTTTATTTGGTGAAAGATTATATGTTCGGATCCATTATGCATATTAATACCCCACTGATCATGAGCATGTTTGTTGATTGTGAGTAGTTACTTTTGTTCTTGAGGTCATGGGATAAATCATGTTACAAGTAATCATGTGAATTTGATACGTGTTCGATATTTTGATAGTATGTATGTTGTGATTCCCTTAGTGGTGTCATGCGAACGTCGACTACATGACACTTCACCATATTTTGGCCTAAGGGAATGCATTGTGGAGTAGTAAATAGATGGTGGGTTGCGAGAGTGACAAAAAATTAAACCCCAGTTTATGCACTATTCCGTAAGGGATCAATTGGATCCCGGAATTTAATGCTATGGTTAGGATTTATCCTTAATACTTTTCTCATAGTTGCGGATGCTTGTGGGAGGGTAAATCATAAGTAGGAGGTTTGTTCAAGTAAGAACAACACCTAAGCACCGGTCCACCCACATATCAAATTATCAAAGTAGCAAGCACAAATCAAACAAACATGCTGAAAGTGACTTGATGAAATTCCCGTGTACCCTCAAGAATGCTTTGCTTATCATAAGAGACCGTTTTGGCCTGCCCTTTGACTCAAAAGGATTGGGCTACCTTGCTGCATACTTGTTACGATTATCGTTACTTGCTTATTATAGATTATTTTGCTACCAAACTACTCGCTACTTACAATTTCAGCACTTGCACACAATACCTTACTGAAAACTACTTGTCATTTCCTTCTGCTCCTCATTGGGTTCGACACTCTTACTTATCGAAAAGAGCTACAATTGACCCCCTATACTTGTGGGTCATCATGCTACTGCTAATGGCCACCTGCAGCGCCTGTATTTTTTTCAATAAAGGGTGGATTTTATTGACTCAAAATGAAGCATCAAGTGAATACAAACATAGTGAGCACACACCCGGCGTCTGCATAACTAGGATGCACACAACCAACACCAACGTACACACACAAATAAACACGTCAGCAAATAGCAAAGTCATATAAGACCAAAACTATCCCCAAGTGAGAAAGAAAAAGACCTCCAAACCGATCAACACAACGACCGACAAACTATAACAACAACCATATTCGCACCAACCATCTCTTGACACCACAAGGACAACGAGTTTATTCAACAGCAATGCCTTCAGGAAGGAGTGACACTCAAGCGCCATCGTTACCGGATTCAACAACCAAATGCCAGAATCTAGGTTTTCACCCTGAAGAACGAGTCCAAAGCACATCCGAGCAATGCCTTCAACAAGGAAACGATGCAAATAACATCGTCATTGCCAGGTATGACCTCAGTTCAGACCTAGGCTTTTCACCCTGGAGCTCAAGACCGGGTGCTCAAGAAGCACCATCAAATTGAAGTCAATTTTGTGTTGTCGCCACCACTTTCTCACAATCCCAGCAACTACATGTACACTGCTGTTGCACAACCATATCCTCCGTGTCAAGTCATCATCCATAGATTGCATCTCATCGTTGAAGGCAAACTCACAAAGGAGCCTTCTGACTGCATCCACAACATCGCCGGTTCGAGCCGTCAACGGCAGCCACGAGATCTGAAGGGACAAACCCTCACAGTGAAATTTCTGTGACCACCGCAACCCATGACGAGGGCGCCCACCGTGTATATGTATGTCGCCGATCTGTCACCTAGCTTCCACGGCCCGACAGCCACAGTAGCAGCCCCAAGGCTACTGACTGGCCAGGCACCAACCCGTAGAAGGACCCAGACAAAACATATATGGTCATGTCAAATCGAATTAGGGGAAGAAGTTTGGACCGACCAGGCCATGCATAGGCAGAACTTTGCATCACGGAGGAGCTACGCCTTGTATGGAATCCTCACCATGAGCCGGCCATGCCAAACTGCCATTGAAGAGCAGCACTAGCACCAACAGATCACAAATCAGATGCCAAATCTGGAGAGGAGGATTGGGGGAGGGGATGGCGCAAGTGAAGGGAAGTGGCCCGCCGCCGCCGACCGGACAGCCCTGCAGTGCCTGTATTACGCCAACGCTGGTGTTACGTGTATACCTATAGGGTATTCCCTATTAGTGGCTGGTGGACGATCAGGGCCAGGGGCTCGGATGGTGGTGGGTGCTTGTCGCCGGCACAGATCCGATGGCGCAGCGCGCGCCTGGCCTGGTGGTGCGGCTCAGGGCTTCCCGGGTGGTGGTGGGGTGGGGTCGCTACCTTGGTTGGCGTCGGTCGATCACGGGCTATTATGGTTGTTGAGGCTCATTTCGGGCTGGTTCCGGTGGGCAGCGCGGATCTTGAGTGTGGTGGGCGATGGCTGTCAACGGCACGCCGACACAGGGCGACCTAATCCGTGTTGGTGATTTGCCGTTACATTCTTGCCTTTCTGGCTTGCTGCTCGACTGTGGCGTCGGTCCGAGTTGGCGCCTGGGTTGCTTCTTGCCGTTGGTCGGAGCGACGTCGGTGGACATGGGTGTGGTGGCGTCTGTGCTAGTCTCGGGCAAGGCTAGGAACTAGTGTCGGGCTTTCTCGGCGGTGGCCGTCGGCAGC
>NC_041390.1:201846185-201890858 GCF_002162155.2 Triticum dicoccoides | reverse complement strand
AGGGACTGGCTGGAAACGTAGGCATGGGCGCCTCCTGCTATGGAGGCGATCACCAAGGCCCGATGGCTGATGCCGGGCTAGGACCGAAAGGATGTGTCTTCCACTCTTCCCACATGGATGCCGGGGCGGTAGCCCCTGATGGTGGTCCGTATGGTGGCTTTCTGGCAGGCTCCATGGTGATAGTAGTGGCTACGTTTCTCGGTCGCCTGGCGGCGAGGGGTGTAGCGGAGGGTTGTTTGGGTGCATTTCCCGTTGCCCAGATCCGGATCTGGAGGCCGGTTCTCACCGTGACTGTTCTGGGTGCCCCGTGGTGGCACGAGTGAGCTGTCGAGCGAAAGCTCCGCGCTTTGGCGCCGGCGAGGACGACATCTGCGGACATCTGCGACTCCATGCAAGCGTATCTGGGTGAAAACTCTTGTCCACCTCAGGCTCGGTAGCGGCGGTGCTCGCGTTCCCTTATTGAAGGCGTTGTCGTGGAGGCTAGATGTCTTAGGTCGTGTCATGGCGTTGTAATCGGGTTGTCCTATGCTACATTTTCGGCAGCATAGCATGTGCGTTTGTGTTGACTAGTTATTTAAGTATCTGCTGCAACCATGTATTTTTGATGTTGTTGTTTTACATATAAAGCGGGAAGAGGCTGTTTTGAGTGAGTCGTGAAAAGCTTCGGTGTCTCTTCCTAAACACACATAAAAACGCGTCAAAAGCTCATCCAAACTCACAAGCAAAAAGCTCATCAAAACGCACACGTCCAATAGGGGCGTCGATCGTATGGTTGCGCTATGATATGATTATGATTAGATCCATGGGAGAAGAGAGAGATAATTGCACGTATCATCCCGGAACTTGCCGGTTCGGTCCAACTCGGTCCTGAAAGTTGAGTATCGATTCAATACGGTCCTGATTCTTGAAAATACGTCCACACTACGGTCCTGGAACTTGGGCAGCCAGTCCTGGCTCTACACTTGGCGTATGTACCACGTATCAGCCCGCGTGCCACGTCATCGCCGGTCCCAGCAGGCAGAGCGGAGCCCCGGGCCCAGCGGGCAGAGCGGAGCCCGCCCGTCAGTGCGTGACGCCGTGGTCCTTTTGCGTTGCCCCCCCTCTCCCCCATCTCTCTGTCTCTCCAATCTCCTTCTCTTCCCCGACTAAAAACAGAGGAGGGAGCAGAGCACTGTGAGACGGCGCGGCGGCGGATGATCCGCGACCCGGCGCCCGTCCGATGGTAGTTCCTGAGGCGGAGGAAGCGAATGCTACGTCGCCGCAACCCATAGGGCTGATTCCTGCGGTGATGGAGGGCCCTCGACAACGGCTCGACGGCGAGCCTGCTCCGACGTACGGTATGATTCGCCGACGAACTACTTAGGCATGGTTTTGGGCCAAATTTCGCTGCTCTGTTTCGATTAGGTCGTCTGCTCCGGCTGCCATCATTTGTGTTAGAACATTTTCTGCAATTGGGGGGAATTCTGCTAGGCTTTTGTTACTGTACAAGTCAAAGATTGAAATTTTAGTGATTTTTTTTGCAGTGAAGTGCGGTGGGTGGTTCACTGTTGAGGTGATACATGGTGGATTTTTCTTTGGCAATGGCAACAACAGGTGCTATTTGGATGGACAGAAGGTTTGCTATGATTACTGTCATGTGGAGAGGGCATATTATAGATATTTTGAAGAGTTAGTAGAGCACTTGGGTTATGAAAAGGCTGGTAGAATTGATATGTACTGGTTGCCCCCTAGTTCTCAGATTAATGAAGGTGCTGCTAGGCTATTGTGCAGTGATGCAGACATAGATGCTATGTATCTAATGATCAATCGAGGGCACCATTTTCAAATGATATACCTTGATTATTTAGGCAGCCATATTTCAAGAGGAGGAGCTGAATGGGACGATGTAGTGGCTAATCCAGTAGCCCAAATTCCTGTTGTTTTCAGTCCAAAGAAGATGCCAAGCAGATATGGAAATGAAAGTAATACAACCTGTAGTGTTGTGGATGAAAGTCAAGATATTCAGAGTCATGACCAGTTATTTACAAGACTCGGACCAAGAGGACAGAAAATAGAAGAGGAGGAAGAACCAAATGCAGATTCTGATTCTGATAGTGATTATGTTCCTGAAATTGTTGATAGTGATTATGACTTGGAGGATGGGGATGAGGATTTGTTCCAGGAGCAGCTACAACCATTGCAAGATAGGAAAGGGAAGAAGGTGGTGGAGGACTGCAACTCTGAAGATGAGGAATTGGATGCTCCAGATTCAGAAGAAGAAGATATGAAATTCAATTTCAAATCATTTACTGCTGCAGACATGCATGAGCCCAAGTTCCATGCAGGACAATTGTTCTCTTCAGTGGAGCTTTTGAGGAAAGCAGTTAGAGAGTATAGTTGCAAAGAGAGAGTGAACATCACATTCCCAAAGAATGACAAAATTAGGCTTGGTGCAAAGTGTGAGAAAGGATGCCCTTGGTATCTATATGCATCTTGGGATAATAGGACAAATTCAACAATGGTGAAAACATTTAACGGCGAGCACACTTGTGAGAAGAAGTGGCAAGTCACGGCCTTTACAGCAAGGTACATTGCTGACAAATATGTTGACAAGATTAGGGCATGTGAGAAGATAACATTGAAGGCCTTAGCAGGTTTTGTGCAGGAAGATTGGAATATGACAATTAAAAGGGGCAAGATAGGGAGAGCTAGGAAAATTGCATATGATATTATATATGGTGATGAGATTGCACAATACAACTTTCTATGGGACTATGCAAATGAGTTGAGGAGGTCTAATCCTGGTACTACTTTCTTTGTTGAACTTTCAGATGAGGGGCAATTTCGAAAATGTTACTTCTCATTTGATGCATGCAAAAGGGGGTTCTCATCAGCTTGTAGGCCCATTATTTTCCTAGATGGCTGCCACTTGAAGACACAATATGGAGGTGTGCTTTTAAGTGCTGTAGGAATGGATCCTAATGATTGCATATATCCTGTGGCTCATGCAGTAGTGCAAAGTGAAGATACAAAAGCATGGAGATGGTTCTTGACTGCTTTGAAGCAAGATCTTGGCATAAATAACACAGATCTCTGGACCATCATGTCTGACAAGCAGAAAGTAATTCCTTTGCGTTATTTTCTTACTTCAATATGTATCAGAACTTATGTGCATGCTTATATAGTTTGTAATGTGTGAAATGTCAATATTTTTGCAGGGTTTAATTAAAGCAGTAAAGGAATTGTTCCCTCTCTCACCACACAGATTTTGTGTGAGGCATCTATGGCAGAATTTCAACAAGAATTTCAAAGGAGAAGCGTTAAAGAATCAGCTATGGAAATGTGCTAGAAGTACTACAGAGGGAAGGTTTAGGGAAAATATGAACCAAATGTTGGTTCTCAGCAGAGAGGCCCATGATTGGCTAGATGAGTTGGATCCTAAAACATGGGTTCGAGCTTATCAAAATGATTTCGCAAAGTGTGATGTGCTGCTCAATAACAATTGTGAAGTCTTCAACAGATACATCCTGGAAGCTAGGGAAATGCCAATCATAAGCATGTGCCAGAGGATCAAGGGCCAGAACATGGGAAGGAATTATGGAAAACAACAAGAGGCCTTGAAGTGGCATGGTACTATTTGTCCAAAGATAAGAAAAAAATTGGATAAGAACATTGAATTTGCAAGAACTTGTCATGCTTCACCAGCTGGAAAAGGATTGTTTGTAGTAAATGATAGAGGTATGGACTTCAGTGTGGACACAAGAATGGAGAAGTGTAGCTGCAAAAGATGGGACTTGTCAGGTATCCCATGTTCCCATGGAGTCTCTGCTCTTAGATATGACAAAATACCACCAGAATCAAGGGTGAACTCTTGTTACTCTATTGAAACTTATTGCAAGGCATATGAGCCAATTATTATGCCCTGTAATGATGTGACTGAGTGGGCTAAGATGAATGGCAGAAAAATAATACCACCACCATTTCAGAGAAAGAAAGGAAGAAGGGCAAAGAATAGGAGACAACAACCAGAAGGAAGCAGGGCAAAAAAGGTGTGAAAATCAACAAGGCAGGTACAGTCATCCACTGTGGATATTGTGGAGCTGTTGGGCATAACATAAATGGTTGCTTAGACTGGAAATTAGGCCTTAAACCTAAGAAAAAAACAAAGAGGCATAGGGTTAGAGCAGAGCCAGATGTCTCATCTTCAGACGAAGAAACAGCATGTCAAACTCAGGTCTGCACTATTTCCACAACATGTTACTCATACTGCATATCTATGCATCAAATATATCATTAATCAATGTTGCACTATTTATTTTAGGAGATTAACCTTCAAACAGCTGGTGTTCTCAGCCATGAACAACCTTTGTATGTGGCACAGATAGTACAAAGTTTCACACAAGAAGTAAGTTTCAAAACAGTTGCACATACTCTGTTTTCACTTGCTCTGTTTGCAGATGCAGAGTTAAATGTGTTGTTAAATTCTACAGCGAGAATCTAGGCAAAGAGAGGAATTTGTGCAAGGCCCACTGCCTGAGAATGCTTTCATACAGCAGCAGGCCCTATCACAGCCTCCAATTCAACCTAGTACAGCAACAAAAACAGGTGATGTGCACAGGAAAAGAGAGGTTATTGCCATTGCCAGACTTAGAGCTGCAGCTGAGAGAAGGGAGATAGCGGATCAGGCAAAGTTTGATGCAGCAATTGCAAAACTAAAAGAAGAAGAGGAGAAAATCAGGATGTCTAATGAGAAGAAGAAAGAAGAGCTTCTAGCAAGGAAACAGGCTGCGGAGGAGAAGAAAAAAGCTGCAATTGAAGCAAAAAGAATTGTTGCTGAAGAGAAGAAGAAAGCTAGCGAGGAAAAGAAAAAGAAAGCACTAGAGGAAAAACTGGCCATGGCAGACAAGAGAAGGGAAGCTATGGACTTAAGGAAGAAACAAACTGAAGAGGCGAAAAGAGTCAAGGCAGAAGAGAAACAAAGGATTGCTGAAGAGAAAAGAAGATTGTGCAAAACTAGATATGATGCAGAGGAGGCACTGTTTTTTATAAACCAAGCAGATGAGATTGATAGGCAACAATCATTTATGCAAACTCAAGAGGCAGCAAGACATAGAGCTTGGGAGCAGCGGACTGTTCAACAAGAGGCTACAAGACTGCAAGCTGAAATTCTACATAAAGATAAAAGGGAGACAGAACAAGCCAGATCCGCAATGGTGGAGGAGGAGAGGATGAATGCATGTCTGTCCAAGAAAGCAACACTAAAAAGAACTGGAGGAGCTAGCTCTAGTCAAAATATGAGAGGTTTTAAAAAACCTAGGAAAGTAAACATGTTCGATGAACTCAGGGGTGGGTGAAAGCGAAGGAAATGTGATGGTTTCATTTTGTGTTCTGCCTATGATCAGACTTAGAACATGTTAATGGACATGTTCTGTTCATGATCATGCTTCAGATCATGCTTTTGTAATAGGTTATTGTCACTGTGACTTAAACTAGCTATATGCACCGCTATCAGATCATGCTTCAAAGTATATGATGTTTGATCTCCTATGTTTGATCTTCATTGCTGTCATTTTGCAAAAAATATATGATGTTTTGCTGTCATTTTGGGAAAATATATGATGTTTACTGTAATTTTGCAAAATATATGTTGTTTTGCTGTCATTTTGGGAAAATAAATGATGTTTGCTGTCATTTCTCTGACCCAACGCTGAAACTGAATCCACCGACGGCAACACTTGAGCTTCATCGACGAGTGCAGCACCACCGTGCACTTCTCCTCCGTTGAGAAAAACAGCCATAAGTCATGCGGAGGGCAGGCTACCTCGATGCTCACCTCTGACTGCAGCACACCACAACGCGCCTCGATGGCGGCAAGCAGAGTGCCCGGCGTCACAGCCTCGTCGCCGTCTCCAACTGCCGTGGCCACAAGAACAAGCTTGCTGTACCGTGCCTCCAACGCGTCCATTGATGGCGTTCGGGCCAGCAAGACACGGCTCCTCTCCAGTCGAATACAGGGCTCACCCCGACGCCAAACCTCCTGTGGATACGCCCTCTCCAGCAAACTGTGCCCGGGGCTGAAGGGCGGGACCGGTGATGACGTGGCACGCGGGCTGATACGTGGTACGTACACCAAGTGTAGAGCCAGGACTGGCTGCCCAAGTTCCAGGACCGTAGTGTGGACGTATTTTCAAGAATCAGGACCGTATTGAATCGATACTCAACTTCCAGGACCGAGTTAGACCGAGCCGGCAAGTTCGGGGATGATACGTGCAATTATCTCGAGAAGAGAGGCCTCATGCAGTTCCTTTAGGTTTCGGAAAAGGGCGTCATACTGGTGTCTTTTCGAGCACCGCTGTGGCCTGCTAGTGACAACCTACACATACCATCGTCGGAGCGCGCAACGACGGGCTGTCTGATGGTGAATGAATGATTTGATGTGTAGCCAGACCCTAGTGCATTTCATGGCGGAGTATGTGGTGTGTGTTGTGCGGTGATGGAGTATGTGGTGTGTGTCGTGCAGTGATTCGATCCGCGCCGGCCGTTGGGATCGTAACGGCCGCAGCGCCTGCCTCTAAAGACAATAGCATGCATACGGTACTTAACTCCATGCGTGAATATTCACGTCTATGAAGATGCACACACACATTACCCCTGCCAACAGTTTTGAGAGACGGAGACAGAAAATCTTGAGATTAACAAAATTACCATATCTGCTTATAGTCGGCCAGAAAGCGAGCCAGAGCGCGGTCGGGAACATCACCGAAAAGTTTAAAATAAATCAGAAACATGTAATCACCCATGTAAAGTCTAAAAGTTATACTCGGGTGGGTTAGGAACCTAATCATCTAAGATAGGCTCGGTTCACACATACCGTTCTCAATTATCCTGATATTGGCCGCTATCACTAAGAATTTGTTTTGGCTATCAATTTGAAAATATCGGATTACCGGATGGTGCCGGTAGATCTGATCAGAGTGCATGGTGGCCGGGAACCAGAGTTTTACTATCTCAAAATAACAATTCCCTCTGTTCCTAAATACATGTTTTTTTGAAAATTTCAATATAAACTATATACGGATGTTGATAGACATATTTTAAAGTATAGATTCACTCGTTTTGCTCTTTGTGTGGTATATATTGAAATATCTAAAAAGACTTATATTTAAGAACCGAGAGAGTAAAACTTAAAGTAAAGAAAACCACCAACCGTAACTAAAGGCCGGTGGATATCGTCCTTTTGGCAAAAACGACATTTATAAGATATTAGTAGTTCTACATGAAAATTATTTACACTAACCATATTGTCCTGTGTATCTGGTTTTGGAGCCTTGCAATATGAATGGCTAAGTCCTTGATATTTTCAGATTAGACTGTTGTGTTTGCTCAACAAATACTCCTTCCGATCCATATTAATTCTCGCTACTTGAGTACAACTTTCTACGTCATTGCTAAAGCAGCGAAAGTTAATATGGACCAGAGTGAGTATTATTTTTAAGAGACTGTTGTTTCACCGTGACGACTGCAGATTTGTTTTACCACAGATTTGACTAATAAAATGTAAACTATATGTCATAAAAATTAAACTATGTGAAAGCTCTTTCACATACAAATCCACCAATATATGCTTTTTGACCTACATGCTTTATATTTTGTTGGTCACTCATATGGGTGGTCAAAGTCTAACCCAAAATACGTGATAGCGGGGGCGGGAGCAATAAACCTGTAAAAATTAGAGGGGCTAGGAAAACTCAATTTGCATTCCCTCAAAAAGAAAAAAATGTATTTCCTAGAAAAAATAGTTAAACTTGCTACGGTGCCCTATTTGGGACAAATAGTGCTGGCGCTGTTCTCCTTTCTCTTTCAAGCGCTGGAGGTGGAGGGTCTTACGTGAGCTATTTAAGAACTGTTTGCAAATGACCACGGACCTATCAGGTGCAATTGCTTATGTATAGTACTTTCTCTGTAAAGTAGTCATCTAAATATTTTTATATTAGTTTACGAAGAAAGTACTAGCTAGTTAGCTAGCTAGCGCAACATCAATAGAGAGATCACGGAGCTAACTGGCAGTAGAGCGAACCTTATCTGCCGTTTAGGCAACATAGGCACTTTGCATAACCGATTTAATTAGGCTACGTGGTGGTCATGCATTCACTGTTGAGCTGTTTCCACAATGGTTCATAGGTAAGACGTCAACGTTGCAACGAGTTTTTCTGGCGCTACCAATTGTTGAACTGAGCAGTTCGCACTTCCAATTTTAGTTCAAAATGAGAGCAACTCCAACATGACGATCCATTTCGTCCACTGTCATTTATTTGGGTCGATGCGGATAAAGGAAAAGGCCCAACACACCTACCTAAACTTAAATCGAGTCTGCTTCGCGTTTGTGCTGACACATTTGCGGTCCAAATTTACGTCCTAAATGTGTCGGCATGGACGCACGGACGCCACGCCGCCTTCTCGGTGTCCCCATTTGACGGTCGTCAAACTACCCGATGCCTATCTGGTCAGCTTAATTTATGACCTCAGGCCCACGCGTCAGCGACGGCGGTAGTCCTTTTTTGAGCCGATCGTGCGGCGGGGTCGTCCTCATCCGCTTCCAGCCACCTCCCGTCCCCATCTAACCACACTCGCTCCCCCGTCGCCGGCAAACCCTAACCACCCTAGCCAACCTAGATGGGGCTCTTCTTCGGTGCCAGCAGCAGCAAGGCCAAGGGCAAGTCGTCCGCCATTTCTTTTCCCCCAGAGTTTCTCCCGCCTCCGCCGGCGCCAACTCGCTGGCCGAGGCATCACGTCAACGTGCCGGTGCACCAGACAAAGTGACACTGGTAGCACCGCGTGCCTCTCCTGTACCCCGACGCCACCCTACCGCATCACTGGCACTTGGATCCGGAGAGGACCCCGGTGCCGGCGGCGCCGCGGTAGGCTAGGGCACACGCGGAGGAGGTGCGGCGCTGGCGGGCGCTCTTGACGCCGGAGCAGGCATCGAGACCCCGCCTACGACTCCGACTCGCCCAACTGGGCACGCTAGTTCACCTTCGAGCACGAGGAGGCGAGGCGAGGCGACGTCCGCGAAGTCGACTGCACCGTGCCACCGCCCTCGCTCGTCGTCCGTGAGGAGGACCAGGCGGCGGAGGCCACCTACCAGAACGCCCTTGCGGCGGTCTACCGGAAGAGCAAGGTGGACGAGCGGCGCAGGGCGGCAGCGGCCGAGGAAGAGGAGGCGGCGTACGAGGCGGCCATGGCCCTCTCTGCGGCGGGCGACTGCGTCTTGCCACCGATGACCCCGTCGTCCCCTGGAAAGTCGAGCAAGAGCCGGAGCCATCCCGCATCGAGCGCTACTCCTGGACGGGAGTAGTGCGTGAGTGGGTCAGCGCGCCGCCGATTTGGATAGGGCCGACGCCGGCGCAGGAGGCAGCGTACCTTGAGCACCGGCGCCAGCGAGGGCTAGCCGAGGAGCACCGCCACGGCGAGTACCTCGAGATGTTCGAGCGCGACGCCGAGGCGAGCAGCGCGAGGCCGAGGAGGAGGCGCGCCAGGCCGCGGCAGCACAGGCGATAGCACAGCGCGCACCGGCACTGCTCGCGCCGGCTCAGCCCGCGCCTGACACGAACGCCCTATGGAACACGGCGTTTCCCTGGGCCAGCTCGGCGCCGACACTCATCGACCTCACGGACCCCGAGGACGACGCCGCCGCCGCTTAGGGCAGTGCGCCGCCTCGTAGTTTAGTTTGTTTTTATTTTTCTTAAATGCAAATGTGGATGCATGGACTCTCGCCGTCTTCGTGACCGGCTTTAATGTTTAATTAATGTTGTTCTTATTTTAAATATGCATGCATTCTTTTTTTTCTAGCACCGTCAAAATGGGTCGGACCAGCGTTAGACGCACGCGCCAACCCAAACACAAAAATGGACATTCATGTCCGCCTAGCCTACCCAAATAAACAAAAAGCGAACAAAATCGACGTCCGTTTAGATCGGCCCGTGGAGTTGCTCGGAGAGCTTCTAAAACAGGGTTCAGTTCGATAGATAACAAACTCCACACATCCGCAATCATACATCTCACAACATTGATAGTGAGATCACAGAACAGCCAGTGGAGCAAAAACTTAGCCACCTAGGCTAGCTGGCTAGGCAAGCACTTTTTATGATCGATTTAAGGTACATATGCTAGCTAGCTGGCTACATATAGCACTCGTAAGTTGTTTTACACCTTATATAGGCTTGGAATGGTCAGCATTGGAAATGCAAACAACTCTATTTGTTCGAGAGTACTATGAGAACGTGTTCTTGTACGAACCTTGTGGTTCTGGTACTCGGTCCAAGTGGCACCATCAAACTCCTTAATTAATTGCTATCATTAACTGCTTTTTTTTTGGGGAACTAAAGGCATCCGAATGGCAACACACAAAAATCCTCCCACATCCGTCCGCATACTGGAAGACCAGTCTGCGGACATGGATACGGGATGCCGCCATCCGAGTGTAGCTGCATACATTTCAAATCTTTTTCAACAAACCACATGAAATTTGTGCAAACAGGTGGATTTCATATAAATATGACGGATTTCATACAAACCGGACGAGAACGGTTACATTTTCGACATATTTTCAACTAAAAAGCTAAAAGTATGTGCACGTATATTCGTGTGGAGCTCCACTCCCACGACAACGATACACTGCACTAGTCTATGGCCGCAAGTGGCCTGTCTTCCCCATATCTGGCTTCCTGGAGTAACCGGATGTCGGGTGCCCCGGTGGCATGTTCTTTCCTCGTATCTTCCCTATATTCGGCTGCGCCGCTCATCGGAGCGGCAAAGAGGGTGCTTCAGCCGGAGGGGAAGGGTGCTTCTGTGTAGCTCAGGCGGGTGCCTAGAATACTCTGAGATAAAGGAGAACCGGCCGGGTAACCGGCGGTGCCCTTCCTGGGACGGCAGCGGCCTCCCATGTTCTACTTCTCCTCGATGATGGTCGCGGACGTGGACGTGCTGGCCGCCACGCCATCTACATCCGCGTAGCCGGCTTCTTTATCTGCGTGCATGGCGCGGCTACGCGCACATCGATGATAGATGGCACAGTCGCATGCACTGGATGCGGCGATGCTCGTGCTGGTGTGGAGCAACTCGCCACTCCTCATTGAGTTGGCCTGGAGCGGCGAGTTGCTGAACCACGCGGCGGCTTGGGCAGCAACTTGCTCCGTCGGGTCAGGGCACGGGAGGTGGAGCAGAGAGCTGCCTCGCTTGTATCCAGCGGGCTCGGCGGGCCACCCAGCCGGCTTGTATGTCGGAGAACTGCTCTTCGGAAGCCATCTAAAAAGTGGGAAAAATGGTGAAGGAGAAGATAGGGGAGCGACGGAGGGGTACGATTCTTGCCCGACATCTGGTCTTGTTTAAATAGAGGGTGAACGGTAGGAGCTCGGCTGGCATTACGTTTAATACCGGCCCGCTCATGAGCGGACATATGACTAGAGTAGGTTTCTCGGCTTCCACGTGGGTTTAATGAAGGCGTATGAAAGCGGCAAGGAGACGTGTTCAGCCGGACGTGCCGCGGGTGACACCCTCGGCCGGCGAGTCACTTCAATGGCAAAGGTAATGAGAGGTCACGTCTGCCCTGGGCCGCGTTCAATGCAGAGAGACACACTCTATAGCAGCATGAATATGGGCAGCTGGCGCAGGGCGGAATGCGCGCGTGGGAGGGGGAAGGGGTTTTTGGTGGGCCAGGGCATCAGAAGTGGGCTTCAGATCGGTCCGGACTCCCGCAAACCTCATCACTATTATCTCTGGTTGCGGGAGAAATCGCATCCGGACCGCGCCACAGACCAATTAATGCCTGCATTGGATGGATTCGGTGGTCCAAACAATGTGATCCGAACGAATATAGGTGGTTTGCAGGCCCGCCTTGGAAATTCCTTAAAGAAACTACTTGCTTGCCAACAAAAGAAACACTTCAACATAATCACACAGCGGATGATGGCGAAGCTCATCTTAAGTTGGACTTAGCAATGAATAGCTTATGGTGATTGAAAGATCTTCTCAAGTTAAAAAGCTTAGTGAGGTATCATCATGGATGGATATTCCTAACTAAGAGTTGGTTAGGGCATCTCCAACTCTGACCCATAAATTTGCTCCCGTATCCATTCACGGAAACGTGATGACCAGTCCGTCGACACGGATGCAAGAGCCAGCCATCCAAGGCTATCATGTATATGTTCCATAGTAAATGGCAATTTCAAATTCAAATAAAAGTCTGACCCATAGCGCGCCGGATCACTTGCCCGATCACAACCAGTAAAAGGCAATATGCTTAAGTTTTTATATGCCCGATCACAAAAGAATATCATTCCGATAGTCCACGCAAAAAATTGAGATTACCTGCCCCGTCGGGTCGGCAATCCGAGCCTCCTCCACGCTCACGGTGTTGTCGCGACCGCGTATGCAGCCTCCGCCTTCGCCTTCGCCTCCTTCTCCTCCTCCCCCTTCTTCTCTATTGCCTTCAACTCATCTTTCTGTCGCTTCAACATCTTGTATTGAATGGCTTTCATGATCATTCTTGCGCCGGCATATGAAGACTCCACCTTCAAAGACAACATCTTGGCGTCCTCCACATCGGCTATGATCTTCACATTCTTTTCTTGGAGCATCCCCTTCTTCTCCTCGAGCATGTCCTTCTTCTCTTCGATCAAGACCCTCTTCTCTTCAAGCGCTAGCTTCTTCTTGGTCGCCTCCATCAACAATTTAAAGGTCTTCGTGCTTTTCCGCCTATATGTACGAGTGCTTTACGTATGCCTCCTTCTTGGAGAAGATGTCCTTGAACATCTCCATCTTCTTGACCGACGCACCTTCTCGATTTGCCCTCTCCTCTTCCCACTTCTTTCCCCGAAACCCTCTTCTAACCTTCTTGGGTGGTTCTTTTGTTGGGTCGGTTGGATCCCCAGTTTCTTCCTCGGTGGCCTGGGCGGCGGTCTTGGCTATGAATAGGTTCCACTTCGGTTTCCCTTTCAACTTTAACCAACAATGCATGACAGTGAAGTTTTTCTTCTCCAACTTCTTGAACACCGTACACATGAGAAGGCTGCGATAAAACATTATCAACAAAACTATGCATATCCGGCCAATGATCAACAAATATATGCATATTCGGCTAAAAAACTATGCAAGCTAGCTACGGATTGATACGTCTCCAACGTATCTATAATTTTTTATTGTTCCATGCTATTATAGTATCAATCTCGGATGTTTTGTATACATTTATATGATGTTTTATATCATTTTTTGGGACTAACCTATTAATCTATTGTCTAGTGCCAGTTGTTGTTTTTTTCTTGTTTTTGGCTTTTCAGAAAAACAATATCAAATGAAGTCCAAACACGATGAAACTTTGTGGTGATTTTTTTCTGTACCAAAAGGGAGCTACAAGGGTTCAAAAGAAGACCAGAAAAGTCAATAGGGAGCGACAAGCTCACCAGGCGCACTCCCTGAGCTTGTGGGCACCTCGTGGCACCTCTTGACCTAATTCCTCCTCTATAAATTCTCAAATATTCTCATTATACCAGAGGGCCACCCGAAACACTTTTTCCGCTGCCGCAAACTTCTGTTCTTCCATGATCCCATCTGGGGGCCTTTTCCGGTACTCTGTCTGAGGGGGAATCGATTAAGGAGGGCTTCTACATCATCCTTGTTGCCTTCCGTTGATGAGTGAGTAGTTCACCACAGACATATGGGTCCATAACTAGTACCTAGACGGCTTCTTCTCTCTCTTATCTTCAATACAATGTTCTCCTCAATGTTATTCAAGTTCTACTCGATGTAATCTTCTCTTGCAGTGTGTTTGTTGGGATCCCATGAATTGTGGGTTTATAATCTAATGAGTAGTTTTTGAACTTTATTATGCATGACTGTTATATCATTGTATTTCTCTCTGATCTATCTATTTGGTTTGGCCAACTAGATTGATTTATCTTCAGTGGGAGAGGTGATTTCCAATGGGTTCAATCTTGCGGTGCACTATCCCAACGATAGAAAGGGACAAGACACATATTTGTATTGTTGCCATTAAGAGTAAAATGATGGGGTTTAATAATATTGATTGGGTTTACTTTGTCTGCATCATGTCATCTTGCTTAAGGCATTACTCTGGTTTTATTAACTTAACGCCCTAGATGCTTGCTGGATAACGGTCGAAGAGTGGATCAATAGTAGTAGACGCAGGCAGGAGTTGGTCAACTTATCTCGGACGTGATTCCTATATACATGATCATTGCCTTGAATATCGTTATAATTATGGGCTTTTCTATCAATTGCCCGATAGTAATTTTTTTACCTACTGTATGCTATGTGTTCGAGAGAGAAGCCTCTAGTGAAAATTATGGCCCCCGGGTCTACTTTTATCATATATATATATATAACCAAAAATATATTTGTTGCAATTTTTTATCTGTTAGTTTGTTTTGCAATTCATCTATCTACCACTACAAGATTTGATCCTTGCAAGTAACGAGTTCAAGGGGATCGATGACCCTCTTGCCGATGTCCAGTTGCATTTGTGTGTGTAGGTGTTGTTCATGAGGCTTTTCGTGATTCTCCTTCTGGATTGATACCTTGGTTCTCACTGAGTGAAATACTTATCTTTACTATGTTGCATCTCCTATCCTCTTCGTGGAAAATACCAACACAACTCACAAGTAGTAGGAAGAATTTCTAGCGACGTTGCCAGGGAGATAGCATCAAAACCTATCAAGTACCTTCACACAAACTATCATCTATTTTCTCTACTTTTTATTTGCATTTACCTCTTGTTTTCATCTCCCCACTTCTATTTTTTTTTACAAAACACAAAAATATTTTTGTTTGCTCATTTGCGTGCTTTGTCGCTATGTGTCAATAAAACACTAAGTTGTGTGATTTTTCAAATACTAATTATCATGATTTTATTAGTACTCCAATTGCTCCTCCCGCCACTAATGCGAAGTCATGTGATATTAATGTTGCTTTGCTAAATCCTGTTATGAAATAACAAATTTTTGGTAATCCTAATGAAAATGCCACATCCCATCTTAACACTTTCATTGAATTATATGATATGCAAAAGAAAAAAAAATGCGGATAATGATATTGTTAAATTGAAATTATTTCTGTCTCACTATGAGATCGTGCTAAAACTTGGTTATCCTTGCCTCGATATAATATTGATTCTTAGGATAAGTGTAAGGATGCTTTTATTTCCAAGTATTTTCCTCCCGCTAAAATTATTTCTCTTAGAAATCAAATAATGAATTTTAAGCAACTTGGGCATGAGCATGTTGCACAATCTTGGGAGAGAATGAAAGTAATGATAAGAAATTGTCCCACTCATGGTTTAAGTTTATGGATGATTATACAAATTTCTGTGTGAGACTAAACTTTGTTTCTAGAAATCTTTTAGACTCTCTTGCAGGTGTTACTTTTATGGAAATCACATTGGGAGAAGCTACAAAACTCCTTGATAATATAATGGAGAATTACTCTCAACGGCATAATGATGTCGCTTGACATGCACCGGTGTTTCCCCAAGGAATAAGGGAGGATGCAACACATCAACGGTAAGGTATTTCCCTCAGTGATGAGACCAAGGTTATCGAACCAGTAGGAGAACCATGCAACACTACGTAAACGGTACCTGCACACAGATAACAAATACTTGCAACCTGACACGTTAAAGGGGTTGTCAATCCCTTACGAGTAGCGGTGCCAAAAAGTGACATAAGGATAGGATAAAATTGTAGTAGATTGGTAGATGCAAATAAAAGTAAATAAAATGCAGCAATGTATTTTTGGGTTATTGATAATATAGATCTAAAAATAAAAGAAGCAAATAAAATAAAAGGCAATTGGCAATATATATCTGAAAGTATATGATAGGAAAATAGGCCCGGGGGCGTAGATTTCACTAGTGGCTTCACTCGAGAAAATAGGAACGGTGGGTAGACAAATTACAGTTGGGCAATTGATAGAAAAGCAAATAATTATGAAGATATCCAAGACAATGATCATGTATATAGGCATCACATCCAAGATTAGTAGACCGACTCCTGCCTGCATCTACTAGTATTACTCCGCACATCGACCGCTATCCAGCATGCATCTAGTGTATTAAGTTCATGGGAAAATGGAGTAATGCAATAAGAATGATGCCATGATGTAGACAAGATCCATTCATGCAGGAATAGACCCATATTTTTATCCTTAATAGCAACGATACATGCGTGCCTTGCTACCCCTTTGTCACTAGGAAAGGACACCACAAAATCGAACCCATTACAAAGCACCTCTTCACATTGCAAGATAAATAAATCAAGTTGGCCAAACAAAACCCAAACATCAGAGAAGAAATACGAGGCTATAACAATCAAGATTGGATATTAAATCAAGGCAAATCTGATCATAAACTCACAATTCATCGGATCCCAACAAACACACCGCAAAGAGTCACTACATCAAATAGATCTCCAAGAGACCATTGTATTGAGATACAAAGAGAGAGAAAACCATCTAGCTACTACCTATGGACCCGTAGGTCTGAGTTGAACTACTCACGGATCATCGGAGAGGCACCAATGACGATGATGAACCCCTCCGTGATGGTGTCTAGATTGGTTCTGTTATTTCTAGAAATTATGGCGGCTGGAATTGTTTTTCATCGACTCCCCCAGGGTTTCTGGAGCAAGGAGGTATTTATAGAGCGAAGAGGCGGTGCGGGAGGCCACCAGGTGGGCACAACCCACCTAGGCACACCTGGGGGCCCAGGCGCGCCCTGGTGGGTTGTGCCCCCCATGGGGCACCCCCAGGTGTTTCTCTAGCCCATCTGGTGTCTTCTAATCCAAAAAAATCCACAAAAAGTTTCGCTGCATTTGGACGCCGTTTGATATTGATTTTCTGCGATGTAAAAAACAAGCAAAAAACAGCAACTGGCACTTGGCACTATGTCAATAGGTTAGGCCCAAAAATGATATAAAATGACTGTAAACTGATTGTAAAACATCCAAGAATGATAATATAATAGCATGGAACAATCAAAAATTATAGATACGTTGGAGATGTATCAGCAACCCCAATCTTAATTCCTGCTCGTCCTCGAGTAGGTAAATGATAAAAATAGAATTTTTGATGTGGAATGCTGCCTAACATGGTCATCACATATTCTTTCCTTTATAGTATGCACAATTGGACTTTTATATGGTTCAAGCAATAGTCTAGTTTTGACATGAGGACTTTAATACTCAAGCACATCAACAAACAACCATGTCTTTCAAAATATCAACACTAAAGCAAGTTATCCCTAGCCCATTATGCTCAATCATTGATAGATTCATGAAACACACTCGCATATCAGCTTCACCCAATGCTCAAGTATGATCATAGTGCCCCTTAGTTGGTGCTTTATAAGAGAAGATGGAGACTCAAGTAAAACATAAAAATTGCATAAAGTAAAAAGAAAGGCCCTTCGCGGAGGGAAGTAGGGATTTGTAGAGGTGCCAGATCTCAAAGGGAAAAGATAGAGATAAAACATTTTGGGTGGCATGCTTTTCCTGTCAACGAAAACGATCGAGTAGTTCCCAATACTTTCCATGCTAGATATATCATAGGCAGTTCCCAAACAGAAAATAAAGTTTATTCCTTTTTCCACCATACTTTCACATTCCACGACTAACCGAATCCACGGGTGCCATCCAGACCAACACTTTCCAATTTTTATTATTTGATAACATAAAGTAAATTCATTTTTCATTTCGGGACTGGGCATCCCTAATACCTTTGCCATACTCTCGTGCAATGACAAGTGAATAAACACTCATCTTGAGAATAACACATCTACCATGGAAATATATCAGCCACCCCCTACCGTTTCATGAGCGGTATGAGCACACAAAAGACAAATTTATTCTGAAAATTAGAGATGGCACATACAAATTTGCTTAGAACGGCACAAGAATACCGCATATAGGTAGGTACTATGGACTCATGTGGCAAAAACTGGTTTAAATGATTTGGACGCACAAGTAGTGATCATACTTAGTGAAAATGAAGGCTAGCAAAAGATTGCGAAGAATCCAACAAAGAAACTAAAAATCTCATAAGCGAGCATTAAGCATAACTAACACCGAATAATGCACCACAAGTTGGATGTAATTTCATTGCATAACTATTGACTTTCGTGCTTGCATAGGGAATCAAAAACCTTAACACCAATATTCTTACTAAAGCATAATTACTCATTAACGTGACTCACATATCACTATCATCATATGTCAAAACTATTACAAAGAATCAAGTTTATTTTGTCCAATGATCTTCATGAAAGTTTTTATTATATCCTCCTTGGATATCTATCACTTTGCAACTAGTTTCATATGTTGCTTTTAATAAGCTCAAACAAATATAAGTGAAGAACATGAGCATCATATTTCTTTCTCTCAAATTAATCTAAGTGAAGCATGAGAGAATTTATTCAAAGATAACAAAGCACACCATGCTCAAAAAGATATAAGTGAAGCACTAGAGTAATTCCAAGGCTCTAAAAATTTAAGTGAAGCATAGGAGAAATTATAGCATAATTTGGCTCTCCAAAATAGGTGTGTACAACAAGGATGCTTATTAATTAAAAAGAAAAATAAGCAGAAACTCATATCATACAAGATGCTCCAAGCAAAACTCATAATATGTGACGAACAAAAATATAGTTTCAAGTAAAATACCGATGGTTGTTAGAAGAAAGTGGGGATGCCACTCGGGGGCATCCCCAAGCTTAGTTGCCTGATAATTCTTGAATATTATCTTGGGGTACCTCGGGCATCCCCAAGCTTAGCATTTTGCTAATCCTTATTCCTTCATCCATTGTGAACTCACCCAAAACTTGAAAACTTCAATCACACAAAACTCAACAAAACTTCGTGAGATCCGTTAGTACAAGAAAGCAAATAACTACTTTAAGTACTGTTGCAAACCCATTCATATTTTGTTATTGTATTACATCTACTGTATTTTAACTTTTCCATGGCAAAAATATTCAAAGGAAACCATAGAATCATCAAAACAAGCACACAACACAACGAAAACAGAATCTGTCAAAAACATAATGTTCTGTAGCAATCTGAATATTTTGAATACTTCTATAAATCCAAAAATTCTAAAAAAATTAGGACAACGTGGGCAATTTGTATATAAATCTTCTGCAAAAACAATCAGTATTTTATCAGGCTTGTGTAAAAAATGAGTAATTTCATGAGCGCAAAAGTGCCTGTTTTTTAACAAGATCGAATCAACTATCACCCAAATCATCCCAAAGGCTTTGCTTGGCACAAACACTAATTAAAACATAAAAAACAATCATAACAGTAGCATAATTGTGCAAACACTCAAGACCAGAAAGAAAAAGACAAAAATAAATTTTATTCATTTGGTTGCCTCCCAACGAGCGCTATAGTTTTCGCCCCTAGCTAGGCATAAGATTTCAATGATGCTCACACGAAAGATAAGAATTGACACACAAAGAGAGCATCAAGAAACATATGGAAAACACATTTAAGTCTAACATACTTCCTATGCATAGGAATTTTATAAGCAAACAAATTATCAAGACAAGCAAAAACTAGCATATGCATGGAAGAAGAAAGAAACAATAGCAATCTCAACATAATGAGAGGTAATTTGGTAACATGAAATTTTTTACAACCATATTTTCCTCTCTCATAATAATTACATGTAGGATCATTATCAAATTCAACAATGTAACTATCACATAAAATATTATCTTCATGATCCACATGCATGCAAAGTTGATACTCTTCCACAATGGTGGGATTATCATCAAATAAAGTCATGACCTCTCCCAGCCCACTTTTATCAAAAAAATTATAAGATTGAACACTATCCAAATAAGTGGGATTATTTTTAGCTAAAGTTGACACTCTTCCAAACCCACTTTTAATATTATGGCAAGCATATTCATCATGAGGTTTAAATAAATTTTCGAGATCATAAGAATCATCACCCAAATCATGATCATTGCAACAAGTAGTGGACATAGCAAAATCAACATCCCCAAGCTTGGGGTTTTGCATACTATTAGCACAATTGACATTAATAGAATTTATAATAACATCATTGCGATCATGCTTTTCATCTAAGGGGCTATCATGAATCACTTTATAAATTCCTTCTTTTAACACTTCATCACAAGTTCCAAATTCATTAATCTCAAGCAAAACTTTATAAAGATAATCGAACTCAATTCACTAGCAATGGGATCATAATAATTGGATCTCTTGAAAAGATTGTCATGTGGATGAGGATCCATATCAATTGATTTTTAGCAAGCGAAGATGCAAGCAAATAGAGGACACATGGCAACACAAGAAAACATGAGATTTGACAAGAAAACGGCGAACGGAAAAGAGGGCGAATAAAACGGCAAATTTTTGTGAAGTGGGGGAGAGGAAAATGAGAGGCGAATGGCAAATAATGTAAATTGCAAGGAAATGAGATTTGTGATTAGGAACTTGGTAGATTGATGTTTGCTTGAACTACGTCGGTATTTCCCCAAAGAGGAAGGGATGATGCAGCACAACAACGGTAGGTATTTCCCTCAGTGATGAGACCAAGGTCATCGAACCAGTAGGATAACCACACAACACCACGTAAACAACTCCTGCACAAAAATAACAAATACTCGCAACCCGACGTAAGAGAGGGATTGTCAATCCCTCATGGGTAAAAAGATAGATAAAATTGTAGCAGATTGGATAAATAGATCTCGCGGGAACGCGAGATAAAATAAATAACAATAAATGCAGCAAGGTATTTTTGGATTAATAGATCTGAAAATAAAAGAAAATAAAAATAGATCATGAAGGCAAATATAATAAAGAAGAGACCCGGGGGCCGTAGATTTCGCTAGTGTCATCTCTCGAGAAAAATAGCAAATGGTGGGTAAACGAATTACTATTGGGCAATTGATAGAACTTCAAATAATCATGACGATATCCAAGCAATGATCATTATATAGGCATCACGTCCAAGATTAGTAGACCGACTCCTGCCTGCATCTACTACTATTAATCTACACATCGACCGCTCTCCAGCACGCATCTAGTGTATTAAGTTCATGGAGAAATGGAGTAATGCGATAAGAACAATGACATGATGTAGACAAGATCTATTTTTGTAGAAATAGACCCCATCTTGTTATCCTTAATGGCAACAATACCTACGTGTCGGTTCCCCTTCTGTCACTGGGATCAAGCACCGTAAGATCGAACCCATCACAAAGCACCTCCTCCCATTACAAGATAAATAGATCAAGTTGGCCAAACAAAACCCAGATATCGGATAAGAAATACGAGGCTATAAGCAATCATGCATATAAGAGATCAAAGAAGACTCAAATAACTTTCATGGATAAAAAGATAGATATGATCATAAACTCAAAGTTCATCAGATCTCAACAAACACACCGCAAAAAGAGTTACATCATATGGATCTCCAAGAGACCATTCTATTGAGAACCAAAAGAGAGAGAGGAAGCCATCTAACTACTAACTACGGACCTGTAGGTCTACAAAAGACTACTCACGCATCATCGGACATGCACCAATGGACATGGTGAACCCCTCCGTGATGGTGTCTAGATATTGGATCTGGTGGTTCTGGGACTTGTGGCGGCTGGAATTGATTTTCGTCGACTCCCCTAGGGTTTCTGGAATATTGGGGTATTTATAGAGCAAAGAGGTGGTTCAGGAGGCTACCGAAGTGGGCACAACCCACCAGGCCATGCCTGGGCCTCCAGGCACACCCTGGTATCTTGTTCTCAGCTCGGGCTCCCTCTTCGGTACTTCTTTGGCCCACTGGATGTCTTCTGGTCCAAAAAAATCCACAAAAAGTTTCGCTGTGTTTGGACTTCGTTTGGTATTTATTTCCTGCGATGTAAAAAACACGCAAAAAACAACAAATGGCACTTGGCACTATGTCAATAGGTTAGTACCAAAAATGACTATGAAATGATTGTAAAACATCGAATAATGATAATATAACAACATGGAACAATAAAAAATTATAGATACATTGGATACGTATCATAGATGTTGGTGATGTCTCCTCGACAACGGCGCCTGAAAGTTCCTTTGATGTCGTTTGAGATGCGTCGGTGTTTCCCCAAGGAATATGGGATGATGCAGCACAACAACAGTAAGGTAGTTCCCTCAGTGATGAGACCAATGTTATCGAACCAGTAGGAGAACCACGCAACACTACGTAAACGGTACCCGCACACAAATAACAAATATTTGCAACCTGACGCGTCAAAGGGGTTGGCAATCCCTTTCGGGTAGCGGTGCCAAAAAGTGACGTAAGGATAGGATAAAATTGTAGTAGATTGATAGATGCAAATAAAAGTAAATAAAATGCAGAAAGTTATTTTTGGGTTTTTGATAATATAGATCTGAAAATAAAAGAAGCAAATAAAAGAAAAGGCAATTGGCAATATGGATCTGTAAGTATATGATAGGAAAATAGACCCCGGGGCCGTAGATTTCACTAGTGGCTTCTCTTGAGAAAATAGCAACGGTGGGTAGACAAATTACCGTTGGGCAATTGATAGAAAAGCAAATAATTATGATGATATCCAAGACAATGATCATGTATATAGGCATCATGTCCAAGATTAGTAGACCGACTCCTGCCTGCATCTACTACTATTACTCCACACATCGACCGCCATCCAGCATGCATCTAGTGTATTAAGTTCATGGAAAAATAGAGTAATGCAATAAGAATGATGACATGATGTAGACAAGTTCTATTCATGTAGGAATAGAGCCCATCTTTTTATCCTTAATATCAACGATACATGGATGCCTTGCTGCCCGTTCTGTCATTGGGAAATGACACCGCAAGATCAAACACATTACAAGCCCCTCTTCACATTGCAAGATAAATACATCAACTTGGCCAAACAAAACCCAAATACCGGAGAAGAAATACGAGGCTATAACAATCAATATTGGATTTTAAATCAAGGCAAATCTGATTATAAACTCAGAATTCATCGGATCCCAACAAAAACACCACAAAGAGTCATCGCATCAAATAGATCTCCAAGAGAGAGAAAGCCATGTAGCTACTACCTATGGACTCGCAGGTCTGAGTTGAACTACTCAGGCATCATCGGAGAGGCACCAATGAGGATGAGGAACCCCTTCGTGATGGTGTCTAGATTGGATCTATGGTTTCTGGAACTTGCGGCGGCTGGAATTATTTTTCGTCGAGTCCCCTAGGGTTTCGTCAGCGTTCTGGGAACCAGGGTACCCAGACTTTCCTGCCTGCGGCCCACGGCATGGAACCATCAATGGCCTAGTTCGGCCCATCTTTAGCATCGACAACACAAGGCCCTCGCGAGGGGCCTCATACGTTCATTTTGCATCATGCTTTTATATCAATATTTATTGCATTGTGGGCTATTATTACACATTTTATCACAATCCTTATGCCTTTTCTCTCTTATTTTATAAGGTTAACATGAAGAGGGAGAATGCCGGCAGCTGGAATTCTGGACTGGATCAGGAGAAAATATTACAGACCTATTTTGCACAACTCCAAAAGTCCTGAAACTTCACGGAGAATATTTTTGGAATATATAAACAATATTGGGCGAAGAAAGCACCAGAGGGGGGCCACCTGCCAGCCACAAGGGTGGAGGGCGTGCCCTACCCCCTGGGCGCACCCCTCGTCCTTGTGGGCCCCCTGGCACGCCTCTGACACCCATCTTCTGCTATATGGTGTGTTTTGACCTGGGAAAAATCAGAAGGAAGCTTTCGGGACGAAGCGCCACTGTCTCGAGGCGGAACTTGGGCAGAACCAATATATGGCTCCAGTGGAGCTGTTCTACCAGGGAAACTTCCCTCCATGAGGGGGAAATCGAAGCCATCATCATCACCAACGATCCTCTCATCGAGAGGGGGTCAATCTCCATCAACATCTTCACCAGCACCATCTCCTCTCAAACCCTAGTTCATCTCTTGTATCCGATCTCTGTCTCAAAACCTCAGATTGGTACCTGTGTGTTGCTACTAGTGTTTATTACTCCTTGTAGTTGATGCTAGTTGGTTTATTCGGTGGAAGATTATATTTTCAGATCCTTAATGATAACTACTACTCCTCTGATCTTGATCATGAATATGCTTTGTGAGTAGTTATGTTTGTTCTTCATGACATGGGAGAAGTATTGTTATAAGTAATCATGTGTATTTGGTATTCGTTCGGTATTTTGATGAGATGTATGTTGTCTCTCCTCTAGTGGTGTTATGTGAATGTCGACTACACACTATTGCAGGATGCTGCTAGCGCGACACTACGATAAGAGACCCTTCGACGAAAATGTGTGTGATGCAATAATCACGAACGGTGGTGTGAAAAACCGTCAAAAAAGGTGCAAAACGTTTGCGATGATGGATGCATCAAAAATGGTTCAGATTTTTAGTTGCGTGTACGATGCAGGGCATACGGTTCAGTTTAATTAACTATTTGTGATGAGGAGGAACAAAAGAAACTGGCAGCTAGATGAATGTGTGTGCGATATACAACATACAATTCACTCGGATGAACTGTTTGTGATTAGGCAACACAAAAGAAACGGTCAGCGAGATCAAGGTGTGTGTAATATACGACATGTAGTTCACTCGGCCTTGTCGTCAGTGTGTGACCTTTGTGGCAACTGTTCGCTCCCCACTAGCCTCTTCTTGTACCATGGCAACCGTCTGCCGCCTCTTCGTCTTTCCCTCTCGATTTGGAACTGCTGTCGCATGCTCTTCCTCCCTCCATTTGCCTTCACCCTTCCTTCTTCCATTGTTCGAGCGTATTCTCCATCGAGGGAACATGACAGAAACGGCCCCATTATTCTTGCCCTGATCTGAAAGATGACGTGGTGGAGGAACTCATTGATTGGTGCGACGTCATCACCTCAGCTAGCACGGTAGGTTCGTTCAAGTCCATTCTCGACTCAACAAATAACATCATTACAAAGAACCCAAGGGTTCAGGAGCGTTTTGATCTCCCCTATCTTCTTCGCCATAACGCTGGTCGCCGGCGTGGGGACGACGGAAGAGTTGCCTTGTGCAAGTTGATGCCGCTTGATAATGATACATGTGATGTTAATATGCCATCGCTTAAGGGTAAGACTTGGGCAGGCGCAAATAGAGATTGGGTTGTTTATATTGGGTATAACTGCGAGTGGGAACTTGTGAATGTGTACACTCGTCACCGGGTTCCACATCCAAAAATCACAGACTTCCCTGAGGTTGAGCACATAGATGATCTACGTACTTTCAAATACGATCATCGTGACTGTCGTCTACGGAAGATAGAAATTTGTCGAGTTCCCAACCGCTCTTGGTATTACAAGAACTATGAAGTTCCTTACTTCCACGCCTCGATGGATATTGCTGAAAAATCAATTTTTGTACACGGATGAGTACTGTGATGCAATTCAATACGAGGGTCTTGTGTTTACTGCCACCACTCGTGGCACTATTTTTGCATGGAATCCTTATGGTTTCGGTACGTTTGTCTTCCACCGCAATTATAATTGTTTCATCCACATGCATGCGGGTTAGCTAGTTTCCCTTTACTAATTAACCTTCTTGTGTTTCCAGGGTCCTGTGAACATTTCACCACCTATACTTGAAATTTTTTATAACCAAGGGTGAGATAACGATGGTGATGATCACGAGCAGGACCTATATACTCAGTGGCGCCTGACAACTTATTCCGATGGATCACCTCTTCTTGTATGTATATAGGGCACTACTGATCACTACTAGGGAAAACCTTATACACAAAACTTTAGTAGTAGCGCTTGTTAAAAAAGGACGCTACTGCTAAATAGGAGTAGCGCGTGCTGGATAAACGTGCTGCAGACACAAACATAGCAGTAGCGCGTCTCCTTTTAAAAGCACTACTATTGAAATTCTCACTACTAAGCCGACAGGCTACATATAGTAGTAGCGGTCTTCTAGAAAGAGCGCTACCACTAAGTTTATTTTAGCAGCGCGTTTACTGTGAAACGCGCTACTGGTAATGAAAAGAAAATTAAATGAAAAACAAATAGAAAAGTAAATGAAAATGAAAGAAATAAAAAAAAGGAGAAACGAAAAAAATAAAATGTAAAGAAAAATAAATGAAAAAGGGAAGAAGAAGAAAGGAATAGCAGTAGCATCTGTTCATCAGAGGTGCTATAGATAACTTAGCAGTAGCTGTTGTTTAGACCCCCACTATAGAAAGAGAAAAGGAAATAAGAAAAGGGAAGGAAAATACATAGCTATAGCTGTAGCGCGTTTACTGAAAAGCGCTACTGCTAAGTTTGACTAAACCCAAAGCGGTTCCCCCCCGGCCACCACTTATCCCCCAAATCTCTCGCCCCACTTCGCCGTCGTCTCCCCAATTCGTCGTCGCCCTACTTCGCCGCTGTCTCCTGCCGACGTCAACGCCTCCGGAGCCACCAGAGCCGCGCGCTGTCGATGCCACTGGAGCCATGCGGCCTCATCAACGCCACCGGAGCCGCCCTCAGCGCCACCGGAGCCTCCCTCGACGCCCTGCCTCCCTCGCCACAACTGCCTCCCTCACCGTCACCGGAGACACCCCTGCCTCCCTCACCACCACTGCCTCCCTCGCCACGACCGGAGCCATCCTCTGTAAGCCCCCACCCCTCCTCTCTCTCTCATGCATAGCACAAACATTGGACAGAGAACTAGCTAGCTAAGTTAACTAGTTTAATTAGGTTAATTATCTAGGTTAGTGCAAAAATTTAGTTAGGGCTTTGACAGAGAACTAGTTAGGTTAACTAGTTTAATTAGGTTAATTATCTAGGTAAACTAGGTTAACTAGCTAGGTTAACTAACTAGGTTAAATAGCTAGCTTAATTAGGTTCGTTAGGTTAACAAGCTAGGTTAACTAGGTTCTCTAGGTTAGAGGAAAAATTTATTTTAGAGCATTAGGTGAGAAGGGTTAGAGAAATGGAGTTCCTTTGCAATTTAATTGGGTTTTGTCCTAGGCAGAGAAGCATTAGAGAAAATAATGTGTGTGTGAGAGAGAGAGGAATACCTAGAACAGAATTTGGGTTCTATCCTAGGCAGAGAAGTGTTTAGTGAGGTCATTTTGCAAAGTTTTTTTATTTTTGAAAATACCACTATTTTTCTAGGAAAAGAATTTAGGCAAGTTTCATTTTAAAGATGATCCTTCCTAGACTTTTATTGTTGTTTCCAGGGAAGTGTGGTTCAATTGTGGCCCGGTTAGTCATGTTATATCTTTTCATTGAAGTGTGGTTTGATTGTGCCCAATTGGCCTTTTGTTGTTTCCAGGGAATGAAGTGCGGGTGGCCTATGTTTTGCCGGAATGTTGATTCATTTCTGTTCCGGCAAATTTCAGGTGCTCGATTTGTCCACTTTTTGGCAAAGGCCATGCCGAAATTTTCCATGAATTTCAGCATGACTTGTGCTACAAACTAGGACATATCGAGTGCCCGCGATTTGCCGCACCGAGAAGGAGTCAACGTTCCCGCAAAGCATAGGCCTTTTTTATGTCATTATCCATTTTATTAGGTCTAGAATTAATTGACTAGATTTAATCGTAGGAAACATGGCTAGCAACAATGAAGGACAGGGTTCTTGTGACTGCGACAACCTGTACCTGGCAGCAGAGGAATTTTTGAGGGAAGCCGACGATCAACAGTTGATGTTGCTGGGTCCACCTGTCACATCGGAGACTGAGACCGGCATCGAGACCGGCACTGAGACTGAGACCGGCGTTGAGACTAAGACCGGCATCGAGACCGGCGCTGAGACTGGGACCGGCATCGAGACCGACGCTGATACTGAGACCGGCGCCAAAACTAGCAGAGCCAGTATAGAACCGAAAGAAAAGAGGCGACGACTTCCTAACAAGCTCAGGACTACTAGACTGGTGGTCACGGAGGTGGACAACGGCAATTTTGAGCCAAACGTGCCAGAGGAAGCGCGCGTGTGCTACGGCAATCAAATAGGCTGCATCATACGGACAACCACCACTATCAACGATGAGAAACTAAACAAGATAGATAATATGAGGCCCTCCCTCCTAAAGAAGCTGCACCAGATATTCTTGTTCCCGGGCCAGAATGAAAAGGATTATAAAGATCTAGATAAGGACCCGACAATGAAGGAGATAAACAAGCACACCATGAGCAAGTTTAGCGACGCGTTGGCCGCCTGGAAAGGAAGGGTGAAATATCGGATCGTCAACAAAAAGGAACCCTACTCCGAGATTGTAAAGGATAATATGACAATCACGGCAGAGCACTTTGAAATATTCAAGGCGGCATCCGAGGCCGAAGCTGCCAAAAAAAGTTGAAGTACATGAAGGGGCTTGAACAGAAGAACATTGGGTGCCACCACCTCGGAAGCCGTGGTTACGGTGGGAAGAGATCCAGATGGGCCAAGGAGGACGCGGAAGGGGCTTGAACAGACCCCTTGGCGGAGTTCACCGTCCCGCAGGAGTGTGACATCCTCAAGGGCCGGCACCATTGGGACCCAGTGAAGAAGGTTTTCGAGAAGAACGCGGTCATGACGGAGTTCATGAGATTGCTGGTAATTTTAGTTTCTGATCAATTCGACTGCATGTTAGTCATATTTGTAAACGATCCTTGTGCCTTTTGCAGAGAGAGCAGCACAGGATTGCGGCCGAAAGCGACTCGCCGTCTGAGGCGTTGGCGAGGCCCAAGTGGGACACTCCATTCAACCGGGCATTGAACATATTGAAAAGACTCCCGGTGGAGACTCGACCGTCGGATGGACGCGTGCACAGTGTCGAAGACGACACCACGTGGAAGAAGTACTACTGTGAGACCACGGAGGAGAGAAAGGAAAGATGGAGGTTAACTGAAGAAAACATCGACAAGAAGGTTGAGATTGCGTTCGAAAAGAAATCATCTGAGACAGTCGCAACGGCGGTACTTTCCGCAAAACAGGTGGTTGTAGATATGTCTACTACCTTGGTTCTGGCCATTTTCAATTGGAGCAGGCTAAATCCGGAAAAAAATGCAGCGGACTTTCTCCTTGCTGACTTCCTCAGGAGCAGCTCGACTAGTGTCGCACCAGCACCAGCACCTGCAGCTGCACCTGCTCCCGCATCGGCTCCTGCACCTACTCCCACACCGGCTTCCGCACCTGCTCCGAGACCGGACATGCTCAGCGGTGCTTCGTCTTTGGCTGAGCTCGATGCCCTCACGGTATCTGTCACACCGGCCCCTTCAATAAATGTATAATCTCCCGTTTTCGTTGCCTTTCAGATGTCTCATGTCGCAGACTTTTCTTTGTAGGCCGACGAAACCCCGTGCACCATATTGTACACCATCGGTGACCAGAAGGTGGACGTGGGGAAGGCGACGATAATGGAGCCAAATGAACCATTGTTCCGTAGCTGGCCGATCCCCCCGGAAGTCTTCAAGGTTTCCATGGCCAGTGTCAAACCGGGCCACGAGAATTTGGCTCCTCCGATACTAGTGGGGGATGACGACAAGACCCCGCGACGGCGTGGTGATTGTTGCAATGGGTGGGTCCTATTGTGGCCAAAGAGTCTGCTTCGTCTGGAGGCGGCCGGAAGCACACCCACGAGCATGCAGTTAGGTATGAACATCAACAGCCCGCCTACTCCATTAGTCGCTGGTGACGTCTCCATAGATGAGGATGATGATGACGATGACACTCAACAGTGTGTCAATACTGGTGCCTACTTAGGGTTTGAGCCTCATGAGTTGGTGCCTGAATTGCCGCCTCCGGAGTCTGAACGTATTATGGACAACCTTCCGGTAGTAAAGAAGTCTAGTAAGAGACTAAGGAAAGGCAAAAAAGCTGCTTCTATGATCCAAGCGCCTCAGCAGCCTCGGGTTCAAGACCGTATAGATATCCCCGGTGCGGCAAAATGGCATATCCCCGGTCAACCAATCCTACCTGAAGCAGCGCTAGGGGCCAGATTTGGTGATTTAAGGAGACTTCATGACAATGTGCTGCGGATAGAGAAAGGCCTCATCGCCTCAAAAAATCCAGGATACCCACTCTACGTGGTTAACGTGCCGCGGGGATTGTCGTACGTCGACACATTCCCCGCGGAGAAGTTCTTCCTTTGATTCGATTACATCTTCGACATGTTTCACTTGAAGAAGCTGGATTTTGCGTTTGTCCGCCTTTATGCTTTGCACATGAACTATCTCATCAGGGTTGAGCAGATACCTCATATCTGTGTCGCTGACCCGTACTTCATGCACGAGGCCTTCTTGGGAGTCTGCGCAAAGCACCATGAATACGCGAGGGAATACATCGTCAATTTCATGCTCGCTAATAAGGACCTGCAGGCGTTCTCATGCCTTATCATCCCATGTAAGTCATCCGCGTGGATATCCTTCCTTTGATTTCAATCATTCATTTGCACAGTGGAGGCTAATTAATTTGAGGTGTACTTATTTTGCGCAGCAGCGGGCGCGCCGTCCTCATCATCCTCTACCCCCAATACTCCCACTCTCTTTACTTGGACTCGTCGAAGAATATTAACAAAAAGGATTACACCCACATCAAGTCTGTTCTCGACAGTGCTATGTTTTACTACGGCGCACGGGGTGGAGAGGTCAAGGACAAGAAGAAAAGGGACGGCAGGCCCGCCTTCGGCCATAAGACCGACTTCTGCTGCATCCAGCAACTGAGTGATTCTCTTAATGATGGATTCTACGTCCTACAACACATGCTGGAGTATAGACGGGATCACTAGAACCTTCGCATGTCACCTACATCCGGCGATGCCCATATTCTGCAATGGGCAAAGAACTTAGGAGATATTGAGGATCATCAACTTCAAGCTGAGTTCTATCACATCCAGCGCGAACTTGCCCAAATCATGATGAAGGCGGTCGTCAAAAAAACAGGGATGTTCTATGAAGAAGGACAAATGTTGCGGGAAGCCGTCCGAACACGCGTAGCCACTCAGCGTCTCGACCTAAAGCCTTTCACTAAGCTCAGGGACTATCTCCCTGACTTGGATGGATGGCACGACATAAGAGTGATTGTCGATATACGACAATGTGTCCATTTAGTCCATACTATCTGTATGAAGAAACTTTGAATTATGCATGACAAAACTTTGAATTATGCATGATGAAACTTTATTTGTGATGTAATTAAACCGTCCTCCTCGACTAGCGAAGACCACTCTAGTTAGGGCATTTTGGGTACAATGAACTTTGTTATTTATGCTTATGATATGTTGCTTCTATTTTTGCCAAGTCTGTCTCTTTCTGTTGATCAACTATATATGTTGCATATCATCGACTCATGTGACGATGCAGGTGTATAGATCATCGATGGCGAAGAAGTGCTACGCCAGGAGTATACGATGAGTGGCCGGAATGTCAGGCCCACGTGTACCTGTTTCCGTTTTCTGAGCGACAACCAGTAGTTAGTTTAGGTTCACGCAAAGTGATAGCTCTTCTCGTGTATATCATTGTTTAGATGGATGACGATGTAGTTGCAAGTAATGGAGATTTGTATCGCTATTTTTGAGATGATGACGAGAGACCACTTTGTGTTGGATGATGATTATGATGATGACATGATTTGATGAGACTATTTGTATGTATATGCTATGATTACATTTGTATGTGTATCATATGCTAAATATTATTGTATAAAGCCTATTCAAATACAAAATAAAATATGCAGAAAAAAACAAAAACTACTAAAATTAGCAGTAGCGAGTGGAAAAAAGTTAGCAGCAACGCCACAGTAGCAGTAGCGCGTCCAGGCAAAGCGCGCTAGAGTAATTAGCAGTAGCGAGCTTCCATGAAGTGCGCTGCTACTATACTTGTATAGAAGTAGCGCGGGTGTGCACGTGCTACTGCTACGTTTTAGCTGTAGCGCCGGTCCCCGCGCTACTGATATACCTAGAACCCGCGATGCTGCTAGCCTTTTCCCTAGTAATGGATGTTACTAATAAAGAAAGTGTTGTCTCCCATGGTGGCACTCTCCGGACCAATTCCAACATCTGTTGCAGCGTATTCGGGATGGATACTAGTGTGCTAGCGCCAACACATTCTCCCTGGTTTAGTATTGATAGTCTTGGAGAAAACTCGCTCTTCCTTGGACAAAACAATCCAATGATGGTGAAAGGCGATCCAGCTACTGTTGACACAACATTACTACCATTTATGAGAAGCAACTCTATCTATACCTCGGATATTGCTATGGTTCCCTACCCTGGCTATCACAATATGCGTCCTGATATAGGCCGCTTCAGCCTGGATGATCAATCCTGCGTTGGTCTTGAGATTGACAATAGCTGGCCCTTTCCAGAGAATCAGTTATGGTTCAAAGCAAGTGTTTCCAACGCCGAGGATTGGTTGAGATGAAGTTCATTTTGTTGCTTTGTTATTTTGTGTGAGAAAAACTTTACTTTACTAGAATGTTTTGTTGGAAATAATCTATAATCCAACATGTATCCTCGTTGCCGTTGTGTGCCACCTCTTGAGCACTGCGTTGGATTTCCCCGAAGAGGAGAGGATGATGCAGCAAAGTAGCGTAAGTATTTCCCTCAGTTTTTGAGAACCAAGGTATCAATCCAGTAGGAGGCTACGCACGAGTCCCTTGTACCTACACAAAAACAATAGCTCAACGCAACCAACGCGCTTAGGGGTTGTCAATCCCTTCACGGTCACTTACAAAACTGAGATTTGATAGAGATGATAAATAATATTTTTGGTATTTTTGGTATAGAGATGCAAAGGAAAAAGTAAAAGCAAAGTAAAAGCAAAGCAATAATAAAGTGATGGAGATTGATATGATGAGAAAGAGACCCGGGGGCCATAGGTTTCACTAGTAGCTTCTCTCAAGAGCATAAGTATTCTACGGTGGGTGAACAAATTACTGTTGAGCAATTGACAGAATTGAGCATAGTTATGAGAATATCTAGGTATGATCATGTATATAGGCATCACGTCCGAGACAAGTAGACCGACTCCTGCCTGCATCTACAACTATTACTCCACTCATACCGCTATCCAGCATGCATCTAGAGTATTAAGTTAAAAACAGAGTAACGCCTTAAGCAAGATGACATGATGTAGAGGGATAGTTTCATGCAATATGATAAAAAACCCATCTTGTTATCCTTGATGGCAACAATACAATACGTGCCTTGCTGCCCCTTCTGTCACTGGGAAAGGACACCGCAAGATCGAACCCAAAGCTAAGCACTTCTCCCATGGCAAGAAAAACCAATCTTGTAGGACAAACCAAACTGATAATTCGAAGAGACTTGCAAAGATAACCAATCATATATAAAAGAATTCAGAGAAGATTCAAATATTATTCATAGATAGACTTGATCATAAAGCCACAATTCATCGGTCTCAACAAACACACCGCAAAAAGAAGATTACATCGAATAGATCTCCACGAGAGAGGGGGAGAACATTGTATTGAGATCAAAAAAGAGAGAAGAAGCCATCTAGCTACTAACTATGGACCCGTAGGTCTGAAATAAACTACTCACACTTCATCGTAGGGGCTTGGATGATGATGATGTAGAAGCCCTCCGTGATCGATGCCCCCTCCGGCGGAGCTTCGGAACAGGCCCCAAGATGGGATCTCGTGGATACAGAAAGTTGCGGTGGTGGAATTAGGTTTTTGGCTCCGTATCTGATTGTTTGGGGGTACGTGGATATATATAGGAGGAAGAAGTACGTCGGTGGAGCTTCGAGGGGCCCACGAGGCAGGGGGCGCGCCCTAGGGGGGGCCTCCACCCTCGTGACCGCCTCGTGGCTTTTTTGACGGAGGATCCAAGTCTCCTGCATCATGTTTCCGAAGGTTTCATTCCGTTTGGACTCCGTTTGATATTCCTTTTCTTCGAAACCCTAAAACAGGCAAAAAACAGCAATTCTGGGTCGGGCCTCCTGTTAATAGGTTAGTCCCAAAAATAATGTAAAAGTGGATAATAAAGCCCAATAATGTCCAAAACAGTAGATAATATAGCATGGAGCAATCAAAAATTATAGATACGTTGGAGACATATCAAGCATCCCCATGCTTAATTCCTGCTCGTCCTCGAGTAGGTAAATGATAAAAACAGAATTTTTGATGCGGAGTGCTACTTGGCATAATTTCAATGTAAATCTTCTTAATTGTGGTATGAATATTCAGATTCAAAAGATTCAAGACAAAAGTTCATATTGACATAAAAATAATAATACTTCAAGCATACTAACAAAGCAATTATGTCTTCTCAAAATATCATGGCCAAAGGAAGCTATCCCTACAAAATCATATAGTCTGGCTATGCTCTATCTTCACCACACAAAGTATTTATATCATGCACAACCCCGATGACAAGCCAAGCAATTGTTTCATACTTTTGACATTTTCAAAACTTTTTCGATCTTCACGCAATACATGAGCGTGAGCCATGGATATAGCACTATATGTGGAATAGAATTGTGGTTGTGGAGAAGACAAAAAGAGGGGAAGGTAGTCTCACATCAACTAGGCGTATCAACAAGCTGTGAAGATGCCCATCAATAGATATCAATGTGAGTGAGTAGGGATTGCCATGCAACGGATGCACTAGAGCTATAAGTATATGAAAGCTCAACAAAAGAAACTAAGTGGGTGTGCATCCAACTTGCTTGCTCATGAAGACCTAGGGCATTTTGAGGAAGCCCATCATTGGAATATACAAGCCAAGTTCTATAATGAAAAATTCCCACCAGTATATGAAAGTGACAGAATGAGAGACTCTCTATCATGAAGATCATGGTGCTACTTTGAAGCACAAGTGTGGTAAAAGGATAGTAACATTGTCCCTTTTCTCTTTTTCTCTCATTTTTGGGCCTTCTCTTGTTTTATGGCCTCTTTTTCTTTTTTTTGTCCGGAGTCTCATCCCAACTTGTGGGGGAATCATAGTCTCCATCATCCTTTCCTCACTTGGGACAATGCTCTAAAATTGATGATCATCACACTTTTTATTTTTCTTACAACTCAACAATTACAACTCAATACTTAGAACAAAATATGACTCTATATGAATGCCTCCGGCGGTGTACCGGGATATGCAATGAATCAAGAGTGACATGTATGAAAGAATTATGAACGGTGGCTTTGCCACAAATACGATGTCAACTACATGATCATGCTAGCAATATGACAATGATGGAGCGTGTCACAATGAACGGAACGGTGGAAAGTTGCATGGCAATATATCTCGGAATGGCTATGGAAATGCCATGATAGGTAGGTATGGTGGCTGTTTTGAGGAAGGTATTTGGTGGGTGTATGATACCAGCGAAAAGTGCGCGGTATTAGAGAGGCTAGCAATGGTGGAAGGAAGGAAAGTGCGTATAATCCATGGACTGAACATTAGTCATAAAGAACTCATATACTTATTGCAAAAATCTAGACGTTATCAAAGCAAAGTATTACGTGCATGCTCCTAGGGGGATAGATTGGTAGGAAAATACCATCACTCGTCCCCGACCGCCACTCATAAGGAAGACAATCAATAAATAAATCATGCTCCGACTTCATCACATAACGGTTCACCATATGTGCATGCTACGGGAATCACAAACTTTAATACAAGCATTTCTCAAATTCACAACTAGTCAACTAGCATGACTCTAATATCACCATCCTCATATCTCAAAACAATTATCAAGCATCAATTTTTTTCTTAGTATTCAACGCACTCAAAAGAAGGTTTTACAAATCTTGAATACCAAGCATATTTATTATTAAGAAAATTACCATGCTATTAAGACTCTCAAAATAATCTAAGTGAAGCATGAGATATCAATAGTTTCTATAAAACAAATCCACCACCGTGCTCTAAAAGATATAAGTGAAGCACTAGAGGAAAATTATATAACTCAAAAGATATAAGTATTCTATCAAATTCCAAATTATGTATGGCTCTCTAAAAAGGTGTGTACAGCAAGGATGATTGTGGTAAACTAATAAGCAAAGACTCAAATCATAAAAGACGCTCCAAGCAAAACACATATCATGTGGTGAATAAAAATATAGCTCCAAGTAAAGTTACCGATAGAAGTAGACGAAAGAGGGGATGCCTTCCAGGGCATCCCCAAGCTTTGGCTTTTATGTGTCCTTAGATTATCTTGGGAGTGCCATGGGCATCCCCAAGCTTAGGCTCTTGCCACTCCTTGTTCCATAATCCATCAAATCTTTACCCAAAACTTGAAAACTTCACAACACAAAACTTAAAGTAGAAAATCTCGTGAGCTCTGTTAGCGAAAGAAAACAAAAGACCACTTCAAGGTACTGTAATTAACTCATTATTTATTTATATTGGTGTTAAACCTACTGTATTCCAACTTCTCTATGGTTCATAAACTATTTTACTAGCCATAGATTTATTAAAATAAGCAAACAACACATGAAAAACAGAATCTGTAGGTAGCGCAAGATCTGGAACCCCAAAAATTCTAAATTAAATTTCTGGACGTGAGTAATTTAGCTATTAATCATCTGCAAAAAGAATTAACTAAATATCACTCTCCAAATAAAAATGACAGCAGTTCTCGTGAGCGCTAAAGTTTCTGTTTTTTACAGCAAGTTCAACAAGACTTTCCCCAAGTCTTCCCAATTGTTCTACTTGGCACAACACTAATTAAACACAAAAAACACAACCAAAACAGAGGCTAAAAAATTTATTTATTACTAAATAGGAGCAAAAAGCAAGGAATAAAAATAAAATTTGGTTGCCTCCCAACAAGCGCTATCGTTTAACGCCCCTAGCTAGGCATAACAAGCAAGAATAGATCTAGGTATTGCCATCTTTGGTAGGCAATTCTTCAATGAGGCATCTATCTCCCTTATGAATTTCTTTCTTTCTAGTGATTATCAAATTCTTAGGCACAAGTCGAAAAATTCATTTGTAGCAATTGGCTCCTTAATGATAGCAAAAAGATTGGGATGAATACTTATAGATTTAAGATCCGCAGTTTTCTTACTAGATGATACACCCTTATTTTTAGGAACATATATAAGCTTGGCAATTTTAGTAGGAGGACTTGGAGTATTCTTTACGGAAGAAAAAGCGGTTCCCAAGTTCGTAATGATACCCTCAAGTTTATCGATTCTAGTAGAATCTAAGTTTATTTTCTCATTAACTATAGGTTCCTTTTCCTTAATATTTTTCAAAGTCATTCCTACCTTAGATCCATATTGGGTAATTTGATTGTGGATCTTTTTATCTAGATTTTCAATTAATTCAATAGTAGCAACTTTATTTTCAATAATTTCAAGTGTTTGCATAGCATGCTCCAAAGTTAACATAGTTCCATTAACCAAAAGAGGTGGTGAGCCAAATAAATCTAACATAGCATTATAAGAATCAAAAGTATGGCTACCCAAGAAATTCCCTCCGGTAATGGTATCAAGGATATATTTATACCAAGGACTAGCACCTACATAAAAATTGCGGAGAAGAACTGAAGTAGATTGCTTCCTGGTAGATCTATTTTGAGCATTGCAAATTCTATACCAAGCATCTTTTAGATTTTCTCCCTTCCTTTGTTTAAAATTTAGAACTTCATTCTCGGGAGACAACAGAGAAGATATGAGACTAGCCATGACGACAAGCGAGCAAACTAACACACAAGCAAACAAAAAGGTAAGCGAGCAAAAAGAGGCAAATAGAGAAAGAGAGGGAGGATAGAGAGAGAGAGGGCGAATAAAGCGGCAAGGGTGAATTGGTGGAGAGGAAAAACGAGAGGCAAATGGCAAATAATGTAATGCGGGGGATAGGGATTGTGATGGGTACTTGGTGTATTGACTTTTGCGCAGACTCCCCGGCAACGGCGCCAGAAATGGCTCGTTGTCGGGAGTCAAATCTTAACTTGCGTGAACCTCCCTGGCAACGGCGCCAGAAATTCTTCTTGCTACCTCTTGAGCACTGCGTTGGATTTTCCCGAAGAGGAGAGGATGATGCAGCAAAGTAGAGTAAGTATTTCCCTCAGTTTTTGAGAACCAAGGTATCAATCCAGTAGGAGGCTACGCGCGAGTCCCTCGTACCTACACAAAAACAATAGCTCAACGCAACTAACGCGCTTAGGGGTTGTCAATCCCTTCACGGTCACTTACGAAAGTGAGATCTGATAGAGATGATAGATAATATTTTTGGTATTTTTGGTATAGAGATGCAAAGTAAAAGTAAAAGCAAAGTAAAAGCAAAGCAATAATAAAGTGATGGAGATTGATATGATGAGAAAGAGACCCAGGGGCCATAGGTTTCACTAGTGGCTTCTCTCAAGAGCATAAGTTATTCTATGGTGGGTGAACAAATTACTGTTGAGCAACTGACCGAACTGAGCATAGTTATGAGAATATCTAGGTATGATCATGTATATAGGCATCACGTCCGAGACAAGTAGACCGACTCCTAACTGTATCTACTACTATTACTCCACTCATCGACCGCTATCCAGCATGCATCTAGAGTATTAAGTTAAAAACAGAGTAATGCCTTAAGCAAGATGACATGATGTAGAGGGATAGTTTCATGCAATATGATAAAAACCCCATCTTGTTATCCTCGATGGCAAAAATACAATACATGCCTTGCTGCCCCTTCTGTCACTAGGAAAGGACACCGCAAGATCGAACCCAAAGCTAAGCACTTCTCCCATGGCAAGAAAAACCAATCTAGTAGGCCAAACCAAACTGATAATTCGAAGAGACTTGCAAAGATAACCAATCATACATAAAAGAATTCAGAGAATATTTAAATATTATTCATAGATAGACTTGATCATAAACCCACAATTCATCGGTCTCAACAAACACACCGCAAAAAGAAGATTACATCGAATAGATCTCCACGAGAGAGGGGGAGAACATTGTATTGAGATCCAAAAAGAGAGAAGAAGCCATCTAGCTACTAACTATGGACCCGTAGGTATGAAATAAACTACTCACACTTCATTGGAGGGGCTTGGATGATGATGTAGAAGCCCTCCATGATCGATGCCCCCTCCGGCGGAGCTCCGGAACAGGCCGCAAGATGGGATCTCGTGGATACAGAAAGTTGTGGCGGTGGAATTAGGTTTTCGTTTGGGGGTACATGGATATATATAGGAGGAAGAAGTACGTCGGTGGAGCTTCGAGGGGCCCACGAGGCAGGGGGCGCGCCCTAGGGAGGGCGCCCTCCACCCTCGTGACCGCCTCATGGCTTTCTTGATGGAGGGTCCAAGTCTCCTGGATCTTATCTGATGAGAAAATCACGTTTCTGAAGGTTTCATTCCGTTTGGACTCCGTTTGATATTCCTTTTCTTCAAAATCCTAAAACAGGCAAAAAACAACAATTCTGGGATGGGCCTCCGGTTAATAGGTTAGTCCCAAAAATAATATAAAAGTGGATAATAAAGCCCAATAATGTCCAAAACAGTAGATAATATAGCATGGAGCAATCAAAAATTATAGATACGTTGGAGAGGTATCATTGTGTGTTGATGACTTATTGTATGTAATGAATGGTACATTTGCATATGCGTCCCGTCAACTCATGCCTGCTCGCACGGCACACGGGTCGCGTGGCGGCACACATATTATTTTTCTATTTGGATGATTAATGCTGTCGCTTTATTGCTTAACCGAATCATGGCACGTATCCATTGTTGGTCTAACGCTCATGATTCGAATAAATAATCTATTTGGGATATTGGTTCCCAATTATTAATAATCTCCTGTCTGTAATTAGATAAAGATTACATCAAAATTGGTCTCAAATTTGACAAAAAAAGTACAATGCCACTTTGTATTGGTGTCCATATGAACAGTCCTAGAGATTTTAGTTGCAAAAATTAGATGGTGCTAGTGATTTTTAGCTGCATATTTTGACGAATCGCAGTGTTACAAGGTTGACTAATGGCAATGTTACTAGATAAACCAATGTCAATCTTTGTAGTTTGACAAATGGCAACATACCCAATATGACAGATGCAAATCTTACCCAATTGTTTCTACGTGGTTGCACACGAGTCATCCAAAACAACCATTTGCGTTGAAGGGATGCACAAATCCTGCTCGACACATTTTCTCTTGGCTTCACAGGGAAGCCGTCGGTTTGCATACGGGTGTTCTAACTAAATCGTTTGCGATCAAGAGCTGCACAAATCCTGCTCGGTACATTTTCACTTGGCTTCCTAGGGAAGCTGTCGGTTTGCATACGGGTGTTCTAACTAAAACATTTGCAATGAGTGTTTTATATTTAAAAACCATTGATGTTATTTTCAAAAGAAAATCGTTTGATAATTCTGTACATTAAGAGAGAAAAACGCAAGTTCTTTCAAACCATATCTTTCATTCAGTCACACTGCAAATTTATATTCATATGATCAAAAATTCGAGATACAGTATTAAACACCAAAAAAAACTATTTCCAGCAGCGGCGGAGGCAGTGTGCCACGCCGTCGTTGTCGTTGTCGTCCTCCGGGACGCCGTTCTTGAAGTATTCAAGGTAGCACATAATGTTCTTCACTTGTAAATCAAACATCATGTTGTCGCGCGATCGATGGGCGGGGTGCGGGAGGACGACAACTGGTGCCGCTGAGAGGTAGCAGTCGACGACGGCTTCTCATGCCGCTGAGGAGGCGCGCGCATGGGCATGGGCGCGACGAGTGCACTAAAACACACGGGGACCAGTGTCACGGTGGGTGGAGGGGCGCGCACGGGGAGACACTACAAAAAAAAGACACTTTCGTGATGATACGTGTTTGTCACAGTAGGTCACGTTTTCTGTCATGCATGTACATCCATGACAATTTTATGACAGAATCAAGATAGTCATACCTGTGCTTTCATAGAAATGTTCCATGACAATTACCAAAATTATCATCATGGAAGTGTCCACTTCCATGACGATAAATCGCGCGTCATGGAAGTGCTTTCGTCAAGGGTGACCGACACGTGGCATCCACCATAATGGGTCGCTGTTAAGCTATCGGGTCCAGTTTTGGATCCGATAACCCGCTAACAGCCCGGACCAATGAGGATTTCCCACGTGTAAAATTCTCATTGGCCGGAGGAAACACGTGTTGGCTCACTGTTGGGATAGATGTCATCCATTCATTGGATAGGAGGCACCTATGATACGTCGACATGTGGCACGACCCAAGAGAGGCCCATTTGACTTGGTCAAAAGGTAACGGGTCGGGCACAAAAAGCTTGTTAACGGCCTGTTCGTATATAGCCCATTTATGGCCCGCTAACTCACAGCCCGTTACGGCCTATCGGAATTAAGGCCAGTAGCTTCATCTGGGCCGTCCAATATGATTCCAGCCCATTGTAACTTCCGACCCATGTATGGCCCATGATGTCTTTCAGCCTATACGAGGCCATTTGTAACTCTTGGCCCATTAATGGCCCGTGGTGAATCTGGCCCGCAATGAATAGTGTACCCCTTTATACCCATTGACAGCCCATTATTCCATTGGGCCGCTTCCAACCCGTGTTATCTTTCAGTCTTCTTAGGGCCCATTTATTCTTGGGCTCATTTCCAGCATTCGGTTACTTACGACCTGTTATTGGCCTTTTCTGCTTGTGGGCCAAATTCAGCCCACAGTTACAATTGGCCCGTCTGTGGCCTGTTAATCCGTTGGGCCGTTTTCATAGCGTCATCAAATACGACCGATTAACAACGGCCTGTTATTGTCGGCCCATGAACGGACGATTCCAAATCTAGCCCGTTTACGACCCATAATGTGGTCTGTTATTGGCCCATGTTTGGCCTATCCATCATACGACACGTAGAAGGCCCATTGATGCTACGACCCATAGAAGGCCCATTGTTTCTATGGCCCTTAGAAGGCCCATTGTTTCTACAGCCCGTACGAGGCCCATGGTAACTACAGTAAATATGTAGCCCATGGTTATTGTGGACTAGTTTTAAAAAATAGGTTATTGCGGCCACTAGCAAACCGTGGAAAAAGAACTGCAATGACTACAAGCAAACAAATAAACAAGACAACAAGGAAATAAATAAGCAAGCAACTTACGCTAGGCTATCACGGGTATTACACATATTACATCCACTGGGCATCAAAGTTTGCCACCAGTGCAAATATAGGGAACAAAGCAACATATCATATACATTGGTTGCCAAAGTTGGCGACCAATGCAAATAAACGCCGCAACAAAACAATTCCAGAACTGAAACCACTTCAGAAGATGTCAAGAAACAATATCCTGGGTACCCATAATGCTGGCAAGACGATCATCAATCTTATTAGCTTTCTCTTGTTTGGCGCTTAAATCCTCCAGCACTTGTTGTTGCACTAGGAAGTATGCATCTGAATTCTGCAGGGACTTCCTCAGTCCTTTGGCTTCCTGTCGCATAACATCTGATCGATGTCTTTCAACTTGAAGTTGAGACTCAAGAAGCCGAACTGATTCAGGCAGCGAGTTCGAAGAGCTGGTGCCAGTAGTAGTAGCCAGTTACTCGAACACTACATCAAGACAAGACTTTGGGGTTGTCACGGTGTCTTTAATATAGTTTTTATCAGCTTTCTTGGAGACCAATAGGGATGTATCACTATCTTGAACCTCATCTGCAGTACTTCCTTTACCATTGCATAATGGGGGTACTCTTCTCCAATATTTTATCCATGTTCTAAAAGAGAAGCAAACAAACACATCACAGGTTTACAATGTAGTATATGAAACTCATTTTGGTAAACCAGTTCAGTAGTAAGGTGGACAGGATAACAACATGAAACAAACATATATCTATGTAGTATGGTCACTGTATGGTCTATATCATTCTAGTTTATGTTGCCAAATCAATATAGATACAGTTTGAATCATATCTATTTAACACAAAGCAGCATAGACAGAATATAAGTTTGAGAAACTACACAACAATAACAACACTTGTAATGTGCATGGCATGAGAATATAACTGTTTATTCAATTGAAACTAAAATCAACATAGAGCAAGTTACAACAGCAAACACGTTAAAGAAACAGGTTTAAAACATACCTGTTGCGCCATTGGAGTTTCAATTGCATCCTTCAAACAAGAAATTAGTTGGTATGAGTAAATAAAGTGATGCAAGAGGAAACTAGTATGAACCATAGCTATGGAACCTGACCAGAGAACAATTCTTCTTTTGCTTTAAACGTTGACTTGGGGTTCGGAGTGGTGGTCCTCGTGCTTTGGGCATTGCAGTTGCCTTACTAACTGCTGGTGTTCGGGTGCTCTGTGGTGGACACGGTGCTGTGTCAACTGGAACTGGGTTACTATCTGCTGGGGTTGGGGTTAGAAGGGGTGTAGCTTGTTCTCCGTCCAACTGGGTAGGGTTACAATCTACGTGAGTTTGGGTTATGTGTGGCAGGGCTGGTTCTTGGGCAAGTACAACCGTGGTTCTATCTGCATCGACTGGTAGCACAATCTTTTTTGAAGACCATGTTTTTACTCCCACAGATACTTCCATCACCCTCCAATTGAAATGGCTTATAAACAAGAAAAGTAGTTGAATGTACAGACATTGTAAGAGACAGTTGCAATGGATAGTAGGGAATAAAACAGGGCATGAAATAATTCACATTTATGTTGTCTAACCAAACAGAATAGCATGACATAATTTCACATATATGATGGCTAATTAAATAGGATAGCATGCCACAATTTCACATGTATGATGGCTAACTAAATAGGATAGAATGACATACTTAAAAATATGATGACTATGTAAACAGGATGACATGATATAACTATACGACCTGTCTATTAAAGTGGTTGGCATGCCATAAATCACAAACATGCCAACGATGGAAACATGATGGCATGATATAATTCACGGATAGAATGACATAATTCAAAATATGATGACTATGTTAATATGATGAGATGATATAACTATATTATGTCTTTAGAAAATGGGTTGGCATGCCATAATTCAGAGACATGCTGTCTATGTAAACATCTTGGCATGATATAATTCAAATATATGATTTATATACTAAGAAAGTGAGCAGAGGGCAATCGCATATATGATGTGTCAACTAAGGAGATGGAATTCAATATTGTGTATATGTTGTAAAAACTAAGCATTGCAATACAACATATGCATGATATGAGTAATATAACCCTGCCAGGTTTGAGCATACACCTCAGGGGGATAATAGGACTGGTCATCTGCCTCTGAATCCTCCTCTGAAGAGCTATTTGTAACCAGCAAGATATCTGCTTCAGCAGGTAGCATTGTCTGCTCTGAAGACCTTGTTTTCACTCCAGATTTCTCCATCACCAATTCAAATGGCTGATGCACAGGAAGAGTAGTTGAATATACAAACATTGTGGACAAATGCAACGACAAAGACAAAAAAGGACAACATGATATAATTCAAATATATGACACTTGGCTAAACAACATGGCATTGCATAATTCACATATATAATGCCTTGCAACAAGATATCATTGCATAATCCACATATATAATGTCTTGCAACAAGATGGCACGCATACTTCAAATATATGGTAATTAGACACTAAACAAGTGGCATTCACACAAAGCATGTCTAAACTAAGCAAATGACATAGCAATGCAAGATATCATACACACGATATGAGCAACATAACACTGC
>NC_041390.1:201782178-201845884 GCF_002162155.2 Triticum dicoccoides | reverse complement strand
GGGGGGGGGGGATAGGACTAGTCATCCTCCTCTGAGGAGCTATCCATAACCAGCAAGAGACATGCGCTTCGTTAGATAGCATTGTCTGCTCTGAAGACCTTGTTTCCACTTTAGATTTTTCGATGACCGTCGAATGGCTGATGCACAGGAAGAGTAATTGAATGTACTAAAATTGTTGACAAATTTAACACGTAATAAAAAAATTATGGCATGATATAATTCACATATAAGATGACTGGCTAACCAGGGTGGCATTGCAAAATTCACATATATGATGCCTGGCTAAACAAGATGGCATTGGATGATTCACATATACGATAGATGATTCACATATATGATAAAGAAACTAAACAGATGGCATTGCCACAAAGCATGTCTAAACTAAGCAGATGACATGTTTGATGTATACAGTAAGCAATGCAAGGCACCATATGCATGATATTACCAACATCAGCATGCCAAGTTAGAGCGAAGACCTCAGGGGGTAAATAGGAGTGGTCTTCTCCTTCTGAATCCCCCTCAGAACAATTATCTTCCTCTTGATTACGATCCGAAATGGGTGGAGGGGGGTTGCCTTTGCGCCCACCATGGAGCGACGTCTGCATGAAATTTTATTTCCACACAAGGCTCGTCTCTTTTGCTCTACATGTTCAGTTCCATTGTGTACAATAAATGACATGCATAGGAATAAAACATAGTGAGATTATGTAAGGAGTGCATGCACAAATTCAGAGTGATGGTAGCAAACTGTGGATAGACCCAAAACCAATGATGGCCAGTAGATAATAGCTTTCGTTAAAAAAATAGATAATGGCTCCTTTAATGTTTGTTTGCACCCAACATGAAACTCATAGTAGAGACCCGAGATTAACCAGATAGTAGACAGATAGTACTGATTACTGCCCCAATATGTACCCCACAACCATTTAAAAACTCAAGTTTCAGCATTAGTTTGGACCTGACTCGGAGTCTAATAGGTGAACATGATGATAAAGTAGCATGTCATCTTATTAAGCGATGCATAATGTAAGCAGGCACGGAAGAATGCGACCTCTCTTGCGGACCCGTGTAGTCCTCAAGGTCATCTGGTCGGTTGATGATGGTAATGCAGTTGTCATGGCTGCCGGCGGCGGGGAAGAAGATCTGAGGCAACGAAAGACAGTCTGGAGAGCGGATCCCTACTGTGGTGAACGCTTCCGTCGTTGGAGCAGCTGAGCTGGGGTGGAACACAGCGCAGCAGGAGGAGGACAAACCACACAAGGTTTTCTTTGTCACGTATCTGTAACAGAAGTAATTGTGTAAGGGCTTGTTTGAATTTGAGGATTCTAACAATGCAGGGATAGGAAATAGACATGAATAGGATAGGAATGCACGTGCAAAACAGAGAATTTAAAAACATAGGATTTCTGCCAATCTGGGTGTTTGATTCACAAGAATTGGAAGATCACAGGAGGCAAAGAAGCATGGTGAGATTAAGTCAAACCACAAGTGTACAACCTCTTTGGCGAAGCCATGTCGATCTCAGCGTGATTGGGTTGGTCGGTGAGGATGCTCTAGCTGACGTGGCTGTCGAAGGAGGGGAAGACGACCTTGGGCGTCTGGATATGGAGCCTGGGGTACTGCTCCATTGTGATGGAGGGTTTCGTCATTGGAGCAGCTCCGGTGAGTTGTGCGACATCGAGGCTGAAGCAGGACAAGAGAGACAATGTTAACCTGAGTGGAATTCTAATAGAATCTCCAATAGATGACACAAAATACATAACCACAAAGTGCTAGATGTAAAATACATCAGCCGTTCATCTCTAAACTTAACCGTCGAAACAGAATTGAACTGTTGAAACTGAACTTAACTGTCGAAACTGAAATTTTCTGTCAGAACTAAATTTTACTGTCGAAACTGAACGCACTAGTAGCAGAAAAGCAATAGCAGCAGCAACAGCGCATGCGAGAGTCGGGGCAGCTGGTCGTGTAGCAGCATTAGGTGAGGCTACCCTGAGCCGCCAGCCACCACCGGCCAAACAGCCGCCCCCGCCGCCCGCGGTCGGTGGTGCGCCGCCCCACCCGCCCCGAAACCACTCCCCACCGCCGGTCTGCCACTACCCCGACCATCCCTCTAGGCACGCCCCTCGTGCCGAGCTTTTTCTCCGGCGATCCCCACGCCATCGCCCCACTAGCGCCAGCAACCACCGCCCCCACCCTGAACCCTAAGATAGATACTGGGGTACCTCTCCAGCGAGCCCCTCTCCCCACTGCGACTGAAGTGTAGCTAAATCGGAGCAGCATCGCAAGCAAGAGCAAGAGCGAGAGCAACAGCGGGAGCAAGAGCAAGAGCAATAGCAAGAACAGATCAAGCAGGGGACCGAGAGCAACAACAGAGCAGCAGTGCGAGCGAGAGCTAAAGTAGCAACAACTCCTACTGATGTGGACGTTGCCGCCGAGGGAGCGACACCATGGAGGAAGTGGCCGGCGATGCCGCCGTGGATGGAGCCGCACCGTGCCGGCTCGGGACCGAGCGCCAGCAGCACCGTGAGACCGAATCAAGAAAAAAATGCGGCGATTAGTGCACAACCTCTTTGGTAGCGCCAATTAGGCCTCAGCTTCATCCGAGGAAACGGTGATGATGATGCTCTTCTGGTGGTGCAGGTGAAGACGGCGGTGTGGGAATGGGGGTGGCGCGAAAGACGAGGGGAACATCGGGGCAGCTCCTTGCAGGTGGAGGACGGGGTGGCTAAACTAGCGTGACGACGAGATCGACGACGGATCCTCATCCGGTACGGTGGATGAGGGACGTAGAGGTGTTGCTGTGGACAACCTCGTCGGGGAAGAGGCTCCGGCTAGGTGGCGGATGGAGGAGGATGTGGGGTTTCACGGGTTTTCGCGGCCTCGGTGTATGTATGGGTGGGCGGATGGGATGGGAGTGGGGAACCATGGCTTAGGGACGTGCTTGTCCGAAATGTGGGGTAAGTTATGAAAGTACCCCCACCGATTTCAGCTAGGTGTTTCTTTCGGTGCAGGGGTATCACGGGCATTTCGCGTGCTGGGATTTCACAGGAGGTGGGAGTTTTCGCGTGCGTTGTAATTTTGGAATAACAAGGCGCGGGTTGAGATGGAGGGAGTTGTCGGAGCACAACGAGACAAAGATATATCTTAAATATTTCGGGAAAACATGGCGCGGGTTGAAGAGGCGGGAGTTTCGCAACACGATAGACAGAGACGCTAGCTTGAAATTTTGGCATAACAAGGCGCGGCTTGAAATTTCCGGAGGACAAGCTTAACGTGTACCAAAAAAAGACAAGTCGCACCTCATCACCAGAGAGAGCCATGTCCCATTTTACTATATTACTAGAAATGCATTCAAATACAACAAAAAAACTAAAAAAAAATCGGGACAACAAACATAACGTGTACAGTACCAAAACAATTTGCACTTCCCTCAACAATAAAAAACAATGTGTGTTGTCTAGCATATGGACTAAATGGTAGTATATTTTCCCTGTTTCAATGGGATTGTACTCGGGTTAGTTATACAACCATCTAAATATTATCTTCACAACACAAGACATGAATATAGGAGAAGTAAATTCCTATATAAATACGAACTACATGTACATACGATATCAAATTCAAATATATGTATCGATTTTATGTTGAATTCAAATCACAGTACATGTATGCTCTAGCTAGATGTTTGGAATCTAAACCATGTATGATATACTACGTACAATTTGTTTAACAAGCACAACACACACACAAAAACCATTTAGACTAGTAAGGTACACGTGCATTGCACGCATGAGATTTGGCAACCAAATTATGAATAAATACCACATTATAGCATGTAAGCTTTGAGTCATATATGCATGATGTAGATGTTCGTTTAACTCTTATAGTCGATTTCATTCAAAATCATCTAGTTTTTTAAGGAAATATGCCGTAGAGGCAATAAGAAAGTTATTATTGATTTCCTTATATCATGATAAATGTTTATTATTCATGCTAGAATTGTATTAACCAGAAACTTAGTACATGTGTGAATACATAGACAAACAGAGTGTCCCTAGTATGCCTCTACTTGACTAGCTCGTTAATCAAAGATGGTTAAGTTTCCTAGCCATGGACATGTGTTGTCATTTGATGAACGGGATCACATCATTAGAGAATCATATGATGGACTAGACCCATCCGTTAGCTTAGCACTGTGATCATTTAGTTTATTGCTATTGCTTTCTTCATGACTTATACATGTTCCTATGACTATGAGATTATGCAACTCCCGAATACCAAAGGAACACTTAGTGTGCTATCAAATGTCACAACGTAACTGGGTGATTATAAAGATGCTCTACAGGTGTCTCCGATGGTGTTCGTTGAGTTGTCATAGATCGAGATTAGGATTTGTCACTCCGATTGTCGGAGAGGTATCTCTGGGCTGTCTCGGTAATGCACATCACTATAAGCAAGCAATGTGACTAATGAGTTAGTTGCGGAATGATGCATTACAGAACGAGTAAAGAGACTTGCCGGTAACGAGATTGAACTAGGTATTGAGATACCGACGATCGAATCTCGGGCAAGTAACATACTGATGAGAAAGGGAACAATGTATGTTGTTATGCAGTTTGACCGATATAGATCTTCGTAGAACATGAAGGAACCAATATGAGCATCCAGGTTCCACTATTGGTTATTGACCGTAGATGAGTCTCGGTCATGTCTACATAGTTCTCGAACCCGTAGGGTCCGCACGCTTAATGCTCGATGATGATCGGTATTATGAGTTTATGTGTTTTGATGTACCGAAGGTTGTTCGGAGTCCCGGATGAGATCACGGACATGACGAGGAGTCTCCAAATGGCCAAGACATAAAGATCAATATATTGGAAGGCTATGTTTGGACATCGGAATGGTTCCAGGTGAGTTCGGGCATTTACCGGAGTACCGGGGGTTATCGGAACCCCCCGGGGAGTGTATGGGCCTTATTAGGGCCTTAGTGGGATAGAGGAGGAGGCGGACAAGGTGGAGGGCCCCCCCAAGCCCAGTCCAAATTGGGTGGGGGGCTGGCCCCCCGTTTCCTTCCCTCTCTCTCCTCCTTCCTTCCTCTCCTACTCCAACTAGGGAAGGGGGAATCCTACTCCCACCGGGAGTAGGACTCCCCCCTTGGCCGCGCCATGAGAGGGCCGGCCCTCCCCCTCCTCCACTCCTTTATATACGGGGAGGGGGCACCCCATAGACATACAATTTGATTGTTTAGACGTGTACGGTGTCCCCCTGCACAGATTTCCACCTCGGTCATATTGTTGTAGATCTTAGGCGAAGCCCTGCATCGATAACTTCATCATCACCGTCATCACACCGTCGTGATGACGAAACTCTTCCTCGACCTTAGCTGGATCTAGAGTTCATGGGGCGTCACCGAGTTGAACGTGTGCAAATCGCGGAGGTGCTGTACCTTCTGTGCTAGATTCGGTCGGATCATGAAGACGTACGACTACATCGACTGCGTTGTCATAACGCTTCTGCATACGGTCTACGAGGGTACGTGGACAACACTCTTCCCTCTCGTTGCTATGCATCACCTAGATGGATCTTGTGTGTGCGTAGGATTTTTTTTGAAATTATTGCGTTCCCCAACTGTGGCATCCGAGCCAGGTCTATGCGTAGATGTTATATGCATGAGTAGAACACAAAGGAGTTGTGGGCGTGGGTATATACATATTGCTTGCCGTCACTAATTGATTCTTGGTTCAGTGGTATTGTTCGATGAAGCGGCTCGGACCGACATTACGCGTACACTTACGCGAGACTGGTTCTACCGACGTGCTTTGCACACATGTGGCTAGTAGGTGTCTATTTCTCCAACTTTAGCTGGATCGGATTCAATGAACATGGTTCTTTCTGAAGATAAAAAAGCAATCACTATACCGCGTTGTGGTTTTTGATGCGTAGAAGTTCCAAGGAGCTGCGCTTGGCGCAGCACAAGGCGGAGGCACAAGTCAATCTCAGGGGAGAGATGCTGAGGGATGTCAGCATTTGGCAGCGTCGCGTTGATTTCGAGCTAGGGCTAATGGAAGATATCATATTCACGGAGTCGACTACGGAGGAAAGAATGCGCATGCCTGCGCAATGGCATGAGCAGCCGGTGCAACTGTTCAAATGAGTGGTAGGAGAAGCCAAATCCCAGGACCAGTTGCGGCGGTGCCGCTGGGCATGCATCATAGGCGAGGTGAGATGCCCTCCTTCCCCGCCAGTGATGTCATGACCTAGTTGGTTGCTGCTGCAGTGAACTTGCAATGCCATGTCGGTTTGCAACCTTGACAATCACTCCATCTATATGTATTGTATTCCAGTGAAAATACTTGGTCGTTTGGAAAAATATGGTAAGTGATTTATCACTAGTTTTAGAATGCTTGGTCGTGACAATCAACCGAAGCCACAACCAGAAGTCTCGATCACATAATACTTTACGGTCGGTTGCACCAACAGACTGTCGATCGGACCCGTGTCTCACCAAAGGGGCACACATCGGCTTGGTCTAACATGTACGACCGGTTACATCACTGACTTGTGCGACCGCATTTGAACAGTGTAGTACTCCCTCTATCTGAGTTTACAAGTCTTACACGTGTACCTAGGTCGTTAATTTGACCAACTTAATAAGAGGCATACATTACGAAAAATATATCATTACAAACTTCAAATATTCTTTTTTTAATGATATATTTTTTTATGTTAATCAATTTATTTTATATAAGTTACACTGGTGACCTAGATACACGTGCAAGCCTTGTAAACTGAGATGGAGGGGGTACTTGAAATTTATGTTCCACTAAACTCATTGGGAGCTGTTTCAGGCCTCGAAACCAAAACCATCTATTAATATTTACCTTGTTCCCATCACATTCCAAATTACTAGTGCTACAATAAAGTGCAAGCCTGCTCACACCTACTAGTACATACCAAACGTGAACATGTTCCTACTATGCAGGTTTTAGTACTAGTGCTACTACTTAGGTTATAAAAGGGGAACTACCTAACCGAAAATTACTCTACCTTCCTCCTCATAAGTCCTTCTTCTTCGTCCGTCCTTGCCATGGCCGGTATGCAGAGCTCTAGGTCGAGAACTACTCGTAACAAGGGACCGACAACCAAGGCTGCGGAAAAAAAGAGGGCTCGCCGCCATGCAGAGACCCCGAATGATCTCTCACGGGCAGGCGATGGCTCCCAGGAGCGCCCTAGCCGCGGAGGCGAACATGCCGAGCTGGCGGCGCTAGAGTCGTTATCCCTCGACGGCATGCCCGATCAGCTCAATAAGCAGATGGAGTTCATCCAAGGCTTGGTGGAGCTACTGAAGGAGAGCCTCGATGACATGCCCACTGAGCTCAATGAGCAGGGGGACTTGACCGCCGGCTTGGTCATGCTGTTGAAGAAGAGCATTGCCTCAAAGAAGAAGGCGACCGGCAAAATCCTGCAACTTCAGGAGGACAAGGCGAAGCTCTACCACGAGCTCGACCTACTAAAGGAGGAGAACGTCGGCTGGAAGAAGCTGCATGAGAATAGTAGTTCCTCGATGAAGATGCTGCAGGCCCTCATCATGGAACAGAAGGAGGAGTTGGAGAAGCTCCGCATCGAGCACCCGGCTGCTTTCAAGGTACGTAATGCAGCCGTGGAACAGATGATGAAGGCTCGGGCCAAGAAATCCCGTGTCATGGACAGAATGAAGAAGATGGCGGAGGAGACGTGCAAGGAGATGGAGGTCATGGAGGCGATGAAGAAGCAGTTACGACTCCGCGGCGAGCAACCCTTCATGTAGTAGAGAGCAGCGCCCCAGACTTGTGTGTGCGTCTTCCTTCTTTTTTGGGGGTGATAATCTCCCTTCTTATTTTGCTCCTGTGTTTCTTCTTCTGCCTCGGGTGTTTCGCCGCATGTGTCATGTTCTCTGTGAGGCATGAATAGAACAATGCTAACAATGAGATGACTAGCAAATTAGATCATTTTTATCGCCATATGGCACTGGGCTTCATTGTTTCGTGCTCCTCCGTCGTACTACTCCAGTGGAAAACTTGAGTATACCGCACGGTTCTTTGCTCCTCCTCAGGTCGTCGGCACATTTATACAAGCAGTCAAATCATAGGGCCCCACCTTCCAGCAGTAATGAGCCGTCAAATCACAAAGGCCCTCGCCTCTCTTCAAACCGACCAAGCTAGACTGCCCCGCCCTCTATCCTTTTAAAAATGCATACTTTTGTACAGTAGTAGTATCAATGGATTGCGCCATGGAGCAAAACTAACAAGATGAAATTAAAGAAAAAAGGTGGTACATATAGAGAGCGCTCATCGCCAAATTATGCATATAGTACTATTAGAAAAGCTAGTACGTTCTTAAATGGGGTGCTAAATTATATTAAAGAAATTAGCATACCTATTTAATTCTTGGGTTCTTATTATTTATGCCACTAGATGCGTATCACTACTCAGTTTTGTAATTAGAAGTTACAACTACTCAAAAATGCCATCGATCCATGAGATGCCTGCTCAAAAAATGCAATTAGATATCTAAAAAATGCCATCGTTAAGTTAGATGTTTTCTCAAAAATGCCATTAGACATTGTTATTTTCACATCAAACCCGTTTACCATGTTATATGACAAAAAAAGCCGATTCTCACAATGATAAGTGTGGCCCCACTTGTCAGGACTAACCAAGCAAATAATTTTACAGGAAAATAAGAACGCTGTTGGGATCAAGTAGGCCCCACACTTTATTTTACTATAGTGAGATAGAGGGAGAGCTGGCATGTTGGTCCATCGGTATTTATGTAATTATGAAGTGGACAAAGAGACTTGAGTTACAATAATGGTGTCCAGCACAACACACCCCTCAAATAAAACTAAGCACCCTGAAATTCTTTAACAACTAAACTGCTTGCTATATGATGTTGGCCATATATATTGTACGTATATAATGTGAAGAAACGAGTGGTAGTACTATACCAACTAAAAGATGAACTGTAAGAAATACTAGTATGTAGTACATAATGAAGAGTTAAAGTAACAAGAAGGAACATAACATAGTTCTGCTGGGGGCTCAGCACAACACACCCTTCAAATAAAACTGAGCACACCTGAAATTAAACTAAGAAACTAATCCGGTAGACACTGCATTAGAACTACCATGAGCAACGACACAGTCACCATACTCGGACTCCTCGTCCACCTGCTCGACTTCGTCCTTGTCCCTCTTCCTCTTGGGCGATACTTCTTTGCCTGAACCGCACACTTGGCTCTTGCTCTTCATCCAACCCATGTAGATATTGAAACAAAGGTAGCCATCCGTTGCAGCATAGTGGATGTAGTCTACATCTAGTACATTCCACTCCCATGCATGATGAAACTTGAACGAAAGTTTCTTCAGTGTACCGTACGAAGGATGAACCATGGCTCCTGCCAGGGTCAGCATTGAAGGCTGATCACGGAAGGGCACTGAGGGAGTCCTAGATTAAGGGGTCCTCGGGCGTCCGGGCTATGTGACAAGGGCCGGACTAATGGGCCATGGAGATACAAGACAAAAGACTTCCTCCCGTGTCCGGATGGGACTCTCCTTGGCATGGAAGGCAAGCTTAGCGCGCAGATGTGAATATTCCTTTCTCTGTAAACCGGCTTTGTATAACCCTAGCCCCCTCTGGTGTTTGTATAAACCGGAGGGTTTAGTCCGTAGAGGCAATCATAATCATACAGGCTAGAAAATTAGGGTTTAGCCATCACGATCTTGTGGTAGATCAACTCTTGTAACCCCTATACTCATCAAAGTCAATCAAGTGGGACGTAGGGTATTACCTCCATCAAGAGGGCCCAAACCTGGGTAAAACATCGTGTCCCTTGTCTCATGTTACCATCAATCCTTAGACGCATAGTTCAGGACCCCCTACCCGAGATCTACTGGTTTTGACACCGACATTGCTGCTTTCATTGAGAGTTCCGCTGTGTCGTCGCCAGAAGGTTTGATGGCTCCATCAGTCATCTACAACAAAGCTGCCCTAAAGGAGGTCTTTCTCCCCAGCCAGATCTTTGTGTTCGGCGGCTTCGCATTGCGGGCCAACTCACTTGGCCATCTAGAGCAGATCGATAGGTACGCCCCAGGTCACTAGATTAGTTTTGGAGATCTGGATTATGTCACTGATATCTGAGGAGATCTGATCTTCCAAGGGTTCGCGATCCCAACCTCCGCTCTGGACTTAAAATTCGGAGCGCATCTCCAGGTCCGAAGACGGGATTCCTGAGCCCGCTGGACTCTTTGAGGCTATTAAGCCTAGTACGGGAGAGCCAGAGGAAGCACTATCACCGGAAATCATCACGAAACCGGACTTCTCCCCGAACACTGGCCCCGAACCCTCAGAGTCCTCATCGTGCGAGCTTCGCCGAAAAGTTCTCTTCTCGCCGCACTCCACGATCTCTCTTCTCCCTGACCAAAACTCGCCTTTAAGCGAGGCTCTGGACTTAATGCGATCCCTTGTCATTACAGAGGAGAAACGTCCGAACTACGCCCAGCCCGGACTAGGGGCTGAGAGCGGGGAATTTTACGTCCCACCCACCACCCACTTCATAGCCACTTTCGAGGGCTTAACCGACATGCTTGATTACGGCCCTGAAGACATCGACAGTATGGATGACGATGCCGGAGAAGAGCAGGCCCAAAACACGCCGTTTACCGGACGATGGGCGGCCACCTCTTCGTATGACGTGTATATGGTGGATACATGCAAAGAGGGTAACGGCGATAACGAGAAAAATACAGTTGAGGATATACCTCCTGAGACTCAACCAAAGTGCCGACGTTAGCGGCGCCACTCTAAATAACGCGTGGAAAAGACAGCAATACTGGCATCGGAGAGAACAACACTCCGGACGACGCTGAAGACCAAGAAGACCCCGTCGAGCCAACCTCCGAACAGGACAATCGGGAAGATGGGAAAATTAGCCCTGATGACCAGGCATTAAATGAAGACTCGGAGGATAGTAATTATCTTCCACCCTGTGAGGAGGAGGTGAGCCTCGGTGACAAAGACTTTATCGTGTCTGAGGAACCCCTTGAGCAAGAACGCTTTAGGCGCATGCTAATAGCCACTGCAAGGAGCCTGAAAAACAAGCAGCAGCAGCTCCAGGTTGAACAAGATCTGCTCAATGATAGGTGGACTAACATCCTGGTAGCCGAGGAATACGACCTCGAGCGCCCAACCAAGAGTTACCCGAAGCGCAAGCTGCTACCTCAATTCGACGATGAGGCACTGGAGCCCATAACATCGGCACGTAATGCAGCCGACCGGACACCACGTGACCGTGATAAAACGACAACTCAAGCCGAACACCAGCCCGCGATACCTCACCGAAAAAGTAGAGACACAACAGCTCGGGGACATAAGTACTATCTACGACAGGACTTGGAAAATAGAGCAGGTCAGACCAGATCGATTTACGGATTGCAGGGGCGCGACTCGACGCGCGAGGGCGGCCATCTAGCCGGGCGCGACAAGCATAACCACCCCGAGCTTAAAACCGCAGACGGACTACATCTGAGCCGCGTCACAACTTGGCTCGATATAGAGGCGCCGCACACCCACCCTGCTTCACTAACGAAGTAATGGAGCACGAATGCCTAGAAGGGTTTAAACCCATGAATATCGAATCATATGATGGAACAACAGACCCCGCAGTATGGATTGAGGACTTTATTCTCGATATTCATATGGCTTGCGGCGATGATCTTCACGCCATCAAATACCTCCCGCTAAAGCTCAAAGGACCAGCTCGGCACTAGTTAAGCAACCTGCCAGAAAACTCCATTGGCAGCTGGGAAGACTTGGAAGACGCCTTCTGCGATAACTTCCAGGGTACATACGTCCGACCTTCGGACGCCGATGACCTAAGTCACATAGTTCAACAGCCCGAAGAGTCGGCCAGGAAATTCTGGACTAGGTTCCTAACTAAAAAGAATCAGATTGTCGACTGCCCAGATGTCGAAGCCCTAGCGGCCTTCAAGCATAGCATTCGCGACGAATGGCTTACCCGACACCTTGACCAAGAAAAGCCGAAGTCCATGGCAGCCCTCACGACACTTATGACCCGCTTTTGCACGGGCGAAGATAGTTAGCTAGCCCGTAGCAGCAACACTACAAGAGAACCTAGCCCCTCCGAAGCTAGAAATAGCAATGGCAAGCCCCGATGCAACAGGCGCAAGCGTCAAAACAATGGTGACAATGCTGATAACACGGCAGTCAACACCGGATTCGGTGGCTCCAAGTATGGTCAGCGGAAGAAGCCATTCAAAAGAAACAATCCGGGCTCATCCAGTTCGGACCGAATACTCGATCGACCATGTCAGATCCGTAGCACCCCTGATAAACCCGCCAATCATACCAAGAGAAGCTGTTGGGTCTTTAAACAAGCAGTAAGTTAAATACCGAGGACAAGGAGAAGGGGTCGCCAAGTGAAGATGATGACAAGGAGCCCCGTCCACCAAACATAGGGGGACAGAAGAAATCCCCCCCCCCACGTCAAAACGATCAACATGATATATGTTACTTATATCCCCAAGAGGGAGCGCAAACGCGCACTCAGGGACATCTATGCGATAGAGCCAGTCACCCCAAAATTCAATCCATGGTCATCTTTCCCAATCACTTTCGATCGCATGGACCACCCGATTCATCATGGCGGCTTAGCCTCACTGGTCCTCGACCCAATCATTGATGGATTCCACCTCACGCTGGTCCTCATGGATGGTGGCAGCAGCCTTAACCTGCTCTATCAGGACACAGTCTGCAAGTTGGGCATTGAACCGTCAAGGATCAAGCCCACCAAAACTACCTTTAAAGGAGTAATACCAGGTGTAGAGGCCTGTTGCACGAGCTCAATCACATTGGAAGTCATCTTCGTATCACCAGACAACTTCCGAAGCGAAGACTTGATCTTCGGCGTCGTCCCCTTCCGCAGTGGCTATCACGCACTGCTCGGACGAACCGCATTTGCTCGCTTCAATGCGGTGCCACACTATGCCTATCTCAAACATAAGATGCCATGGCCACGCGGTGTCATAACAGTCAACGGAAACATGGAACGCTCCCTCCGTTCCGAGGAGCACACCGCGGCCCTGGCAGCGGAAGTACAGTGCGGCCTTATCAAGCAGAAAATTAATTCGGTGGCCAAGCCCCCGGACACTATTAAACGAGTCCGGATTACTCCACAGCATGATAGCCCGGAGTTGGACTAGCAATTCAGCCTCCGTCTTAGTCCTGAGTTGGACTAGCAATTCAGCCTCCGTCTCAGTCCCGAGTTGGACTAGCAATTTAGCCTCCGTCTCAGTCCCGAGTTGGACTAGCAATTCAGCCTGGCTCATCCGGAGTTGGACTAGCAATTCAGCCTCCGTCTCAGTCTCGACCGAACTGCGACGTATGTACCGCGCGTACATAACTATGTACTAAAAGTACCATGGGCAAAGACGGAGGCATAAATCGATCATGTTCCACAATATGGCTGGACCTTATCCGGGTACTCATACTTTCCCTTTTTTTCTATCCCTTTTCAAGTTTCTTTCCCACATGCTCCTCACGATGGCCTCATCATTGATCCTTTTGAAGGATAAAACACACCAAGGAGGCAAGCAACATAGACGTGTGGCAGAAACATCTAGATGATCTTTTTTTACGATCACTTTGCCTGTTTGAAGGACCCGCACGCAGCTTCCCCTTGTTCTCGACATGTTAAATAGCCCTGTTGCTTATCGCATTATTTGTACAAATATGCTTTGATGTATCAATCAGATTATAACGGAAACAGCCTGCGGCCCAACATAAGTGGCACTGGCTTACTCCTTCATTATATTTAAACTTTTTTATTGCATCCATACATTCTGGTATGACTTAACCTGCCAGGGGCTCCTTTGCGCTCCATATGTTGGCAATATGTCCAACACTTTTTACAGTACAATTGAGCGCCCGAATATTGCATTATATGCATCGACTCCGAATCATGTCTTTGGTCAATAGTTGCGTTGCCTGGCTCCTGTGCTTGCCACCTTATGTTCCGTTTTATCGGCTAGGGTAGTAAAGGGAGAACTACTGCGATTGTGTTTCTGGTTCATCCGGATAAACACCACAGTAGAGAAAGCCGAAACTGACTGTCATGATGCGGCAAGAGCTGGTCAGCTATTTGGTGGATAAAACCTCTTGCGATTTTTCCGCATTACGCGACGGATCGGCTTCCACCCGATCAGGTGTTTACAGCCCCTAGTCCGGATAAACAAACTAGGGGCTGCACCTATACTCCTATTTGTCAAACTCCTATGGCTAAGTGAGGGTGATAAAGCCACATAGTCCGATTGCCTAGTTCGATGCACTAAACACCTCCTTCAAGGACGAAACTCTTGGGTCAAGTGTGTCTAGGTTCCATTCCGAACACCCCCGTACTATCTATGTGGGGGATGAAGCCGACGACTGGCCAACTCTCAGATTTAAATAAATGGCAGCACAGGAGGAAATACTTTCGAAAAAATAAGCAATATATTCCATAATATAGGATTGGATAAACACAAATACATTCATTCAAAGATAATGTTCTTCGCTCACTGGCCCGCTACAATGCGGGATCCTTCCAGGACGTCATCAAAATAGTGCTCGGGCGTGCGTTGCTCTTTGCCCTCAGGCGGCCCCTCGGTCGCAAGCTTGACGACGTTCATCTTCGCCCACTGGACCTTGACGCAGGCGAAGGCCATCCGCGCACCTTCGATGCAGACTGATCGCTTTATGGCATCAAGACGAGGGCATGCATTGACCAGCCACTTCATGAGCCCGAAGTGGCTGCTGGGTATGACTTCGGCTGGCCATAGACGGATTATTAAATCCTTCATGGCCGATCCGGTCACCTTATGCATTTCGGACAGCTGTTTTAGCAGATCGCTGAGGGCCATCGGATGCTGTGGCGCAAGGTATTGCGACCAAAACAGCTTCTCCGATGAGCTCCCCTCCTTGGCTCGGAAGAACTTCACAGCATCAGCCACACTGCGAGGCAGATCCGCAAATGCTCATGGAGAGGTCCAAATCCGGGTCAGTAAGAGGTACCGTTTCTTCACAAATTTGCCCTGCATAATGAAGATCTTACCCGCCGCAATTTGTTTGGCCTCCTGGACTTCCCGGAGGGCACCCTGGGCTTCAACCTGGGCCTCTTGTGCGATTTGGAAGGCCTTAGAAAGTTCGGACTCTTGGTTTGCAACCTTGCGCTCCAAGGACTCGCACTTCTTTACGGCGTCCTCGAGCTCCTACCGAACCCCTCAGACCCTTGACTTGTGTTTTTGCAGGTGGATTGTTCCTTCTTCGCCTTCTTTTGGGCCTCGTTCAGAGCCTTCTGGAGGGACTCCACCTCGGCCGCAACTCCTATGAAGCATCATATTAACGTGATCAACACAAACAATTCTTATCATTTTAATGATCTAAAATAGGTCATTACGTACCTTGCTTGTCCTCAAGCTGTTTTTTGACGTGGCCGTGCTCTTCATCGGCCTGCTCCAGCCTCTGCTTTAGTTCGGCTACTTCGGCAGAAAGGGAGGTCGCAGCCAGCATCGATGCATGCTTATTCACATAGACATATATGATTAGTCTCCTGCGAAAATTATTCGATCCTCTGTCCGGCATTTCTTTTCAAACACCGGACAGAGTCTCAGGGGCTACTGTCTGTACTATGACGTTCATTTTGCATAATTGCGTCAAGTACCTCAAAGCCTGTTAGAAGGTTGGCGCAGGCTTCAGTCAGTCTGCTCTTAGCAGACTGAACCTTCTCAACCACCATACCCATAAGGACACGGTGTTCCTCTACAATGGAAACACCTTGGAGCGTTTCCATTAAAGTATCCGGTGCCTCTGGATGGGCAGAGGTCACTGGCAGAATAGGCGCACCTGATTCTGGAGCTGTACGGGCCTCCGGAATAGTATTCGGCTAGGGGCCGAATTGACTATGGCCCCCGTCGCGAGTCTCCAGGGGGTCTGCTCCCCCATGTGTCCGGTGGCCGAGGTTTCGCCCTCTAGCACCACCTCAGCGGCCTCTTGTACCTCTCCCTGGCCTTGGAGGGTCCTTCGGGACAACACTTCGGTGTCGTCCATAGTCTTGGGGGAGGAGGCCAGCGGAAGTGTCCCACTGTCCATCACCTTTGGATCCAGCGTATTCCCTAAAGATGAGGATCGCTGGAGGTGATCGAGAGCCGGACTGCAGCACATGATTCAACATATTAAAACCACGAAGTAAAAAAGCTGGATATATATGTGTGTGCAAGTGCCTTTAAGTACTTACGATCCGGCCAGGGGCTTCTTCCTGGGATGCCACTCAGGGCTGCTGTCGGTGTCCGATTCGGAATCGTCCGCAAGGGAGACTCTCCCTTTCTTGGATACCTCCGCCTCCAGATCCATGGAGGCCGCTCTTTTCTTCCTTCCCCCTCGGGGGGAGATTTACTTTCGTCCTCCTCCTCCTCCTCGTTCTCGGCGGGGGAGGAGTGGGTTTCAGCATCTTCAGATGTTGCGTCCGAAGTGCCTCTATGGCGGAGGCCGCTTCTTGTCTCCTGGCCCTTCCTCTTGGCCTTCTTTCCCAACGCCTAATAGGGCATCGGAACCAGCATCTTCATCCGGAGCGGGATAGCTGGGTTTTCGGGAAATAGAGTCGGACACTGGATCCTCTCCGCCTTCTTTATCCAGCTCTGAAAAGACAAATGGAGAAACTTAGACATATTCCTTGGATGCACAGGAAGAGATACACCTTGGAGTATGAAGGACTTACCGGACTAGCTAGATGGGCCAGGTCATATCCGCAGTCCTTGGACGTCTGCAGCCACGTCTGACTGGCCTTGAAAAGCACCTTCCAGATATCTTCGTGCGTGGAGCCGAAGAACTGCCACAAGGTCTGGTGCTTGGCCGGATCGAACTCCCACAGATGGAAAGTCCGGCTTTGGCAAGGAAGGATCCGGTGAAAAAGCATCACCTGGATCACATTGACGAGCTTGATGTTCTTGTGCACCATGCTCTTGACGCACGCCTATAGCGCCGATATCTCATCCGACGACGACCAGTCTAGGCCCTTTTTAGCCAAGAGGTAAGCTGCATTGGGGGCCCGGACTTGAATTCAGGAGCCGCGGCCCAGCTGGTGTCGTGGGGCTCAGTGACATAGAACCACTGCTTCTGCCACCACTTGACAGTTTCCACAAAGGTGCCAGTGGGCCCTATGACATTGGATAGTTTGCTCACCATGGCACCTCCGCACGCCTCATGTTGACCATCCACCACTTTCGGCTTCACATTGAAGATCTTCAGCCATAATCCGAAGTGGGGTGGGATGCGGAGGAAGGCCTCACACACGACAATGAATGTCTTGATGTTGAGGAAAGAATTCAGGGCTAGATCGTGGAAATCTAGCCCATAGTAGAACATGAGTCTGCGGACGAAGGGGTGGAGGGGAAATCCTAACCCGCGGATGAAATGGGTGATGAATACCACCCTCTCGCTGGGGTCTGAGGTGGGGACGATCTACCCCTTGGCCGGAAGCCGGTGGTCGATTCCCTGGGCCAGGTACCCCGCTTCCCAGAGCTCCGTGATGTTCCCCTCTGTGACGGAGGAGGCCATCCACTTGCCATGCGTTCCAGATCCGGACATGGTCGGAGTGCTTTTTGGAGGTGGAAAGGATGGAAGCTTTGGCGCTGGAACTCGAGAACGGATGGGCAAAGAGGAAGAAGGCGTGGGCGAAAGAATGGATCTTTGTCGTCTTATAAAGGCAGCAAATATCAAGCACCTCCCCACTCGCCTTAAAACTCCCCTATTCCCCAAGGGTCGTGCGGACTGATAACCCACAAGTACAGGGGATCGCAACAGTATTCGAGGGTAGAGTATTCAACCCAAATTTATTGATTCGACACAAGGGGAGCCAAAGAATATTCTCAAGTATTAGCAGCTGAGTTGTCAATTCAACCACACCTGGAAACTTAATAGCTGCAGCAAAGTGTTTAGTAGCAAAGTAATATGATAGTAATGGTAACGGTAACAAAAGGTAACAGTAGTAAAATTAATGTTTTTGGTATTTTGTAGTGATGATAGCAATAGCAACGGAAAAGTAAATAAGCGAAGAACAATATATGGAACGCTCGTAGGCAATGGATCGGTGATGGAGAATTATGCCGGATGCGGTTCATCATGTAACAGTCATAACCTAGGGTGACACAGAACTAGCTCCAGGTCATTGATATAATGTAGGCATGTATTCCGAACATAGTCATACGTGCTTATGGAAAAGAACTTGCATGACATCTTTTGTCCTACCCTCCCGTGGCAGCGGGGTCCTTACGGAAACTAAGGGATATTAAGGCCTCCTTTTAATAGAGAACCGGAACAAAGCATTAACACATAGTGAATACATGAACTCCTCAAACTACGGTCATCACCGGTAAGTATCCCGATTATTGTCACTTGGGGGTTAACGGATCATAACACATAATAGGTGACTATAGACTTGCAAGATAGGATCAAGAACACTCATATATTGATGAAAACATAATAGGTTCAGATCTGAAATCATGACACCCGGGCCCTAGTGACAAGCATTAAGCATAGCAAAGTCATAGCAACATCAATCTCAGAACATAGTGGACACTAGGGATCAAACCCTAACAAAACTAACTCGATTACATGATAGATCCCATCCAACCCATCACCGTCCAGCAAGCCTACGATGGAATTACTCACGCACGGCGGTGAGCATCATGAAATTGGTGATGGAGGATGGTTGATGATGACGATGGCGACGGATTCCCCTCTCCGGAGCCCCAAACGGACTCCAGATCAGCCCTCCCGGGATGTTTTAGGGCTTAGCGACGGCTCCGTATCGTAAAATGCGATGATTTCTTCTCTCTGATTTTTCTCTCCCCGAAACTCAATATATGGAGGTAGAGTTGGAGCTGGAGAGGCAACAGGGGGCCCACGAAGTAGGGGGGCGCGCCCTAGGGGGGCAGGCGCGCCCCCCACCCTCGTGGCAAGGTGGTGGGCCCCCTGACCTTCATCTTTGGCAGGTATTTTTCTTATTTTCTGAAAAGTGTCTCCGTGAAGTTTTAGGTCATTCCGAGAACGTTTGCTCCTGTACATAAATAACACCATGGTAATTCTGCTGAAAACAGCGTCAGTCCGGGTTAGTTCCATTCAAATCATGCAAGTTAGAGTCCAAAACAAGGGCAAAAGTGTTTGGAAAAGTAGATACGTTGGAGACGTATCAACTCCCCCAAGCTTAAACATTTGCTTGTCCTCAAGCAATTCAGTTGACAAACTGAAAGTGATAAAGAAAAACTTTTACAAACTCTGTTTGCTCTTGTTGTTGTAAATATGTAAAGCCAGCATTCAAGTTTTTAGCAAAGATTATAACTAACCACATTCGCAATAACACATAGGTCTCAAGTTTACTCATATCAATAGCATAATCAACTAGCGAGCCATAATAATAAATCTCGGATGGCAACACTTTCTCAAAACAATCATAATATGATATAACAAGATGGTATCTCGCTAGCCCTTTCTGAGACCGCAAAACATTAATGCAGACCACCTTTAAATACCAAGGACTGACTAGACATTTTAGTTCATGGTAAAAGAGATCCAGTCAAGTCATACTCAATGTAAACCAATAGTAATGAATGCAAATGACTGCGGTGCTCTCCAACTAGTGCTTTTTAATAAGAGGATGATGCCTCGGCATAAAAGTAAATAGATAGGCCCTTCGCAGAGGGAAGCAGGGATTTTTAGAGGTGCCAGAGCTCGATTCTGAAACATAGGTGAATAATATTTTGAGCGGTATACTTTCATTGTCAACATAACAACCAAGAGATGGCGATATCTTCCATGCTACACACATTATAGGCGGTTCCCAAACAAAATGGTAAAGTTTATACTCCCCCTTCCACCACAAGCATCAATCCATGGCTTGCTCGAAACAATGAGTGCCTCCAACTAACAAGAGTCCCAGGGGGAGTTTCGTTTGCAATTATTTTGATTTAGTTTGCATAAAGCATGGGACTGGGCATCCCGGTGACCAGCCATTTATCTCGTGAGTGAGGAGCGGAGTCCACTCCTCTTGAGAATAAACCGCCTAACATGGAAGATACAGACATCCCTAGTTGATACATGAGCTATTTGAGCATACAAAACAAGATATTTATTTGAAGGTTTAGAGTTTGGCACATACAAATTTACTTGGAACGGCAGGTAGATACCGTATATAGGTAGGTATAGTGGACTCATGTGGAATAACTTTTGGGTTTAAGGGATTGGATGCACAAGCAGTATTCCCGCTTAGTACAGGTGAAGGCTAGAAAAAGACTGGGAAGCGACCAGCTAGAGAGAGACAACAGTCATGAACATGCATTAAAATTAATCAACACCGAATGCAAGCATGAGTAGGATATAATCCACCATGAACATAAATATCGTGAAGGCTATGTTGATTTTGTTTCAACTACATGAGTGAACATGTGCCAAGTCAAGTCACTTAAATCATTCAGAGGAGGATACCACCCTATCATACCACATCATAACCATTTTAATAGCATGTTGGCACGCAAGGTAAACCATTATAACTCATAGCTAATCAAGCATGGCATAAGAAACTATGATCTCTAGTTGTCACTGCAAACATGTTTATTCATAATAGGCTGAATTAGGGACGATGAACTAATCATATTTACAAAAACAAAAGAGGTCGAGTTCATACCAGCTTTTCTCATCTCAGTCAGTCCATCATATATCATCATAATTGCCCTTCACTTGCACGACTGAACGATGTGAATAATAATAATAGTGCACGTGCATTGGACTAAGCTGGAATCTGCAAGCATTCAATAAACAGGAGAATACAAGGCAATGTGGCTCTTTTGTCAGATCAACAATAATGCATATAAGAGCCACTTCAACAATTTAATTATTGTCTTCTCCTATCAACCCCCAAAGAAAAGAAAATAAATAAAACTATTTACACGGGAAAGCTCCCAACAAGCAAAAGAAGAACATGAAATATTTTTGGGTTTTCTTTTTAATTACTACTACAAGCATGGAAATTAAACTAATTAAAAGCTACAACTAGTTTTTTGTTTTTCTTAAGGTTTATTAAACACACAAGAAGAGAGCATAAAAAGGAAAATAAATTAGCATGGATGATACAATGAAAAAGTATGAGCATCAATATTTAGCAATGAGTGTGTGAGCATAAATGTAATGTCGGTGGGAAATACGTACTCCCCCAAGCTTAGGCTTTTGGCCTAAGTTGGTCTATGGCCACGGCTGGCCTAGCGGATATCCATAATAATAGTTGGGGTTGTACTGCAATGAGGAAGAAGAAGGCTCCGATTGCCACTGGCTGGCAATCATCTCCGGATCCCACTGATAATTAGATTGTCGTGAGGGATCAAATTGTGGTTCCAGCTCTGGCTCCTCAGCTGGTGCAGGGTTCCGGTAGGCGTGAATAGCCGTCAACGGAACAAGGTATGTGCCTACAGTCAAATCAAACAAAGAAGGAGCAGGCAAGGTAATAGTCTCAGGATGATGTTTATTAAAGAACAATTGATATTTAAGCTCTCCTGCCCTATTCTTAATAATAAAATCATGTGCTACCATACTTTTATAATCTAGATAAACACGAGGCAGCACTTTTTCTTCCTTCTCAGCATGCCTAATAGGTATGTTAAAATGTGCAGCTAGGCATGTAGCATAGATGCCTCCAAAGATGGGGCCTTTGGTATGGTTCAGACTCAACCGTTTGGCAATAATGCCGCCCATACTAAAAGAGTTATCACCGTATAAACTGTGGTGCAAAATAATAATATCAGGGATACTCAGGCTTCCACAGTTTCCGCGACCGATTAAGCAACGACTAGCAAATAATGCAAAGTAACGTAAAACAGGAAAATGTATGGTAGTGATTCGTGCATCGGAAACTTTCCTAGTTTCCCCTATAGTGATAGATCAATAAAACCCTCCACATCATCGCGATATGGTTCTTCTGTCTTGCCCTCAAAAGAGACTAGACAAATCCGACAAAAATCATAAAGTGACATCTCCTTATGCTCATCATATAAATGAAACTCCACCATAGGTGGTGAGTTCCTAGAATGGAAATGAAAGTTTTGCACAAAGGTATTTGTGAGCAAGAGATACTGATCGCATTGGTCGTGGAGGAAAGCGGTAAGGCCTGCGGTCTGAGCCAACTCATGAAAATCTTCATAAATCCCGACCGCTCTCAAGAAATCCTCGGAAGGCCATTCACATGCCCGAACCTCCGCGGTGCACGGCAAATTATACTTAGGCTTCGGTGCCTTTTCCTTTGAGCTTTGGCTCGATGAGCCCCTCAATAGTCTCCTCATCATTTTCTGAAAAATTCTGAAATTTTTAGTAACTTCAAAATAAAAGTAAACCAAACTCAATAATATTGATAGCAACTACTCCTACAAGTGCCTAGGGCCTATATCATGCGTCAAAACTACTTTTGACCATATAAATTTGACATGCAAGCTCAAGAACAGGCTCACCTAAGGAGCAAAAATTTGCAATGAATAAAGCACTAGAACAAAAACTAATTGGACCAATGGAGGAGTCACATACCAAGGATCAATCTCCCGAAGCAGTTTTGTGAGAGGTGCTTTGAGCAAGAAGATCGAAAATGGCAGTAAAACGAGCTTGGACTCGGGTTTGAGCTGGATATTCGTGTTTGTGGGAAGAAGAAGAAGTGTGTGGGTGCAGGAATAAATGGAGGAGGGCCACCATGGGCCCACGAGGCAGGGGGCGCGCCCTAGAGGGGTGGGCGCGCCCTGCACCCTCGTGGGCAGGTGGCTGGCCCCCTGGTGTGTTCTCAGTTCCATAAATCCTCAAATATTCTAGAAAAAATCATTTTTAATTTTTAGGGCATTTGGAGAACTTTTATTTTCGAGATATTTTTGTATTGCACGGATATCAGATAACAGACAGACAAATATTTATTTTAATTTTATTTAATATAAATTACAGAAAGTAAAAGTGGGATACAAAAGGTTGTGCCTTCTAGTTTCATCCATCTCGTGATCATCAAAAGGAATCCTCTAACAAGGTTGATGAAGTCTTGTTAACGAACTCATTCCGAATAACATGGAACCGGAGAAATTTCGAATAACACTATGTTACCTCAACGGGATATGCACATCCCCAATAATAAGAATATCATATTTCTTCTTGACAGTAGGAAGAGGAAATTCAAAACCTCCAAATATAATCGATGGAATTTTCCAATAGAGTTGATACTATGAACTTGAGGTTGTTTCCTCAGAAAGTGTACCGTATGCTCATTGCCATTAACATGAAAAGTGACATTGCCTTTAGTGCAATCAATAACAGCCCCTACAGTATTCAAAAAGGGTCTTCCAAGAATAATAGACATACTATCGTCCTCGGGAATATCAAGAATAACAAAGTCCGTTAAAATAGTAACATTTGCAACTACAACAGGCACATCCTCACAAATACTGACAAGTATAGCAGTTGATTTATCAGCCATTTGCAAAGATATTTCAGTAGGTGTCAACTTATTCAAATCAAGTCTACGATATAAAGAGAGAGGCATAACACTAACACCGGCTCCAAGATCACATAAAGCAGTTTTAACATAGTTTCTTTTAATGGAGCATGGTATAGTGGGTACTCCTATATCTCCAAGTTTCTTTGGTATTCCACCCTTAAAAGTATAATTAGCAAGCATGGTGGAAATTTCAGCTTCCGGTATATTTCTTTTATTTGTAATAATATCTTTCATATACTTAGCATAAGGATTGGTTTTGAGCATATCAGTTAATCGCATACGCAAAAAGATAGGTCTAATCATTTCAGCAAAGCGCTCAAAATCCTCATCATCCTTTTTCTTGGATGGTTTGGGAGGAAAAGGCATGGGTTTCTGAACCCATGGTTCTCTTTCTTTACCATGTTTCCTAGCAACAAAGTCTTTCTTATCATAATGTTGATTCTTTGATTGTGGGTTATCAAGATCAACAGCAGGTTCAATTTCTATATTATTATCATTACTAGGTGGAGCATCATCATGAACATTATTATTAACATTATCACTAGTTTCAGGTTCATTACTAGATTGAGTTTCAGCATCAGAAATAGAGATATCATTTGGATTCTCAGATGTTTCAACAATAGGATCACTAGAAGCATGCAAAGTCCTATCATTTTTCTTTTTCTTCTTTTTAGAAGAACTAGGTGCATCTATTTTATTTCTCTGAGAATCTTGCTCAAGTCCCTTAGGGTGGCCTTCAGGATACAAAGGTTCCTGAGTCATTCTACCAGTTCTAGTATCCACTCTAACAGCAATATCATTATCTTTACTATTCAATTCATTGAGCAAATCATTTTGAGCTTTAAGTACTTGTTCTACTTGAGTGGTAACCATAGAAGCATGTTTACTATTAAGTTTAAGTTCACCTTTGACATTAGCCATATAATCACCCAAGTGTTCAAGCATATTTGAATTATATTTTAATTGTCTACCAAAATAAGCATTAAAATCTTCTTGCTTAGCCATAAATTTATCAAACTCATCTAAGCATGGGCTAGCAATTTTAGTAAATGGGATTACAGCTTTATCATATATATAGAGAGAATTTACCTTTACTACCTGTGTTGGGTTATCAAGACCATGAATTTCTTTAATAGGTAAAGGATCTGGATTATATGTTTCTTCAACACGTGGTAAATTAAGACCATGTATTTCTTCAATAGGAGGTAAATTCTTAACATATTCAGCTTTAATACCTTTCTCTTTCATAGATTTCTTTGCCTCTTGCATATCTTCAGGACTGAGAAATAGAATACCCCTCTTCTTCGGAGTTGGTTTAGGAATAGGCTCAGGAATTGGCTCCGGAGGTGTCCAATTATTTTCATTTGTCAACATATTATTCAGTAGAATTTCAGCTTCATCCGGTGTTCTTTCCCTGAAAACAGAACCAGCACAACTATCCAGGTAATCTCTGGAGGCATCGGTTAGTCCATTATAAAAGATATCAAGTATTTCATGTTTCTTAAGAGGATGATCAGGCAAAGCATTAAGTAATTGGAGATGCCTCCCCCAAGCTTGTGGGAGACTCTCTTCTTCAATTTGCACAAAATTATATATATCGCTTAAAATAGCTTGTTTCTTATGAGCAGAGAAATATTTAGTAGAGAAGTAATAAATCATATCCTGGGGACTACGCACACAACCAGGATCAAGAGAATTAAACCATATCTTAGCATCACCCTTTAATCAGAACCGAAATATTTTAAGGATGTAAAAGTAACGAGTTCTCTCATCTTTAGTGAATAGGGCGGCTATATCATTCAATTTAGTAAGAGGTGCCACAACAGTTTCAAATTCATAACCATGAAAAGGATCAGATTCAACCAAAGTAATTATACCAGGATCAACGGAGAATTCATAATCCTTATCAGTAACAAAGATAGGTGAAGTAGCAAAAGCAGGGTCAGGTTTCATTCTAGCATTTAGAGATTACTTACTCCATTTAGCTAATAATTTTTTAAGTTTAGTTCTATTTCTGCAAGCTAAAATTGCTAAAGAAGCATCTTGATCAAAAACATAACCCTTAGGAATGGCAAATGGTTCTTCATCATCACTTTCATCAGTATCATCAGATTCAATATTTTCAATTTCTCTAGCCCTAGCAAGTTGTTCATCAAGAAAAGCACTAAGTGGTATAGTAGTATCATGCATAGAGGTAGTTTCATCATAAGTATCATGCATAGCAGAAGTGGCATCATCAATAACATGCGACATATCAGAACGAATAGCAGAAGCAGGTGTAGGTGTCGCAAGCTTACTCAAAACAGAAGGTGAATCAAGTGTAGAGCTAGATGGCAGTTTCTTACCTCCCCTCGCAGTTGAGGGATAGATCTTGGTTTTTGGATCTCTCAAGTTCTTCATAATGATAAGCAGATATATATCCCAAGTGACTCAAAGAATAGAGCTATGCTCCCCGGCAACGGCGCCAAAAAATAGTCTTGATAACCCACAAGTATAGGGGATCACAACAGTTTTCGAGGGTAGAGTATTCAACCCAAATTTATTGATTCGACACAAGGGGAGCCAAAGAATATTCTCAAGTATTAGTAGCTGAGTTGTCAATTCAACCACACCTGGAAACTTAATATCTGCAGCAAAGTGTTTAGTAGCTAAGTAATATGATAGTAATGGTAACGGTAGCAAAAGGTAACCATAGTAAAAGTAATGTTTTTGGTATTTTGTAGTGATGATAGCAATAGCAACGGAAAAGTAAATGAGCGAAGAACAATATATGGAAAGCTCATAGGCGATGGATCGGTGATGGAGAATTATGCCGGGTGCGGTTTATCATGTAACAGTCATAACCTAGGGTGACACAGAACTAGCTCCAGTTCATTGATATAATGTAGGCATGTATTCCGAACATAGTTATACATGCTTATGGAAAAGAACTTGCATGGCATCTTTTGTCCTACCCTCCCGTGGCAGCGGGGTCCTTACGGAAACTAAGGGATATTAAGGCCTCCTTTTAATAGAGAACCGGAACAAAGCATTAACACATAGTGAATACATGAACTCCTCAAACACGGCCATCACCGGTAAGTATCCCGATTATTGTCACTTCGGGGTTAACGGATCATAACACATAATAGGTGACTATAGACTTGCAAGATAGGATCAAGAACACTCATATATTGATGAAAACATAATAGGTTCAGATCTGAAATCATGGCACTCAGGCCCTAGTGACAAGCATTAAGCATAGCAAAGTCATAGCAACATCAATCTCAGAACATAGTGGACACTAGGAATCAAACCCTAACAAAACTAACTCGATTACATGATAGATCCCATCCAACCCATCACCGTCCAGCAAGCCTATGATGGAATTGCTCACGCACGGCGGTGAGCATCATGAAATTGGTGATGGAGGATGGTTGATGATGACGATGGCGACGGATTCCCCTCTCCGGAGCCCCGAACGGACTCCAGATCAGCCCTCCCGAGAGGTTTTAGGGCTTGGCGGCGGCTCCGTATCGGAAAACGCGATGATTTCTTCCCTCTAATTTTTTCTCCCCGAAACTTAATATATGGAGGTGGAGTTGGAGATGGAGAGGCAACAGGGGGGCCACGAGGTAGGGGGGCGCGCCCCCACCCTCGTGGCAAGGTGGTGGGCCCCCTGGCCTTCATCTTTGACAGTTATTTTTCTTATTTTCTGAAAAGTGTCTCCATGAAGTTTCAGGTCATTCCGAGAACGTTTTCTCCTGCACATAAATTACACCATGGTAATTCTGCTGAAAACAGCGTCACTTCGGGTTAGTTCCATTCAAATCATGCAAGTTAGAGTCGAAAACAAGGGCAAAAGTGTTTGGAAAAGTAGATACGTTGGAGACGTATCACGGACGACACAGTTGGATTACCCACACCCGTATTGATGAGAATCCCGCGATAAGGGGACACGATCTCTTCTTTGATAAGACGTGCCAATGAAAACCGCACCTCGAAATATGGAGCGGGAAGCTAAAAAATGGTTCAAAATAATGACCGAGCAGTGATGTAACGTCTCGCTACAAAAAGTTGTCAGTAGATGGGACTTGTGAAATATTATACTCTTTGCAGCTATATGTGGTGCCTGTCTTGCAGAGCTGGACATGTTTTCTGTGTTCGAGGACTACTTTGAAGTATTCGGAGGAGGAACCCGCCTTTCAATGGCGAAGACAATTTGCGCGCTGGATACATCGTCATTGAAGCCTGGTTCAGGGGCTACTGGGGGAGTCCTGGATTAAGGGGTCCTCGTGTGTCCAGGCTATGTGACGTGGGCCGGACTAATGGGCCATGGAGATACAAGACAGAAGACTTCCTCCCGTCTCCGGATGGGACTCTCCTTGGCGTGGAAGGCAAGCTTAGCGTGCGGATGTGAATATTCCTTTCTCTGTCAACCGGCTTTGTATAACCCTAGCCCCCTCCAGTGTCTATATAAACCGGAGGGTTTAGTCCGTAGAGGCAATCATAATCATACTTGCTAGACAATTAGGGTTTAGCCATCACGATCTCGTGGTAGATCTACTCTTGTAACCCCTATACTCATCAAAGTCAATCAAGCAGGACGTAGGGTATTACCTCCATCAAGAGGGCCCGAAGCTGGGTAAAACATCGTGTCCCTTTTCTCCTGTTACCATCAATCCTTAGACGCACAGTTCGGGACCCCTACCCGAGATCTGTCGGTTTTGACACCGACAGGCACCAGCCCTTCCTTCTGGTGGTCGAAGGGGTTGCCTACAATGAGGCCTGTCTGACCCAGGATTTCCTTGTCGTTCCTAAAGTCTGCAATAAGGAATTTGACTCGGCCTCCCTTGAGGAACTTCTTAAATTCCTCGCACTCAACGTCGGCATGGCATATGTGATAGACCAAGCATAAGTCATGCACGCTAACCTGGATCACGACGAGCTTCTTCTTCTCTACCTCCGTTAGATTCTTCTCACTTCCCAGGACTGTGGTGTACTCAACATCTAGCCCAGCGACCCACTCATCATTTGAGTTTTTGAACATGCGTCTGAAGCGAGCAAGATATCCTTTCACCGTTGCGGAAGAACCGGTGTAGATGACATTGGCCGATGATGGTTCTAACCTTGTACTCATTGCCAATCATGGAGATTTGGGACGCCATGGATTTGGGAGGAGGGTTAGGATTAGTGGAACTGCCGTAATGTGAAAGGACGGGATGACTAGGAGCGAACTGCGGTAATGTTAAAGGACGTCCGGGGACGAGTACGAGCAAGAACTGCCAGCATTTTTTGTAAAAATGCTGAGTGGGGTGTGCGAACGGCAGGGTGAATATCCTATCCTGGAGGGTTATTCTGCAAATTTTCAGCAACTTAGCATGTGACCGTTCGATCTCAGATCCAAAGGCTGCCAGCAGCCCGTATCATGGTCGCGCCTACCATGACCATCGCCTCGCTCGCGCCCTTGGAGATTTAACACGGTGCGTTAGGCTACCTGATGTTGGCATGTCATACATAGTCATCACTTATACAACAAGGTTAGCTATAAGAGTGTTTTTTTACTTCTCTCTATATCTTTCTTCGTAGTATTTATTGCATTTGCCAAGGAGTGACCTCTTCCAATGAAATGGTAGTCTCAAGTCATTAAAAGCATGCACACCCCACATCTCTTATTGGTTGATATGTCAAGAAACAAGAAATGATGTATGCACCGTGCCTAAGTGTATTGGGATCATTTGGTTTTCGTAAGATGACATGCACACCTAGACAGAGGGAGTAATTAACTTGCCACATCAGACTTTATGCCTATGTGGCAGGCTTAGCATCTGTACGAGCAAGTACAATAGTGGGCTATAAGCCCGCTTACATGGCATTTTTGCATATGTGGAGGAAAGAGGCAAGGAAAAAATGGATGAGTGGGCTCTCATGCAAGAGCCAATGAGGGAGTCTTGGATTAGGGGGTCTCCGGACAGCCGGACTATATCCTTTGGCTAGACTGTTGGACTATGAAGATACGAGATTGAAGACTTCGCCCGTGTCCAGATGGGACTCTACTTGGCGTGGAAGGCAAGCTAGGCAATACTGATATGTATATCTCCTCCTTTGTAACCGACCTTGTGTAACCCTAGCCCCTTCCGGTGTCTATATAAATCGGAGGGTTTTAGTCCGTAGGACAACATACAATCAGACCATAGGCTAACTTCTAGGGTTTAGCCTCTCCGATCTCGTGGTAGATCAACTCTTGTACTACACATATTATCAAGAATAAATCAAGCAGGACGTAGGGTTTTACCTCCATCAAGAGGGCCTGAACTTGGGTAAAACATCGTGTCCCCTGCCTCCTGTTACCATCCGCCTTAGACGCACAGTTCGGGACCCCCTACCCGAGATCCGCCGGTTTTGACACCGACATTGGTGCTTTCATTGAGAGTTCCTCTGTGTCGTCGTCATTAGGCTGGCTGGCTCCTTCGATCATCGATAGCGATGCAGTCCAGGGTGAGACTTTTCTCCCCGGACAGATCCTTGTATTCGGCGGCTTCGTACTGCGGGCCAACTCGCTTGGCCATCTGGAGCAGATCGAGAGCTACTCCCCTGGCCACCAGGTCAGGTTTGGAATCTTAAACTACACGGCCGACATTCGCGGAGACTCGATCTTCGACGGATTCGAGCCCTTGCCAAGAGCGCCGCATGGTCACGATGAGCATGATTTAGCTCTACCATCGGACAGTGTTCAGGCAACCGCTCCAACCCTCAATTTGGAGCCAATTGCGCCATCCATGGACGGGTGGATAGACCCCGCCACGGAGGCTGCACTCTCATCGGCGATCGAGCCGAATATCGACCTTACCCTTCACGGGAGCCATGACGCTGAACTACCGGATTCTTCCTCGGCCCGTGCCTATCGAATCCGACTGGGCGCCGATCATGGAGTTTACCTCCGCGGATATTTTTCAGCACTCGCCCTTCGGCGACATACTGAACTCATTAAGGTCTCTCTCCCTGTCAGGAGAGTCCAGGCCAAACTATGTTCGGCAGGATTGGGATGCGGATGACGAAGAAATTTGCCGCCCACCCACCACCCACGTAGTAGCCACTGTCGACGATTTGACCGACATGCTCAACTCCGAAGACATCGACGGTATGGACGACGATGCAGGAGACGAACAGGAACCACTGCCTACAGGGCACTGGACACCCACTTCATCATATGATGTATACATGGTGGACACACCCAAAGAAAACGATGACGAGGAACGGAAGGACGCAGCAAAGGGTTGTTCCCTCGAGAAGCAGTCAAAGCGGCGGCGTAAGCGCCGCTCCAAATCCCGCCTCGGCAGAAACAACGATCATATAGACCCAGCGATAGAGCAGGGTCAACCATCGCCCGACCAGGGAAACACGAAGAATCAAACCGAACAACCCGACCCCGTTGAAGATAACAGTCCGGATGATATCACACCGGACAGGCACCCGGAGCAACAGAATGCCCATCAAAGGCTGGTTGCCACTGCGAGGAGTCTGAAAATGCAGAAGCAAAGGCTCAGGGCTGCACAAGACGCACTCATAATCAGATGGAGTGAAGTACTCAACACCGCAGCGAAGTACGGCGGTAATCGCCACACCAAGAGCTACTCGAAGCGAAAGCTGCTAGCTGAATTCGATGAGGAGGCCTTAGATCCCCCGCAATCAAAAAACAAAACGGCCATCCAGTCGGATAGACGACCTCGTGGCCAACATAGAATGGCAAACGACGCCGCACATAAGCCGGTACACGATCCACGTGAGGACTCGCATCAGAAGTACGGCGCAACCAGATCCATCTACGGGCCACGCAAGCGCGCTCCAGCACGCAATGCAACACAACAAACATCCCAATACCACAGTACACCCAAATACAGGGGTGCTGCACACCCCCTATGTTTCACCGATGAGGTGCTGAACCATGAATTTCTAGAGGGATTCAAACCCGTAAACATAGAGGCGTACGATGGAACGACAGACCCCGGGGTCTGGATTGAGGACTACATCGTCCATATCCATATGGCTTGAGGAGACGATCTCCACGCCATCAAGTACTTACCCCTCAAACTCAAAGGGCCAGCTCGGCACTGGCTTAAAAGCCTCCCCAAAAACTCCATTGGAAGCTGGGAAGAGCTCGAAGACGCCTTTCGGGCAAATTTTCAAGGGACCTATGTCCGACCATCGGATGCAGACGATTTAAGTCATATAACTCAACAGCCCGGAGAGTCAGCCCGAAAGCTTTGGAACAGGTTCCTCACTAAAAAGAACCAAATAGTCGACTGTCCGGACGCCGAAGCCTTAGCAGCTTTCAAGCACAACGCTCGAGATGAATGGATTGCTAGACATCTCGGCCAAGAAAAGCTGAGAACAATGGCAGCATTAACAAGCCTCATGACCCGCTTTTGCACGGGCGAGGACAACTAGTTAGCCCGATGCAGCACCAGCGACCCAAGTACATCCGAAGTCAGGGATGGAAACGGGAAATCACGAGGTAGCAAAAACAAGCACCGGAATAAAGAAGACAGCCCGAAGAGCACAGCGGTAAACGCCGGATTCAAAAGCTCTAGGCCAGGTCAGCAAAAGCTGCCCCCCCAAAGGCAACAGAGACGAACTGTCAAGCCTAAACAAGATTTTGGACCAAATATGTCAGATCCATAGCACCCCCGATAAACCTGCAAATCATACCCATAGAGAATGTTGGGTCTTCAAGCAGTTTGGCAAGCTCAACGCCGAACACAAGGGGCAGGATACACCAAGCGAAGACAAGGACGAGCCTCGCAAGCAAAGCACTGGGGAATAGAAGAAGTTCCCACCAGAAGTCAAAACAGTAAACGTATTACACGTGACAAAGGGGAGAAACAAAGCGGCACTCCTAGAGACACATGCCCTAGGGCCTATCACCGCGGAGTCCTGCCACTGGTCGTTCCAACCGGTCACCTTCGACCATCGAGATTACTCGGCAGGTATCCGGCGTGCAGGATGGGCTGCCTTGGTATTAGACCCAATAATTGACGAATACCACTTCACACGAGTCCTGATGGACGGTGGCAGCAGTCTAAACCTGATATATCAGGACACAGTCCACAAAATGGGGATAGACCCAACAAAAATTAGCCGCAGCAATACTACCTTTAAAGGAGTAACGCCAGGCCCAGAGGCCCATTGCACGGGCTCCCTGCTACTAGAGGTTATATTCGGCTTTCCAGATAACTTCCGTAGCGAACATTTAACGTTCCACATCGCTCCGTTCCAAAGTGGCTATCAAGCACTACTCGGACGCGAAGCTTTCTCTCGCTTTAATGCAATACCGCATTACGCTTCCCTCATGCTTAAGATGCCCGGTCCACATGGCATCATTACAGTAAATGGAAATATTGAGCTCTCCTTGCGCGCAGAAGACTGTGCGGCTGCCCTGGCAGCCACACACTAAACGGCCTCACCAACTAAAGCATCTGACAAGTCATTAAGACCACGGACACGGTTGGACGAGTCCGGTACTGCTATATGTAATTGATACAGGTTTGATGGCTATACCCCTATTACAATACAAAGGGGTCAACGCGCGCGCACAAGTGACAATCAGGCTCAACTTTACTCATATTGTTTATTTATATAACTTAGCTTTTGCACTGCAAACTTTTTAGTTAAGTTCCTCTCTTTTTTAGATGACCATCGTGCTACACCCGTCCAGAATACGACACAACGGAGACACAGGCACAGACGTGCAGCAGGGACCCATTCGAAGGATTCTTTTTAGATTAATACCCTGCGTAAACCTTTTTTACAGTCTCTTGTTGATACACATCCCTCAGATTCTTAGTACAATTGAGAAGATGCTGACGTATTGGCATGTGGCCACGTCAGAATATTGCACGTACCTGGACACCAGGGGCTTATTACAAAGTGCACTGTTTAGGCCCGGTTTACACCATAAATACCAATACCTTAGGGAGTGTTCGGCGTCGCGAGTTTGGCCTTATATGCATCAGCTCCGAATCATGTCTTTGGTCAAATGTTGGGTTTGCCCAGCTCCTGTATTTTGCTGCCTTACGTTCTGCTCTATCGGCTAAGGCAGCACCAGGAGAACTACTGCGATTGTGCCCTGGTTCATCCGGACGAGCACCTCCGTAGAGAAAGCCGAAAACTGACTGTCATGATATAGCGTGAGACTGGTCAACCACTCGATGACCTATCGGAATCTTCGGGATTCTTCCGCCTTAGCGAAGGGCCGTTTCCCGGCCAGGCATGTACGCACCCCGAATTCGGATGAGTGCGGAGCCACCAGGGGCTATATAGTAGCCCCATTGTCAAACTCCTCAGGCTAAGTGAAAGTGTTAAAGCATTATAGTCCGGTTGCCTAGTTCGCTGCGCTAGCACCTCCTTAATGGACCAAGACGTTGGGTCAAGTGTGAACATGCATCTTCTGCGAACACCCCCGCATTACATGCGTGGGGGCTGAAGCCGACGACTGCAATCTTTCAGGTTATATACATATATACATAAACAGCCGCACAAGAGGCATCATAATACTTTCGGGCAAAAGTATAAATACAACCTTGATAAACTTAATAAAACATTGTTTTTACAATGGGAATACATGTCACTCAAACATAATATTCTTCAAGCACTGGGCCTCTACCGAACGAGCGCCTTCAAGAACTTCTTCAAAATAGTGCTCGGCAGCCACTCGGCCTATGGACGAACCCTCGCCTCAATAGTGGTGGCATCCATCTCCGCCCAGTATGTTTTGACACGGGCAAGGGCCATCCGCGAGCCTTCTATGCACGCCGACCTCTTCATCGCGTTAATGCGTGGCACCGCATCAAGGAACTGCTGCACCAAACTAAAATAGTTGTTCGGCTTTGGCCTTTCCGGCCACAGATGATCCACAACAGACCTCATAGTGAGTCCGGACAATCTATTCAGCTCGGCCCATTCGGCAAGACAATCAGTCAATGGAAGCGGATGCTCTAGAACGTTAAACTGTGACCAGAATAGCTTGTCCACTTCACTATCGGTTTGATCTCGGAAGTATTCGGCCGCATCGACAACACTCGCCGCCAAGTCCAGATATGCATCCGCCGAACTCCACAGCCGGTCCAGAGGGGCTTACCGAGGATCTCCAAACTTCCTCCGCAACATAAAGGGTTTCCAGACGCGATATCCCCGACTTGATGCAGCTCCTCCTTTTTCGCTCTCATCGCAGAGCGGGTGTCTTTGGTCGCCATCGTGGCATTTTTTAGGTCCATCGCCTTCGCCAAGCTGGCAACGGTTGGCAATATCGTTTAACTTTACAGCCATCTTGGCCATTTTCTCTTTGCTCTCGCAATGTGCGGCCTGTTCGGCACTTAACTCTTCGGCCGCTTGCAAAGGAGCCGCATTGCTACTCCTTGGTTGCTCCTTGGCTCGGGCAAGCTCCGCCCGAAGGGTCTCCACGGTGGCCGCTCCATCTGCAGTCACAACATATTAAAGATACCGACATCATGCTGCTCTTATTATGCGACGATCAATAGAAAGGACACTCACCCTGTGCCTCATCAAGCCGCTCGTTGACAAGCACGATATCGGCATCTGTCGCATCCAGCTGCCGCTTTAGTTCGACATACCCATCAGTCTGGCTAGCCACCGGAGCCTCCACCACCTGCACATAAAGGCAGTCTGGTTATCGCCTGGGACTATGATCCTTTGTTTGCTGCCGTTTTCAATGACAACCAGAGTCTCAGGGGCTACTATCTACACAGGGCACATCTAAAAATGTGCGGTACTTTCAAAAATATACATCATTTCACGTACCTCAAAACCTGTCAGTAGACTCATAAAGGCTTCATGCAGCCCGCTTTTGGCGGACGAAATCCTTTCAATCACCGTACCCATCAATGCGCGGTGCTCTTCTAAGATAGCCGCCTTCTCCAGCAGATCCCTCCGTACATCCGACCATGCACCAAACGGTGCCGGACTCTTTTGATTGCTCTCTTCGGGAGCCGGATACTGAGGACTTCGGGTGGCTATAGGATTACCTTTTGGCCTTGCCGGATCAGGAGAAGCCCTCCGCGACGACACCTCAGGGTCGCCCGCTTCGTAAGGCGGCATGGCAGGGGGAGGCGTCTCGCTCTCCACCATCTCCAGAAGAAGATCCCCCGAAGACGAGCTCAGCTGAGAAGGGCTAAGATCCCAACTGCAAGATAAATACTTCGGTTATTTTCCTCAGAAGTAAGGTAGGATATCTTCACTATTAAATACGTTTTGATTACTTACAACTCGTTAGAGGGCTGATCCCCACGCGGACATTGTGCGGCAAGAACACCCTCCGAGGCAGGACCCTCTGGCGGAGATTTCTTCTCCCGTTTGGAAACCTTGATTTCCGGATCATCGGAGGTAGTCCTCTTCCTTCCCCGGGGAGAGAGAATGTCAAATTCTTCCCCTCGGCTATCCTCCCTCGCAGAGGCGCTCATTCCCTCGGTTGGAATAGGTAGCGATGGAGGCCCGCTTTCGCCCTCTTTATTCCCCCCTTCATCTTCCTTTGAGGGCACCGGACAAGGTGCTGGCTCGAGCATCTTTTCCAGCACCGGATTGTCCAAGCCCTCAGGAAGGGGGGCCGAACACCGGATCATCTTCGCCTTTGTTATCCAGTCCTGGTCAACGAGCGATTCTTCAGAACGATGTCGTGATAAATAAAAGGACGGTGTGTTCGGCCATGGGATTACTGTTGGAAATATGCCCTAGAGGCAATAATAAAAGTGTTATTATTATATTTCTTTGTTCATGATAATAGTCTTTTATTCATGCTATAACTGTATTATTCGGAAATCGTAATACACGTGTGAATACATAGACCACAATATGTCCCTAGTGAGCCTCTAGTTGACTAGCTCGTTGTGATCAATAGATAGTCATGGTTTCCTGGCTATGGACATTGAATGTCGTTGATAACGGGATCACATCATTAGGAGAATGATGTGATGGACAAGACCCAATCCTAAGCCTAGCACAAAGATCGTGTAGTTCGTATGCTAAAGCTTTTCTAATGTCAAGTATCTTTTCCAAAGACCATGAGATTGTGCAACTCCCGGATACCGTAGGAATGCTTTGGGTGTACCAAACGTCACAACATAACTGGGTGGCTATAAAGGTGCATTACAGGTATCTCCGAAAGTGTCTGTTGGGTTGGCACGAATCGAGGCTGGGATTTGTCACTCCGTGTAAATGGAGAGGTATCTCTGGGCCCACTCAGTAGGACATCATCAGAATGTGCACAACGTGACCAAGGGGTTGATCACGGGATGATGTGTTACGGAACGAGTAAAGAGACTTGCCGGTAACGAGATTGAACAAGGTATCGGTATACCGACGATCGAATCTCGGGCAAGTAAAATACCGCTAGACAAAGGGAATTGTATACGGGATCGATTGAGTCCTTGACATCATGGTTCATCCGATGAGATCATCATGGAACATGTGGGAGCCAACATGGGTATCCAGATCCCGCTGTTGGTTATTGACCGGAGAACGTCTCGGTCATGTCTGCATGGTTCCCGAACCCGTAGGGTCTACACACTTAAGGTTCGATGACGCTAGGGTTATAAAGGAAGGTTGTATGTGGTTACCGAATGTTGTTCGGTATCCCGGATGAGATCCCGGACGTCATGAGGAGTTCCGGAATGGTCCGGAGGTAAAGATTTATATATGGGAAGTCCTGTTTTGGTCACCGGAAAAGTTTCGGGTTTTTCCGGTAACGTACCGGGACCACCGGGAGGGTCCCGGGGGTCCACCAAGTGGGGCAACCAACCTTGGAGGGCAGCATGGGCCATGTGTGGGAGGGGACCAGCCCCAGGTGGGCTGGTGCGCCCCCCCTAGGGCCCAAGGCGCAAGGGAAGTGGGGAAGGGGGCAAACCCTAGGGCAGATGGGCCCTAAGGCCCACCCTAGGTGCGCCTCCCCCCTCTCCCCCTTCTGGCCGCACCAGATGCCATCTGGGGGCTGCCGCCACCCCTAGGGAGGGAACCCTAGAGGGGGCACAGCCCCCTCCCATCCTCCTATAAATAGTGGGGGTTTTGGGGCTGTCCAACACATGAGAACTTCTCCCTCTTGGTGCAGCCCTGCCTCTCTTCCTCCTCCTCCTCTCCCGTGGTGCTTGGCGAAGCCCTACTGGATTGCCACGCTCCTCCACCACCACCACGCTGTTGTGCTGCTGCTGGATGGAGTCTTCCTCAACCTCTCCCTCTCTCCTTGCTGGATCAAGGCATGGGAGACGTCACCGGGCTATACGTGTGTTGAACGCGGAGGTGCCGTCCGTTCGGCACTAGGATCTCCGGTGATTTGGATCACGACGAGTACGACTCCTTCAACCCCGTTCTCTTGAACGCTTCCGCTTAGCGATCTACAAGGGTATGTAGATGCACTCTCCTTCCCCTCGTTGCTAGTTTCTCCATAGATAGATCTTGGTGATACGTAGGAAAATTTTGAATTTCTGCTACGTTCCCCAACAGTGGCATCATGAGCTAGGTCTATTGCGTAGATTCTTTGCACGAGTAGAACACAAAGTAGTTGTGGGCGTTGATGTTGTTCAATATGCTTACCATTACTAGTCCAATCTTGTTTCGACGGTATTGTGGGATGAAGCGGCCCGGACCGACCTTACACGTACTCTTACGTGAGACAGGTTCCACCGAATGACATGCACTTGGTGCATAAGGTGGCTAGCGGGTGCCAGTCTCTCCCACTTTACTCGGAACGGATTCGATGAAAAGGGTCCTTATGAAGGGTAAATAGCAATTGACATATCACGTTGTGGTTTTTGCGTAGGTAAGAAATGTTCTTGCTAGAAACCCATAGCAGCCACGTAAAACATGCAAACAACAATTAGAGGACGTCTAACTTGTTTTTGCAGGGTATGCTATGTGATGTGATATGGCCAAGAAGAATGTGATGAATGATATGTGATGTATGAGATTGATCATGTTCTTGTAATAGGAATCACGACTTGCATGTCGATGAGTATGACAACCGGCAGGAGCCATAGGAGTTGTCTTTATTTATTGTATGACCTGCGTGTCATTCAACAACGCCATGTAATTACTTTACTTTATTGCTAACCGGTAGCCATAGTAGTAGAAGTAATAGTTGGCGAGACAACTTCATGAAGACACGATGATGGAGATCATGGTGTCATGCCGGTGACGATGATGATCATGGAGCCCCGAAGATGGAGATCAATGGAGCTATATGATATTGGCCATATCATGTCACTACTATATAATTGCATGTGATGTTTATTATGTTTATGCATCTTGTTTACTTAGAACGACGGTAGTAAATAAGATGGTCCCTTACAACAATATCAAGAAGTGTTCTCCCCTAACTGTGCACCGTTGCTACAGTTCGTCGTTTCGAAGCACCACGTGATGATCGGGTGTGATAGATCCTTACGTTCACATACAACGGGTGTAAGACAGATTTACACATGCAATACACTTAGGGTTAACTTGACGAGCCTAGCATGTACAGACATGGCCTCAGAACACGGAGACCGAAAGGTCGAGCATGAGTCGTATAGTAGATACGATCAACATGAAGATGTTCACTGATGATGACTAGTCCGTCTCACGTGATGATCGGACACAGCCTAGTTGACTCAGATCATGTAATCACTTAGATGACCAGAGGGATGTCTATCTGAGTGGGAGTTCATAAGATGAACTTAATTATCCTGAACATAGTCAAAAGATTTTTGCAAATTATGTCGTAAGCTCGCGCTTTAGTTCCACTGTTTAGATATGTTCCTAGAGAAAATATAGTTGAAAGTTGATAGTAGCGATTATGCGATCAGTAGAAAACTTATGTCCTTACTTCACCGCTCAGTGTGCTGAACCCCAAACGTCGTTTGTCGATGTTGCGAACATCGGACATACATGTTTTGATAACTACGTGATAGTTCAGTTAAATGGTTTAAGTAGAGGCACCAAAGACGTTTTTCGAAACATCGCGGAACATATGAGATGTTTCGAGGGCTGAAATTGGGATTTCAGGCTCGTGCCCACGTCAAGAGGTATAAGACCTCCGACGATTTTCTAACCTGCACACTAAGGGAGAAAAGCTCAATCGTTGAGCTTGTGCTCAGATTGTCTGAGTGCAACAATCACTTGAATCGAGTGGGAGTTGATCTTCCAGATGAGATAGTGATGTTTCTCCAAAGTCATTGCCACCAAGCTGCTAGAGCTTCATGATGAACTATAACATATCAAGCATAGAGATGATGATCCTTGAGGTATTCGCGTTGTTTGACATCGCGAAAGTAGAAATCAAGAAGGATCATCAATTGTTGATGGTTGGTGAAACCACTAGTTTCAAGAAGGGCAAGGGCAAGAAGGGATACTTCGTGAAACGGCAAATCAGCTGCTGCTCTAGTGAAGAAACCCAAGGTTGAACCCAAACCCGAGACTAAGTGCTTCTGTAATAAGGGAACAACCACTGGAGCAGCATTACCCTAGATACTTGGTAGATGAGAAGGCTGGCAAGGTCGATAGAAGTATATTGGATATACATTATGTTAATGTGTACTTTACTAGTACTCCTAGTAGCACCAGGGTATTAAGATACCGGTTCAGTTGCTAAGTGTTAGTAACTCGAAATAAAAGAGCTACAGAATAAACGGAGACTAGCTAAAGGTGAGCTGACGATGTGTGTTGGAAGTGTTTCCAAATTTGATGTGATCAAACATCGCACGCTCCCTCTACCATCAAGATTATTATTAAACTTGAATAACTGTCTTTGGTGTTTGCATTGAGCATAGACATGATTGGATTATGTCTATCGCAATACGGTTATTCATTTAAGGAGAATAATGGTTACTCTGTTTATTTGAATAATACCTTCAATGGTCTTGCACCTAAAGGAATGGTTTATTGAATCTCGATCGTAGTGATACACATTTTCATGCCAAAAGATATAAGATAGTAATGATAGTACCACCTACTTGTGGCACTGCCATGTAAGTCATATTGGTATAAAACGCATGAAGAAGCTCCATATTGATGGATCTTTGGACTCACTCGTTTTGAAAAGTTTGAGACATGCGAACCACGTCTATTGGTGTATACGCATGAAGAAACTCCATGCAGATGGATCGTTTGGACTCACTTGATTTTGAATCACTTGAGATATGCAAATCATACCACATGGGCAAGATGACTGAAAAGCCTCGTTTTCAGTAAGATGGAACAAGATAGCAACTTGTTGGAAGTAACACATTTTGATGTGTGCAGTCCAATGAGTGCTGAGGCATGCAGTGAATATCGTTATGTTCTTACTTCACAGATGATTCGAGTAGATGTTGAGAATATTTACTTGATGAAACACAAGTCTGAATTATTGAATGGTTCAAGTAATTTCAGAGTGAAGTTGAAGATCATCGTGACAAGAGGATAAAATGTCTATGATAAGATCATAGAGATGAGTATCTGAGTTACGAGTTTTGGCACACAATTAAGACATTGTGGAAATTGTTTCGCAATTAATACCGCCTGGAACACCATAGTGTGATGGTGTGTCCGAACATCATAGTTGCACCCTATTGGATATGGTGCGTACCATGATGTCTCTTATCGAATTACCACTATTGTTGATGGGTTAGGCATTAGAGACAACCACATTCACTTTAAATAGGGCACCACGTAATTCTGTTGAGATGACACCGTATGAATTATGGTTTAGAGAAACCTAAGTTGTCGTTTCTTAAAAGTTTGGGGCTGCGACGCTTATGTGAAAAAGTTTCAGGTTGATAAGCTCGAACCCAAAGCGGATAAAATGCATCTTCATAGGACACCCAAAATAGTTGGGTATACCTCCTAATTCAAATCCGAAAGCAATAGGGATTGTTTCTTGAATCGGGTCCTTTCTCGAGGAAAAGTTTGTCTCGGAAAGTTGAGTGGGAGGATGGTGGAGACTTGATGAGGTTATTGAACCGTCACTTCAACTAGTGTGTAGCAGGGCACAGGAAGTTGTCCCTATGGCACCTACACCAATTGAAGTAGAAGCTTATGATAGTGATCATGAAACTTCGGATCAAGTCACTACCGTACCTCGTAGGGTGACAAGGATGCGTACTACTTCAGAGTGGTACAGTGATCCTGTCTTGAAGGTCATGTTGCTAGACAACAATGAACCTACGAGCTATGGAGAAGCGATGGTGGGCCCATATTCCGACAAATGGTTAGAAACCATGAAATCTAAGATAGGATCCATGTATCAGAACAAAGCATGGACTTTGGTGGACTTGCCCAATGATCGGCAAGCCATTAAGATAAATGGATCTTTAAGAAGAAGACGGACGTGGACGGTAATGTCACCTTCTATGAAGCTCGACTTGTGGCATAGAGTTTTTCACAAGTTCAAGGAGTTGACTACGATGAAATTTTCTCATCCGTAGCGATGCTTAAGTCTGTCGGATTCATGTTAGCATTAGCTGCATTTATGAAATCTGGCAGATGGATGTCAAAACGAGTTTCCTTACCAATTTTCGTAAGGAAAGGTTGTATGTAATATAATCAGAAAGGTTTTGTCGATCCTAAGGATGCTAAAAGGTATGCTAGCTCTAGCGATTCTTCCATGGACTGGAGTAAGCATCTCGGAGTTGGAATGTGTACTTTGATAAGATGATCAAAGATTTTGGGTTTATACAAAGTTTATGAGAAACTTGTATTTCCAAAGAAGTGAGTGGGAGCACTATAGAATTTCTGATGAGTATATGTTGTTGACATATTGATGATCAGAAATGATGTAGAATTTCTAGAAAGCATATAGGGTTATTTGAAAGGTGTTTTTCAATAGAAAACCTAGATTAAGCTACTTGAACATTGAGCATCAAGATCTATAAGGATAGATCAAAATACTTAATAATACTTTCAAATGAGCACATACCTTGACATGATCTTGAAGGTGTTCAAGATGGATCAGTCAAAGAAGAAGTTCTTGCCTGAGTTGTAAGGTATGAAGTTAAGACTTAAAGCTCGACCTCGGCAGAAAAGAGAGAAAGGACGAAGGTCGTCCCCTATGCTTTAGACGTAGGCTCTACAGTATGCTATGCTAAGTACCGCACCTGATGTGTGCCTTGCCACATGTCTGGCAAGAGAGTACAAAGGTGATCAAGGAGTGGATCATTAGATAGCGGTCAAAGTTATCCTTAGAGGAATAAGGATATGTTTCTCGATTATGGAGGTGATAAAGAGCTCGGCGTAAAGGGTTACGTTGATGCAAGCTTTAACACCTATCTGAATGACTCTGAGTAGCAAACTGGATACGTATAGTGGAGCAACCATTTGGAATAGCTCCAAGTGGAGCGTGGAAGCAGCATTTACAATATAACCTAGAAATTTGCAAAGTACATACGGATCTGAATGTTACAGATCCGTTGACTAAAACCTCTCTCACAAGCGGAACATGATCAAACCCCAGAACTCATTGAGTCTTAATCACATGATGATGTGAACTAGTTTAATGACACTAATAAACTCTTTGGATGTTGGTCACATGGTGATGTGACCTGTCAGTGTTAATCACATGGTGATGTGAACTAGATTATTGACTCTAGTGCAAGTGGGAGACTGTTGGAAATATGCCCTAGAGGCAATAATAAAAGTGTTATTATTATATTTCTTTGTTCATGATAATAGTCTTTTATTCATGCTATAACTGTATTATTCGGAAATCGTAATACACGTGTGAATACATAGACCACAATATGTCCCTAGTGAGCCTCTAGTTGACTAGCTCGTTGTGATCAACAGATAGTCATGGTTTCCTGGCTATGGACATTGGATGTCGTTGATAACGGGATCACATCATTAGGAGAATGATGTGATGGACAAGACCCAATCCTAAGCCTAGCACAAAGATCGTGTAGTTCGTATGCTAAAGCTTTTCTAATGTCAAGTATCTTTTCCTTAGACCATGAGATTACGCAACTCCCGGATACCGTAGGAATGCTTTGGGTGTACCAAACGTCACAACGTAACTGGGTGGCTATAAAGGCGCATTACAGGTATCTCCGAAAGTGTCTGTTGGGTTGGCACGAATCGAGACTGGGATTTGTCACTCCGTGTAAACGGAGAGGTATCTCTGGGCCCACTCGGTAGGACATCATCGGAATGTGCACAATGTGACCAAGGGGTTGATCACGGGATGATGTGTTACGGAACGAGTAAAGAGACTTGCCGGTAACGAGATTGAACAAGGTATCGGTATACCGACGATCGAATCTCGGGCAAGTAAAATACCGCTAGACAAAGGGAATTGTATACGGGATCGATTGAGTCCTTGACATCGTGGTTCATTCGATGAGATCATCGTGGAACATGTGGGAGCCAACATGGGTATCCAGATCCCGCTGTTGGTTATTGACCGGAGAACGTCTCGGTCATGTCTGCATGGTTCCCGAACCCGTAGGGTCTACACACTTAAGGTTCGATGACGCTAGGGTTATAAAGGAAGTTTGTATGTGGTTACCGAATGTTGTTCGGTGTCCCGGATGAGATCCCGGACGTCACGAGGAGTTCCGGAAAGGTCCGGAGGTAAAGATTTATATATGGGAAGTCCCGTTTTGGTCACCGGAAAAGTTTCGGGTTTTTCCGGTAACGTACCGGGACCACCGGGAGGGTCCCGGGGGTCCACCAAGTGGGGCCACCAACCTTGGAGGGCAGCATGGGCCAAGTGTGGGAGGGGACCAGCCCCATGTGGGCTGGTGCGCCCCCCCACAGGGCCCAAGGCGCAAGGGAAGTGGGGAAGGGGGCAAACCCTAGGGCAGATGGGCCCTAAGGCCCACCCTAGGTGCGCCTCCCCCCTCTCCCCCTTCTGGCCGCACCAGATGCCATCTGGGGGCTGCTGCCACCCCTAGGGAGGGAACCCTAGAGGGGGCGCAGCCCCCTCCCCTCCTCCTATAAATAGTGGGGGTTTTGGGGCTGTCCAACACATGAGAACTTCTCCCTCTTGGTGCAGCCCTGCCTCTCTTCCTCCTCCTCCTCTCCCGTGGTGCTTGGCGAAGCCCTAATGGATTGCCACGCTCCTCCACCACCACCACGCTGTTGTGCTGCTGCTGGATGGAGTCTTCCTCAACCTCTCCCTCTCTCCTTGCTGGATCAAGGCATGGGAGACGTCACCGGGCTGTACGTGTGTTGAACGCGGAGGTGCCGTCCGTTCGGCACTAGGATCTCCGGTGATTTGGATCACGACGAGTACGACTCCTTCAACCCCGTTCTCTTGAACGCTTCCGCTTAGCGATCTACAAGGGTATGTAGATGCACTCTCCTTCCCCTCGTTGCTGGTTTCTCCATAGATAGATCTTGGTGATACGTAGGAAAATTTTGAATTTCTGCTATGTTCCCCAACAATTACTTGGGCGGTGGTGCGGTTGCTGCTCGGGCCCACGTCCTCGGTAGTGTCCGAACACTCTATTTAGGGTCCGAAGAACGATTTGTACATATCCTTGTGCTTCATGCCGAGGAAGTTCTGAATAGTGCGCGGTCCTTCTGGGTTGAATTCCCACATGCGGAGGGGCCGGCGTTTGCAAGGCTGGACTCGACGAACCAGCATGACTTGCATTACCATAACCAGACTGAAATCTCCCTCGAAGAGATCTCAGATACGGCTCTGCAGTATTGGCACGTCCTTGGCTGGACCCCAGCTCAGTCCCCTACTGATCCATGACATTAGTTGTGGTGGAGGGCCCGAGCGAAAGGTGGGGCAGCTACCCACTTGGCACTTCGGGGAGCTGTGATGTAAAACCACTCCCGTTGCCACAATCCGGACACCTCTGGAAAGGAACCCTTTGGCCATGGAGCATCAGCAATTTTGCTTAATAAAGCACCTCCGCACGCTGCATATTGTCCCTCAACCATCTTTGGCTTCAGATCGAAGGTCTTGAGCCACAAGCCGAAGTGAGGGGTAATGCAGAGGAAGGCCTCACAAACGACAATAAATGACGAGATGTGAAGAAGGGAGTCCGGGGCCAGATCGTGAAAATCTTGCCTGTAATAGAACATAAGACCCCTGACAAAGGGATCCAGAGCAAGGCCTCGTTCTCGGAGGAAGTGGGAGACAAGCACAACGCTCTCGTTGGGTTCGGGAGTAGGGACGACCTGCCCTCGGGTGGGCGGCCTATGCAAAATTTCGGCGGTCAGATATCTGGCCTACCTCAACTTCTTGATGTCCTCCTCCGTGACGGAGGAAGACATCCACCGGCCTTGAAGGCTGGATCTGGACATGATTGAAGGTCCGAAGCGCCTGACCTTGGCTTTGGGTGTTAGAACTCAAGGCGGGGGAGGGATTCAATTGAGCACGGGAGGGAAAAAAGTAACAGCCTTGTCCCTTTATAAAGAGGGTGAATATCAAGCGTCCTCCTCGTGGCCGTTTGGGACTTGCCTAAAATCTAGGAGTCCTAGGCACGGTTGGGTTACCCACATCCGTATTGATGAGAATCCCGTAAAAAGGGGAACACGATCTCTGCTTTGACAAGACGTGTCAAGAAACCGCCTCGCGTTATGTGCGGGGCTGGTTTGTGGATATATTATCGGGCCATGGCGTCATGTCATGCTGCCAAAACATGTCAGCAGATTAGATTTGTGGAAATACTATTCTCTCTACGGTGGTATGTGGAACTTATTTTGCAGGGTCGGACACTATCCTTGTATTCAAACTCTTCTGTGGTGTATTCGGAGGAGGAACCCGCCTTGCAATGCCGAAGACAACACTGCGCGCCGAACTGATCGTCATTGAAGCCTGGTTCAAGGGCTACTGAGGGAGTCCTGGATTAGGGGGTCTCCAGACAGCCGGACTATATCCTTTGGCCGGACTGTTGGACTATGAAGATACGAGATTTAAGACTTCGTCCCGTGTCCGGATGGGACTCTACTTGGCGTGGAAGGCAAGCTAGGCAATACGGATATGTATATCTCCTCCTTTGTAACCGACCTTGTATAACCCTAGCCCCTTCCGGTGTCTATATAAACCGGAGGGTTTTAGTCCGTAGGACAACATACAATCAGACCATAGGCTAACTTCTAGGGTTTAGCCTCTCCGATCTCGTGGTAGATCAACTCTTGTACTACTCATATTATCAAGAATAAATCAAGCAGGATGTAGGGTTTTACCTCCATCAAGAGGACCCGAACCTGGGTAAAACATCATGTCCCCTGCCTCCTGTTACCATCCGCCTTAGACGCACAGTTCGGGACCCCCTACCCGAGATCCACCGGTTTTGACACTGACAGCCAACCTCTACATGGTGGAGCATTGGGAGAGGCACCTGTATACCATGGAGGTGGTCAGGAATCGGGAGAGTCACGCCGGTCATAGTATCGTAGTTAAAATGATAAAATGGCAAGTAAAATCATGGGGCCCCACCTGTCCAGCAGTAATTCGCTGTCAAATCACACAGCCCTACGTTTGCAGTAGCCTACTCCCTCATCTTCTCGCGTCTCTGTCAAACTGCCCCGCCTACCAGGCGGGAAAGCCCCGCCCTCAACTTTTAAATAGTACAGTATACTAATATTGTATCCATGGATTGCGCCATAGAGCAAAGCCTCAAGAAAACGGCGGTACACATGTATGGAGTATACAGCATGCCCGTCGCGTTCGCGTGGCACCCCAGACGGTCGGTCGGTCTAGCACACCGCTCTCCGAATGGAACGCGGGTCATATTGTGTTTGCACACACATGTTGTCTGCTTTGGGTAGTGAGGTTATGGTTTCTTGTCATGTTGCATTTTTTCGTGTTATATGTTATAATCCGGTGCTTCAGATCAAAATGACGACAACTGTGCCTCTAGGGCACGTGCATGAAGACTTCTCAACAGTCATTGACGAGGTCAAGCCGGCTCTGGTAGACAAAATAAAACTAGTACTCCACTATATAGGTAGGAGCCTCCGCGCTTGCTTGCTAGTGTTGCTCTGTTCACTCTGTCTCGTCCTCTCCAGAACCAAACACGACAGCGGTGGCCACACACTCTCTCTCTGCTCACCGCTGGTCACAGATCTAGCCGGAACCTCTCCGCCGGGGAAGGTGAGAAGGTGCAATGTTCACACGGTCGTCCTCGGTGATGGCTCTTACCCACTGCCGGCGCATCCCGATCAGCGTGCCTTGCCGTTCTCTCCCAAGCACCGCTGGCTAGGAAGAGCCTCCGACCCGTTCTTCCTCGCTACCGTTGTGTGGGCAGATCCGGCCTCCCGCCGCCCACCTATCGACATCCCGGCGACCCTCAGGTATAACTTCCTTTGAAACCGGCCTTGCTCTACTTCCCAAGCTCCTGACACCGCTGCATTTGTATCTTTTACTATTTCCTAGGCCCCCTCGTAGATAGGATCGATCGGCTGTTCAAAAGCAACCTAAATTTTTACTGTTAAGAGGTAAACGTAGTTCATGCGCTCGAATCTAGTACTACTTGGTACAAACAAGGAAGAAAGGGGGTGGGGGTGGGGGAAGATCTGTTACGTGAATCTAGGACTTGGTCGAAAGAGGAAATAATGGGGGCGAAAAGTAGCAGAGACTGTCTATCCAACTGGCCTCTTGGTCTAATAGGAAAATAAAGGGAAACGCAGTACATACTCAATATAAACCCGATCTGTTGGTTGAAAAAGGAAAGATATCCTGTTCTGATGTTTGTTGCCCCGAGCCACTCTTATTTAATGCCACTGGTAAAATGTAGCAGTCACAATGTGAAAAGTAAGGACACGTTAAACCAATGTTGTTTTCAATGTAATGCCTCCAGTAATATGAATCAATGGCACTTTTTTCATGTCTAGCTAAATTTCCAATTAAGATAAGTTGCTTATTTTCGTTAGAAATGCAACTATCCTGGTCCGCCTACTCTCCCGTGCCCAAATGCCGACTCTGTAGCAGCTGTTAATGTAATGTTGCTGGTAAAATGAAGCAATGGCACCATTAAAGTAATGTCATATTTAACGGTTGTCATTGTTAATCCTAATGCCCACACTAATATCTAGCAATGCTGCTACTTTAGAAATTGCTATTGTCCTTGTATGATTTCCATTCAGATAAGGAACATGCTTCTTTTCATTTGATGTATGTTTCATCACTTGTTTGTCACCCTCCTTTCCACCTTTTTTGTGCAAACAGAGACATACATTTCACACTTGATCTTAGTTGAACTGCACAAATGATATCCAAATTATAGTTGAACATTCCAGGAGCTTCACAACCAACCTTGATGTTGCTCAATTTTCTTGCAACTAATGAAGATGAAGCTCTATGGGGCTGAAGCCTTTTTCTTAAAAAAATGAAGAAGAAGTTGCTAGCTCATGGGACATTGCTTCATTTTTAGTGAACTGCACCAAAAGGTCCCATGAATTAAATCATCAACATTGGTGACTGGTGTCATCCCTTCTATGATGGCGCTGACTGCAGATATGGTTCCCATCATGAGGTATGTGGATTTTTGGTCTGACCATTTGCCAAAGATCCTGCATGTTGAGTCTGCTCTTGTGCTACTATTTTTGCACTGCCATGATAAAGCAGTAATGTTATTATTTTGCACCTTAATCTAGTGGCACTATTAATTTGAGGCAATGTTTTGGCATCGCTAGTGCCATAGATTTTTTATATATATTGAAAGAGGGGGTTTCCTCGGATTTCATTAAAGAAACCCTACCATAGAGAACCATTATACGACAACATCTTAGTGTAAGCGGGCAGTTATGCAACTACTACTAGACTGGACTAAGTACTAGCAGGAGACAAGTTCGCCACATAAGCTAGGCAGATAGGGGGACGCAGCACCAGCTCGACCAAGTTTGGATTACAACCCAAATGCTACCACAGAAACATCAGGGGGAAGATAGAGCCAGCTTCAGCATCCCAGTCTAAGTACCCCCGGCTTCCATCCTTGCGACGCACGGTACACCTCGTTTGCCACCTACTCGACCCTGGTGCCACTGGTAAAATGAAGTAATAATACAGTTAAAATAGAGCGAGTGTCCTCTCTATCATTTAATTTTCAATGTAGATAAAGAAAGTGCTTCTCTTTGTTAGTATATGTTTCATCAACTAGTCCCATTGTTAATGTTTAAGCGTTTTTGCAAACTGGGGTGCTTAATTTTAGTTGATCTGCACAAAAATAGAGATTGGACTGTCTCAAGGCCCCTCCTTGTACTACCGCTGTACACTGATGTTCATCACTGGCAGAAGGTGTATCAGGGAGACTTGGGTCGATTACTCGATTTCCAGTATGAGGCGTACCATATGAGGCGTTGCAGGGTCCATCTCGCTCTCGCAGCATGGCATACTATGATACTATCACAATATTTTCTTCTATTTATTACTGTATGTTTCATCAACTAGTGCCACTATAATGTAATCACGCTTTTTGATTATCTGTGCAAACAGGGTTATTCAGCTGCATTTTGGTGGAACTGCACAAATGTACGGATGGAACCAGCATATATGCAGAGTGCGAGGTGCCAAGTAAAAATTACTGACACCAACCCTGCTCCATCTAAGCATTGGCATCCACCACCACCAGTGGCATGTGTGGTGCTAACTGTGGACGAATCTTTCCCGCCAGCAAATCCTCTAACCAAATACTAGTAGCTTATATTGGCTGTTTTCTAGGGAGTACTCTTGTCTGAAAGAAGCACCAATCTATTTTTCTTTATATATACATAGTGTCACAACCTTGACCCAATGGTCCAGAGCTATTTTAGGGTGATTGGCATAGTACTCAAAGACTGATTGTAAGCATGATTTTTATTAGCTGTCACACTGATTGTAAGCATGAGTAGATGGAAGATTAGGTTAGTTTGAAGCTTACCTTAAACCCTACCGACGCCGTTGAAACGAGGCAAGCGTCGAGGGAACCGTGGAGAACAGCGGGGAAGCGACGTCGTGCCATCCGGCGTCCTCTTGCGGTGGTAGAACGAATACTCACGTGGCTCTGGCTGGCTCTGCACCTTCACGAACGGCACTCATCGCCACTATGTCGCTCGTTCCCATACATTGCCACATGGCCCTCACCGTCCTCGAAATCTCCCACTCATTGTCAAACCAAATAAGGATCTCCTTCAACCTGGTTAACTTTGCCTAGTCGCCGCCGGCGATCTGCCTAATTTGCTGCTCCATCCTCTCCATAGATGTCCTTCTAAGTGGTCCGGTGCTAACTTTGGAAGATGGGAGGAGAGACGGTGGTCTTGCAATAGAGAAGAGGGAGAGGTGAGATGGTGGTTTTGGAATGGAGATGATGAAGAGGAGAGGGGGTGGTTTTGCAATGGAGAAGTGGGAGAGGCGAGACAGTGGTTTTGGAATGGAGATGATGGAGAGGACAGGTGACGGTGTCCTGGACTAGGGGGTACTCACCACGTCGTCTCCCGATCTATTAGATTGGGCCAAGGACCCCCGTGGCTGTATACTCATGGGCCAGTTCGGACGGCTACCGCATACAAGGAAGATTCCACAAGACTTGGTGATCAAGACAAGGACTTCTCCCCACCAGCGTATTCGGCTAGGACTCTTGTTATCCTAGGCCTCCGGTGCATTACATAAATCAAGGCCAGGCTAGTCGATAGATATACAATATATACAACAATCCTACCATAGGCTAGCTTCTAGGGTTTAGCCTCCTTGATCTCGTGGTAGATCTACTCTTGTACTACCCATATCATCAATATTAATCAAGCAGGAGTAGGGTATTATCTCCATCGAGAGGGCCCGAACCTGGGTAAAAAACATCGTGTCCCTTGTCTCCTGTTACCATCCGGCCTTGACGCATAGTTCGGGACCCCCTACCCGAGATCCGCTGGTTTTGACATCGACATTGGTGCTTTCATTGAGAGTTCCGCTGTGTGATCGACAAAAGGATCGATGGCTCGCCTGCAGATCAACTGCGACTTCGGCATCTTCGTCACCAGCTCGACTGGTCACCTTGATTCGAGCAAGAATTGCGCCCCGTGTTCAGATCACCATGTCCGGACAAGGGCCTTCATCAAACATCAACTCCGATCTCTATCAAGATCACGGAGGAATCATCTATGGAGCTCGGGGGCTCAACGTCAACATTGCCCTCAAGCGACCGTGCTGTTTTTCTGGACAGCGAACTCGTATCTGCCACCACCACCTCCTCGAGTATCGCTTTGATGATCGCTTTGGTGGAATTGTGCGGAATTGAGTCTACAACAACCCTGGAAAATTTCGTCGAGTTCCGATGGAGGAATCTCTGGCAATCCATGATATACCGGAGCCCTGTCAAATCTGGACGGGAATTTGGATGGGTTTAGGGCATGGTGTCCAGCTTCTAGCTCGGATGTCCTTTGGAAGATCCAACCGTTGATCGGCGCGGAATTCCTATATTTACCACCTCTCAAAATTTCGGCTCGATCCGACCGTCCAAACTCCGGGAACCTTCCGATTAGTGCATCACTTTTCGGAACTGTTTTCTGCGCGAAAACGAATCCGACTCGAGTTCATCTTTTTTATGAACAAGATTTCGGGCATCCCTTTTGAAGGAAGTTTTGTATGGGGTATTGTGTTTTGTTCCCGAACACATCCCACTAACTTTAAGATCTTTTGAACATGATCTTCAACATCATGCTGGTGTCAAACCAGTCCGGCAATATTGCTCCACGGATGCCGACCTGCGCTAGACACGTCGTCACTTTGTTGAGCCGACCTCAACTTCTTCGGATCATCATCTCGGCAAGCCGAACAAGAGTCCGGCATCGCGAAGGATAAATCATCACCAACATCGCCTCCCGACGGATTACATGGAGCGGGCATACCGGCATCACCGCACGGTCGCTTCATCAAGCCGGCATCGACCACGTCATGACCTGCATCGGCAGGGCCGCACTATTGCTTCTTCAAGTTGGTGTCCCTCACGCCGACCTACTTCGACTCATCGGCTGACATCGAGGCTTCGCCATCTCTTCATCAACCTACTCCGGTAATGGGTGTGCGGATCGAGTCCCAATTTTGGGAATCACCTTCCTTCGGATTGCTACAACAAATAAACCAGGTGCTATTAATCCTAGTATTTTTTGCTTGTTTGGGTTCAATTTTTCCCAAGGAATTATTACTCTGGTTTGTCCATCATATGTACACAGGTCTATCAAATGGTGGCCGCATTAACGACGGTCGCATGGTTGTCCGGTCAGTCTCCGTACATAGTCCGGCGAATGCCGCATCCGGAACTCGGACCGACCTGTGAATTCAGGCTTTGCCATGCCTTTACCGCATCACGCCGACGCCCTGCATCGACATTAACTTCGGCGCTGGGCCATATTTCTTTTATTACTCACTTTTCATAAATTATTTATTATGCAACATTTTTTTTAATTATCATTAGTACTATTATCTCCGGTTTGCACTATTTTTTGTGCACAGGAAAATGATCCGGGGACTTCGGCGTCACTCTGCCGGTCTGCATTGATCGTGCTATGTCACCACTTCGGCGTGTCAAGCTCTCCGCTCCGCCACCTCGGGACCGGCTTGAGGGATGGAACCTTGCCCCGCATCAAGCTCGGACCGCGTCATCAATACCGAACACATTAACCAGCTAAGTCGCTTTCATGCTCAAAGCTTTAATTTCTAACTTGCGTTCGGTTCGACCAAGCATTATACTTTTTTGGAAAAAAGTTGCTTCTAAAAAATTTCCTTGTCCAAACTTTGTTTGTGACGCATAAATTCAAATACCCCGTTTACTTGGGGGCTTCCTTTATGAAGCTTTTCCTGTTGCATATGATTATACTTGTACGGCTTCGTTCCTTGTTCGTGTATTACGCCACAATATGCACCACATTGACTTAAGCGATTTGCAAGCTGGGTTGCCTCGCTCCTGTGTTTACCCCTACGTTCCCGATTGTTCGGCTAGGGAGTAAAGGGAGCACCTCTGCGATTGTCACGATCGGGTCACCCGAGCCGGACCTCAGACTGGGTGAAGCCGAAAGCTAGAGCTCTTATAGTTATTCAATGATGGTCGGCACACAACGGAACTCATGAGTACAAAAAATCTATTGCACAAGTCTCATAATAACAATGAGCACCGAAGAAAGGTATCGGTGGGGGTACTATTTTCTTCGAAGATGCTTCTTACTCTTCGCCGTAATATAGCATAAGTTCCCTGAGCGTGCTTTGTCTGTTACAGCCTTATGGCCTGATTGCCTGGTTATTGGAAACACCATCGATATTCTCGACCGATGGAGTACATAACACTTTTCGGTCCTTAACCGAAGAGGGAGAAGCCGACGGTCGGTTAAGACGCGTTTAAAGTTCGGTTGAACATAGATATGATATAAGTACTCTGGTACATGCAATCATTCTTCTACCCAAGTCACTTGGGGGCTCTTAAGTTTATTTGAGCCGTTTTATAATAAGTGTTCTTCTTCTCAGTCGTTGCAAAGTTCTATTATTATTATTATTTATCACTCCTTTTTTCGACGCGAGTGTGCGGACTAGCCGGGGAGCCTAATTTCTCTCTCAAAGCCGCTAGAGTTTAGTTTGCTAAACTGGCCTAATGAGAAGTACTCCGCCCTCGGGATAGGAGGTTGAATCCATAGGCTGACCCGCTCGAAGTCTTGAGATAGGATGTGTCATGTTAAAGGACGACAGAAGCACTTCTTTTTTCTAAGACCAATTTTCGGATTGGCACCGAACACTTGATCTTGTTCGGACGTCATGTTTTTACTGACGTTTCTTGGTTTTCCAAGCTTTTTGGCACTTTTAAACTATTTGTGTTTTTCCAGCATTAGTCTCGCAGTGCAACGCCGGACACCTTTAGGGATTCGGCAAAAACATTCTCAGATATTGCTATATATGCATCGGTTTCGAATTGTGTCTTCGGTCAATAGTTGGGTTGTCCGGCTCCTGCACTTGCTTCCTACGTTCCGTTTTGTTCGGCTAGGCGTGAAAAGGGAGAACCACTGCGATTGTGCTTCCAGCTCACATGGTTAAGCACCTTAGTGGAGAAAGCCGAAAACTGACTGTCACAATAAGCGTAAACTGGCCAGTGATCCGATGACTATGACGGGCCATTCATAACATTGGCCGAAGTGTTTATGGCTTGACCTCGACTGTCGCCGAACACTACTGGGGGCTATTAACTGGCCTCCCAAACTAAATCCTCGATATTTTGCTCTTACATTCGAGCTGAGGTTTCATGATCATGCTTAACATGACAACCCAAAGAAAGGAACCGATAGCGGGACTATTTTCTTTGGAATACATTTCTTCTGTTAAACAGTAATATAACATATCTCTCTGCGTACGTTTGTTTATAAAACCGTGTGGCCAGATTGCCTTGTTTGTCGTAAATCTTTGCCCTCATAAAGGCTTTATAAAGTAGGACAAACACTCCTCGGCTACTGGCCAAGGAGGTGGAAGCCGATGGTTGGTCAACAAAGTTTTGTACAATGCGGATCCGAGCCTTAATGACGTAAAGTACTTGGATACATAGAGTCATTACACATAATTTGTGATTTTACTATGGATATTGATCCTTAATTCGGCCACCCATGCCCGCATTAAGGCTCGGGGGCTACTGGGCTTCGGGCTTATTATTTACAAATATTAAAGGGGCACATCGATCCCCTGATCTGGTGTTGCCACCCGACCAGTGTCTTGGGGGCTACTGCATTGCTTGTCCAATGCAAAAAAATTTATGTGCAATATAGTTTCCGAGGAGATTTTGATCCTCAGGTTGGTCGGCCGCACCCAACCTGAGTCTCGAGGACTGAGCACGCCGCTTTTGTGTCCCGAAGTATTCTGCCGAGCTAGGACTTGATCCTCAGGCCGATTCTGCAAATCAACCTGAGTCTCAGCGACTACTGGGATCAGCGGTCTTATGTCATCCTTCATGTGCATCTTGGGTTTTAGACCGATACACACCTTTAGGGCTACTAGCTATATATCTCGGTAGAGAATAAATTGCACCAATAAAAAATATTGACAAAAAATCGGCCCATAGTCGGGGTAGTGCACCACCTTGAAAGCAGTCCGGCATAAAGCTCGGGCGCTAGTGGCTGGCTCCATAGAGGGCATTTCCGGCATTAAGCTCGGCTAAACTCCTTCAACTTTTTTGAACCAAGGTGATATGACACCTCGGATATAGTCCGGCATTGGAGCCTGGACATAGTCCAGCGTTGGAGCTCGGATACATTCCGGCGCTAGAGCTGGGAAGCGGTCCAGCGTTGGTGCTCGGCTGCAAAAGATACCTCGAATGCAGTCCGGCGTTGGAGCTCGGACGCAAGAGGACCTTGCCTCCCGAGAACAACTTCAAACCCGAGGTGTGGCATAAAAATAAACAAGGCATTGATAAAGGCCGGAAACTTAAAGGGGCTCCTCGGATACCCGACGTGTAAACTTGTCAAATGCATTTCGGCGATCCTCAAGATCGAAGATAAAGAAGATTTGTTGAACCACTTTTCAAGACCGGCAACCGAAGATGAAGAACAGTTCGGAAGAATCGAGGAGCGTCCCTAACTTGAAGACCGGTTCAAGGGGATACTAACGGTGTCCTGGACTAGGGGGTACTCACCATGTCGTCTCCCGATCTATTAGATTGGGCCAAGGACCCCCGTGGCTGTATACTCATGGGCCAGTTCGGACGGCTACCACATACAAGGAAGATTCCACAAGACTTGGCGATCAAGACAAGGACTTCTCCCCACCGGCGTATTCGGCTAGGACTCTTGTTATCCTAGGCCTCCTGTGCATTATATAAACTGAGGCCAGGTAAGTCGATAGATATACAATATATACAACAATCATACCATAGGCTAGCTTCTAGGGTTTAGCCTCCTTGATCTCGTGGTAGATATACTCTTGTACTACCCATATCATCAATATTAATCAAGCAGGAGTAGGGTATTACCTCCATCGAGAGGGCCCGAACCTGGGTAAAAAACATCGTGTCCCTTGTCTCCTGTTACCATCCGGCCTTGACGCACAGTTCAGGACCCCCTACCCGAGATCCGCCGGTTTTGACACCGGCAACAGGTTTCCTTGCCTTTTGGTCGCTAATAGGTGGGCCCCATGCTTGGTGGGACCCATGTGTCAGGGTCTCAATGGCAGGATGGGCTATGTCAGGGGTTCCTCGTCTGAGGTGAGAGGAGGTGGTTTTGCAATGGAGAAGAGGGAGAGGCGAGGCGGTGGTTTTGGAATGGAGATGATGGAGAGGAGAGGAGGTGGTTTTGCAATGGAGAAGAGGGAGAGGAGCGTGTGACAGCGATTTAAGATTGGACGAGAGGGCCGGCGCGCTATGACTGGATCAAAATCAAAATCAATTTACCCATCAATTAACAAAGCGACCGCACATTAAATAGTCTCCGTTTTATTCCGGGTCATAATTGACCATGATTTTCACAAATAAGATATATGTTATACGTTGCAAAAATAATATAATTTGAAAGTACATTCATATACAAACCAAGCGATACAATTTTTGGTGACATGCATTCACATTTTGCTTCTCAAATACAGTACGTGGTCAAACTTTGACCTAAAATATGCAAAACAAAAAAATACTTCAAGGACCAGCGCCGCTCCTCTCCTCTTAAACCACCGCCGCTCCTCTCCTGTTCCAATCTAAAACCAACATCGCTCCTCGTTCTAATCCAAAACTAGCGCTGCTCCTCTCCTCTTCCATTCAAAAACCACCGCCGGCGAGTGAAGGTGCTGTGGAGAAGTAGATCGATGGAGGAGTACAACCGATACATGAGGATCACAGACGGTGACCCTTTGAAGCTAGCTAGGATGTTGGAGATACAGTCTTGGTTTGACAACAAGGACCAACTAGCATCGATGGCGACATCCATGGCCAAATATTTGCAACAGGGCAAAAAGGCGGCGATTCTCCCGAAGGGAGTCGCGCGGGAGTACATAGAGCTGCTCCGCTGGGCCATGGAGCAAACAGATTCACTGAATCCGATCGTGAGGGAGCGGTGGTGATAGTATTGATTCCAGATGGAGCATCCACCAGAGATTGAAGGATCGAGCATGTGCAGGGTGCCATTTGTGAGGGTGTCATGCTAGAGCGAGCCGGTGGAGTCTTCGTCGACCGAAACCAACTGCAAGAGGAGAAAAGTAGTTGGCCCAACGACGCTTCCACACCATCCTCTCCCTCACCATTCACATCGTCTCACGGGGCGGCTGTCTGCTGCCGAGGAATAGGAGGGGACTGCCCCCCAGCCCAATAGCCGGGCAGGTAGTGAATTGTCAGGAGGAGCTTAGGGTTGTCAGTATTGGCAGGTTGTGAATTGTGTTTTGTGTTGTGTATTTTGGGAGTACTTTCAGATATGAATGTCTTTTGAATTTTAGATTTGCAGTATTGAGCATATGAAGTATTTTATGAATTCTAGAGATCTATTTTTAGCACTTAAAAATGTAGTTTCATAGGAGTATAAAAGTGCAGACAATGTGATTCTCAGAGAAGAAACTGCAAGTTTCAGTTTCAGATAAGAAACTGCAAGTTCAGTTTCAGATAAGAAACTGCAACTTTCAGAGGCAGAGCATTTATATTAACACGGCCTTTTCAAACAGGGTTAACATCATGTTGGAAGTTTTATTCATGGTCGAAAATGGAACTACCAGCCAGTTAACATCATGTTGATCAACATTCATGCATAGCACATCTTCATATGATGCACAGTCAAAAAGGTATGCTATTTTCAAAATGCCCACACAATGTCGAGTGTGCGAAAAACAGAGAAAATGAGGGACGAAGTTTTGGCAAGTGTTGGACGTGGTGTGTGTAGATGACAATGGGGACCCACATGTCAATAATGGTAGAGGCAAACAATTTGGAGATATTTTCCCTGCATCAGGTGGAATCGAACCCGGGCGGAAGAGCTGTCGCCTATTGGGTAGTGTCACTTGGCCACTATGCTAGTTCTGTACTTTCGTTACAAATAGGGCACTGCCTCAGGTGGTCCGATCTCCTCCTGCGCCTTTGTGCGCTCACCGCGGCACCGTTGTCTGCCATTGTGAACATGCTAACAAATGAGAGGAATCTGGAGAGGACTGTATGTGGAGAGGCGGACAGTCAGGACTCACCGGGTCTATGGCCGTAAGCAAGCAAGTGCCTCATCAAAAAAATACTTCCTCCTAATGCTATACTGACATTGCGGCCCATGGGTTTGTCAACATAGTTACATTCTTTTAGGTGGTTCAACATAGTTACTATAGGAGATAAATTCACAACGAAGCCGGGGAGCTGGAAGGTATCATTTATTATCACTGGGGCAGCAAGTATCAGCTGGGTTTTGGGCTGCCCGGTCTAGGCTTTCTTTTTTAACATGCGTAGCCCACGACATGTCGGTTTGTATTTTTTTGAGGGCCGTCATGTATCGACCGGCCTATGGACTTCCCATCCGAGGTTTTATTTTTCCTGAAACATCAGCAGCCCAATTTATGTATATTTTTGAAGAAAACACAAAGGTCTGTTCTATTTTTCTATAAAAGAATAGGAACACCTGGTCCAAATTATATATATTTAAATTATTTATATGTTATTATATATTATTGTTATTGTCATCATATATTTAAGAGATACTTACATATGTAAGAAAAAATATCCCACATCTTATTAACTTATAAAAATAATTTCTTAACAATAAAATCCTGGATTTTTTTTGGCAGCAAAAATCCCGGTGATTGTGTACAAAAGCTTGGTAAGATTTAAGGACCAATGTAATAATAAATCACTTATTATTTAAATATATTTATAACAAAATGCTCAGCCCCTGTTTATTTTTTGATAACATTGTTGCGCCCAACCCAACATTATAATTAGAATCAGCCCAGCAAAATCGTGTATATCGAAAAAGTGCAAATGGCCTGTAATTTTCTAGGAAAAAAATAAATGGGCCGCATGGACGCTACATTATTTGTTCACCCAGCCTAGCAAATGGACTGTAATTCTAAAAAAAGAGATCAAATTGACTTTAAATTCTGAAAAAAAAAAGGTTGAATACGTGCCACATTTTTGGAGGCTGAAATGAGGGCCAATAGGTCAAAGCCAACACAAGTCATTATCAACTTAGGCAACAAATGTTCTGACATCGTTAGCCGTTGGATTTACATCCAACGACTAGCATCCATCTTCAATCTCTCGTCTTCTTCCTCCAGCCCCGCCGGGACCACCTACTCCCGCCTCCTGCTGCTAGCAGCTCTGCTTAGCACGCTTCATTGTGAAGCACTACCCCACCGTTGGCCAGGCCATCCCTCCACCCCTCCACACCTCCTGTTCTTCTCCACCGACTGCCGAACCAAACCGCACCAGAACCAGTTAACCCTCGTACTCCTCTCCGTGTGTGACTCTACTCCCGCGTCTTCCCATCTCCGGCTCGTTGCTGTCCGGGGCCTCGCCGTCGTCCACCACCTTGGATGCGCTCGGCACATACTGGTCAACATGGTCAACGAACGACATCCAGCGGAAGTAGACTGTGGATGGAGAGGCTGATAGCCGGGTCCACAGTCGCATGCAAGGAAATGCCTCCTTATTACGCGCAAAATAATGGTTCCTCCACCTGACAGCTATGACCCACCGGAAGGGCCTCTGTATTTTGCAAAAAAAACGTTCCCCCCGCTGACAGGTCGGACCCATCAGCGATATCTTCGCACGCAAGGAAGTGCCTCGTTATTAAGCACGCTGACTTGTGGGCCTACTAAGATGACGGGGACGGAGAGCTTTGTTAACTTAGTCAATATGAACGATTCTAGCTCCAGTGACCGTACGATGTCCATCCAACGGCCGTAGTGATTCTTCAACCTCTGGTCTTCTTGCTCCAGCCGCCCAAACAAGCGTCGGCCGTTCCACCCGCTCCTGCCTCCCGTGTCCGGCTGTGCTACCACCATTGGCCATGCCACCCCTCTATAGTCACCAACACCTCCTGTTATTCTTCGGCGATGACAGCCTCACACCGCAGCCGAAGCAGTCAACCCACGTACTTCCCTCCGCATGGGCATCCACTATCGCGTCTTCCCCGACTCCGGGTCATCTCCTTCCTAGGCCTCGCCATCGTCCACCGCCCTGGTGCTCTCGACGCGGCGTGCTCAATGTGGTCAACGAACGACTTCCATTGGAAGAGTACTGTATGTGGAGAGGCTGACAGCTGGGTCCATGGCCGTAGCAAGGAAGTGCCTCCTTATTACGTGGAAAATAATGATTCCTCCACCTGACAGCAGGGACCCATTGGACGGGCCACCGTATTTCATGAAAAAACGTTTCCCCCCTGACTGCTGGGACCCACCAGCTATATCTTCGCACGCAAGGACGTGCGTCCATATTAAGGGCAAAAAATAATATTAGCGCCCTGACTGCTGGGACCCACCAGCTACATCTTCGCACGGAAGGAAGTGCCAGACAGTCGGGACCCACCTGGTCGAAGCGTACATAGCGTTGTCATTCTGGTCGTGAACGTGTACGTACATACGATCGGTCTGCCTGCAGGCTACAGCGATGAATCATGGCCGTGTAAGGAAGGGCACATGTCGCAGTAGAGGCACACACATGTCGTAGTAGAGGCGCGCACGTAGCATGTATACGTATGTACATCGGCCAAGGTGCAAGAAAGAAAATACGGCCACATACGTACATATGGGCGGGGTCTCGAACGCCTACTCGCGCATATGTATGGCCATGGCTCGTGTACATGGCTGGGTCGGAATGGAGAAACTGCGTCATGGTCGTGTTCAGGGGAGGCAACTGAATGCGTCATGTTCATCAGGAGGCAACGGAACGCCTGTTGTTCATCGGGAGCCAATGGGCTTGGACGGAATAGCCGATGGAAACGAGGCCCTGCGTACCGCAGAACGGAGGAAACGGCCTTGTGTTCGACCGGCCACGGTCGAAACGGGATCCTGTTCGTCGGGAGGGGTTTGGCGTACCACAAAATGGTCGAAACGGGGTCCTATTGATCGGGAGGGGTGTGGTGTACCGCAAAACGGAGGAAACGGACTTGTGTTGGAGCGCTACGGTCTAAATAGGGGTCATGTTCATTGAGAGGGGTGTGGCGTACCGCAAAACGGGACTCCACGGGATACTGTTCATCTCCACCACTGACCTCCTCCAGCCTCCACGGGCTACTGTTCATCCACCGTCGACCTCCTCTAGCCTCCACCTGCAACCGTTCATCCACGGGCTCCTGTTCATCCAGCCTCCACCGCGTGCTCCTCCACCAGCTACTGTGCAACCAGCCCTCTCCACGGGGTCCCGTTCAACCACCCCTCCACGGGCTACTGTTCATCCAGCCCTCCACCGGCTACTGTTCATCCAGCCCTCCACGGGGTCGTCCTATTCATCCAGCCCTCCACGGGGTCCTATTCATCCAACCCTCCACGGGGTCTTATTCATTCACCGGCTCGATCGATCGGGGTACTGTTCATCCAGCGGCAACGGCCTCTACTACCACGGGGTCCTGTTCATCCAACCATCCACCGGAAACTGTTCATCTAAACCCCCAACAACGCTCACTGTTCATCCAGAGGCAGCATCGACCGACTTCAGTTAGCAGCAGTAGCGAAGGAATCACTCAGGTTCAGTTAACAGCAAGGGATCGATCGATCGCTCGGGTTCAGTAACGCGTAGCCTGCAGTGCAATTGCTCGGGTTCAGTTAGAGCCCAACGCCTCACTCGGGTTCAGTTTGAGCGCAACGCCTCGCACACACATGCGTACGTATGAGAGAAACGCGCATTGCTCGGCCCCCGACCACCCACCATAGCCGGGAACTCCCCGATATTTTCCTCGCCCTCGCTTCTACCAGGGGTTTTTCCATCATGGACGTCCCAAAGAATGTCATGCAGCTGCGTCTCCGGCCCGCCCAGGACGAAAAGCCCATTTTTTGTAATGTTTTTTTGTCATAGAAGTAGGACCCCACCACATATATGATGATACCGGGTTTTGTCACAATTGTCGTCATAGAAGTGTCATAAGTATGACAGAAAAAATTCGTTCGGCCCAAAATGTCATGAATGTGTCTTTTTTTGTAGTGACGGGCGTTGGCGCTGGCATGTACACGAGCTTGCGCGGGTCCGTGGAGACCTCGCTGACGCCCGCGGCTTCCAACTCTGCGATAGTGCTCGGCGACCAGGCCGTCAATGCTACAGGATGGTTGTTAGCGCGTGTAACACCCACGATGCGGCTATATCTCCCACGTGTCGGAGCACGACTTAGAGGCATAACCGCATAGTAGGCATGTCGCAAGAGGGGTAATCTTTACACATCCCATGTACTGAATAAGAAAGGGATAAAGAGTTGGCTTATAATCGCCACTTCACACAATATATAAGTATAGCATTACATCATCCAGAATACAATCAAGGTCCGACTACGGAACCAAAGTAAAGACAACCCCAAATGTGATAGATCCCTGATCGCCCCGACTGGGCTCCACTACTGATCAACTGAAAACGAAACAATACAACGAACACGATCTTCATCGAGCTTCCACTTGAGCTCAGCTGCGTCATCTGCACTGGTATCAACGGCACCTGCAACTGGTTTTGGAAGTAATCTGTGAGTCATGGGGACTCAGCAATCTCACACCCGCGAGATCAAGACTATTTAAGCTTATGGGTAGGAAAGGGTAATGAGGTGGAGCTGCAGCAAGCACTAAGCATATATGGTGGCTAACATACGCAAATAAGAGCGAGAAGAGAAGCAAAGCACGGTCGTGAACTAGAAGTGATCCTGAAACGACTTACGTTCAAACATAACACAAGAACCGTGTTCACTTCCCGGACTCCGCCGGAAAGAGACCATCACGGCTACACACGCGGTTGATGCATTTTAATTAAGTTAAGTGTCAAGTTCTCTACAACCAGATATTAACAAATTCCCATCTGCCCATAACCGCAGGCACGGCTTTGAAAGTTCAAAACCCTGCAGGGGTGTCCCAACTTAGCCCATCACAAGCTCTCACGGTCAACACAGGATATTCCTTCTCCTAGGAAGACCCGATCAGACTCGGAATCCCGGTTACAAGACATCTCGACAATGGTTAAACAAGACCAGCAAAGCCGCCCGATGTGCCGACAAATCCCGATAGGAGTCCCACGTATCTCGTTCTCAGGGCACACCGGATGAGACATCCTACGAGTAAAACCAAACCTCAAG